>NC_045960.1:72759432-73115396 GCF_010909765.2 Amblyraja radiata
TTTCCATTGCGTTAATCTCCTCTCTAATCAGCAACGCTACCCCACCTCCTTTTCCTTTCTCTCTATCCCTCCTGAATATTGAATATCCCTGGATGTTCAGCTCCCAGCCTTGGTCACCCTGGAGCCATGTCTCCGTGATCCCAACTATATCATAGTCATTAATAGCTATCTGCACATTCAACTCATCCACCTTATTACGAATGCTCCTTGCATTGAGACACAAAGCCTTCAGGCTTGTTTTTACAACACTCTTACCCCTTATACAATTTTGTTGAAAAGTGGCCCTTTTTGATTTTTGCCCTGGATTTTCCGGCCTGCCACTTTTACTTTTCACCTTGCTACCTATTGCTTCTACCCTCATTTTACACCCCTCTGTCTCTACGCTCACACATTTAAGAAAACCTTTCCCTTTAACTCCATCCTCCACTAGCCCATTCGACACCCCACCCCCCTTATTCAGTTTAAAACCACCCGTGTAGCAGTGGCAAACCTGCCTGCCAGAATGCTGGTCCCACATCTGTTAAGATGCAATCCGTCCATTTTGTACAGTTCCCCCTTACCCCAAAACAGATCCCAGTGATCTAATTTTTGTCCCACTTGGGCGACTTCCACCGCAACCTCTGGCGAGTTTGCCCGCAACCCAAAGTCGCGGCAACGTCACCACGAGGTCGTAGGAGGCTTCTGCTAGGTCGCGGCGTATTTTTCAAAATGTTAAAAATTGATTGCGACTAAAAATAGGTCGCCGTGGGAAAAATCAATATTTTTTTAGTCGTAGGTCTAGTCAAAGTCAGACGTAGTAGGTCGTGATGCTAGTCGTGGGTAGTCGAAGGTGGTCGAAGGTGGTCGAAGCTAATAGCTCCGGAGTGAAAAAACGATCAGTGGAAAAAAATAGTAATTTAAACAGCAGAACGTCACCTGTCACTCCAGGGCATGTTCATTCATAGCTGGAGAGTTTTTTTGGAGAGGAGACTTGTGTTTTAGAGATGGCACCAAAAAGGCAGCAGCACAGGGGGAGGGCACAACCCTTAAAAAAAAACTGCCATGCAGGTGTTGCCCACCCAGGAGGAGGAGTGGCAGGAGGTGATGCCACAGGAGGTGATAATGCAGGAGGAGGTAGCCCTGCATGAGAGACCCCTGGAGGAGACCAGGGTGGTAGTATATGTCCCCACCACCACCCCCATCCTTCACTGCCTCATTTGAAGGCAGCAAAGCAGCCCTTTCTCCTGTGTCTGACACAGCATCAGAGGCAGATGCCCCATTGGTGGTGAGGGATGGCTGGAGGAAGGTTATACCCTTCACCAGGCAGCAGGAGGGGGACCTTGAGGAATGGTTCCAGCTGAATGCCATCCTGTACGAAAAGGGAAATGTGGGGTACAGGGACAGGAACAAGAATGGCATGCTTGCCATCCACTGCCCCACATGTGTGCTTAAAGTTCCAACTTTTTTCAAAGCCCAGCGCCACTCTCTTCCAGTCATCTGGTGTACTGGGACAGTCCATTACATCAGCTCCATTCACCCATTGTGACCTCTTCTTGTGCTTCCTCTTCACCCTTGCTCTTCCCCTTCTGCCTTTCTTAAAAGGCTGCTGAAGCAAAAGGGCTACTGCAAACAGCAGTAGTTGTATTTTTACTAACATCCTCCAAACTAGTTCCTTCCTTGCTTGCATGGTTCAGAATGATTTAAAAAAAACCCGGGAGGCATTTTTTTAGTGAGAAACAAATGCAGACATGACATCATTTTATCAGGTGATCATTTGAGCTGTAGACACTCATCACTGGTCATTGTTGGTTTTCGGCGTGGTCCCCTGAGGTGGAAGGGGGCCGTGCTCATTCACGGACCAATTTCCCAGAGACCATCCTCGAATAAAACGTACATGGACGAAGCCAGTCTTCAACATAGTCGAAGGAAGTCGAAGGAGGTCTTCTTCATAGTCGAGGGAGGTCTTCAACATAGTCGTAGGAGGTCGTACACATAGTCGTAGGTCACCGCGACCTTGATTTTAAAAAAAAGTCGCTTAAGGTCGCCAGAGGTCGTGGTGGAGGTCTCCTAAGTAGGGCAGGCCTTTAACGCTGAGGACACATTTGCACTATTAATAGTCTCAACATTTATAGCAACTGACAATTTGACAATTTTTTTCTGAGGTTCACATTCAATCTGAGCATATTAATATTTAGTTTATCATTGTCACTTGTACCGAGGTACAGTGAAAAGCTTTTTGTTGCGTGCTATCAACTCAGTGGAAAGATTATACAGGATTACAATCAAGCCATCCACAGTGTACAGATACGGGATAAAGGGTATAACATTCAGTGCAAGATAGAGTCCAGTGATGTCTGAGTAAGGATAGTTCAAAGGTCTCCAATGAAGTTGATAGGAGGTTAGGTCTGCTCTCTAATTGGTGAGTGAACAGTTTAGTTTTGCCTGATAACCGCTGGGGAGAAACTATCCCTGGATTTGGAGGTATGCATTTGTACCTCTTGCCTGATGGTAGAGGGAAGAGGAGGGAGTGACCAGGGTGAGACTGGTCCCCGATTATGCTGGTGGCCTTGTTCAGGCAGCAAGGCGTGTAGATGGAGTCAATGGAAGGGAGGTTAGTTTGCATGATAATCTGGGCTACGTCCACAACTCTGCAATTTTTTGCTGTCTTGGATGGAGCTGTTCACAAACCATGCTGTGGTGTATCCCGATAAAATGTATTCTATGGCACATCTATTGGTGAGGGTTGTTAGGATGTAGAGGCATTGGTGTGCATTCATGGCCACAGCTTTGATGTGGCTGGTCCAGGACAAATTGCTGGAGATATTTATTCCTAGGAACTTGACGCTTTCAGCCATCTCTATTTCAGCGTCATTAATTAATACTGCGACATGCATACCACTTGCTTCCTGATGTCGATCACAATGTCTTTTGTCTTGTTGACATTGTCTTGGCACCAGGTTATGAGATTCTCAATCTCCGCCCTGTATGTCATCTCGTCATTATTTGATATCTGGCCCACTACAATGGTGTTGTCTGCTAATTTATAAATTGAGTTGGATTGGTATCTGGCTGCACAGTCATGTTTACATCCTTTGTGAAGTATAGACTTTGATTTTCCTTTTATCTTGAAGGGAGGGTTTATTATTTTGAAAAGGTACCTATGGTCTGATGACAGAAAATGTTCAGTGAATGAATAGCTTTGTATGGTTTGTGTTAAAATGAACTCTATTTCTGAATAACAGTCTGCAGAACGGTTGGTTAACTGAGCTAAGATGGAGTGAAATGGTCAATTATGCTCAGACTTCAATGTTGCCAAAAGTAGGAGAGAAATGAGCTACAGTTATGAATTGATGCTCTACTTCAGTTTTGCAATCCAGTGTATACTCAATTGCAATTTGGGGTTTTGCTGTCTTGAATGGAGTCATTTCTTTGCCTTAGCAATACATTAGATAACTTTCTTCACCGGCCTGAAGAAGAGTCCCGATCCAAAATGTCACCCATCCATGTTCTCCACGGATGTTGCCTAACATTTCCCCCCCGAGTTACTCCAGCACTTTGTGTGTTGTTTTGTAAACAAGCATGTGCAGTTCCTTATCTCATGGGCTAAAGTGCACTTGAAAGATTCAGGTTAATGATTCAATGATACTTTATTGTCACGTGTACCAAGGTACAGTGAAATGCTTTATTTTACCTACAATCCTGTAAAATCATGTAGCAGATCTCACCTAGACAGTGCACAAGTGTTGCCACATTGGGGAAGTATGCATAGAGACTATGTGAGCATAAAATGCAGATTAATATATGTTTGCAGTCTAGTGATGAAGATCCTAATGGGCCTGTCCTATTTACGCAACTTTTTAGGTGACTACAGGAGACTATGTGGTCCCCACAATGTCGCCACATGTTCGCCGGAGGTTGTGGGGGTGTCGCCTGCATAGTGAGTTGTTCCCACATTCTCAAATCTAGTTGCGATTTCATTCTTGTGTCCATTATGTTTAGAACAGTGAGAGAATATTTGAATGAAAGAAGTAAGAACCTGATGGATCTTAACAGAGTGGATGGGTAGAAGATGTTTTATCTCTGTAAGAGTTTGGGGGAGGTTGTGGGTTGTGTTTAAGAGTAAGATCACATACTGAAGACAGATGTGAGGATTTTTTTTCTCCCTGCAGTTTATGTGCCTCTATGAAAGCAAAATCTTTGTATATATTTAACATTGAGGTAGGTCGATGCTTGATAGACAAAGGGTGAAAGTTAACTGGGCTTGGCAGGAATGGAAAATTGAGGTCAAAGTTGGATCAGTTATGATCTTATGGAATGACAGAACAGGCTTGAGTGATTGTGTGCTGACCCCTGCTTCTATTTCATTTGCTCATATGTTCGTATGAATGCACGGACAGATGGAGTTTAATGTCATTCAACTGGATTTAGTTATGTATGATTGAACTGGTTGTGCATCAGTTATACTGCTTTTGGGGGATAAAAGAAGGGGTCCATTCTGAGTGGGTAAAGTACATAAGGAAGTGATTAAGCAGATTTACAAGTCCAGATGTACTGCAACAAATAAAGAATCAAAGGCTAGCCAGTTAAGATGGAGAAAGTGCAGTTGTAAGTGATTTAGGAAGAGCTTTGTAAAGGGAATCTTTCATTTGAGGCAAAGGTAAGATTTTGAAATCTGGAGGTATTTATTGCTAATAGACAAATGCAAGGAAGTCAGTGCTGCCCTGTTGAAATCCAGCAGCTCAGCACATCTGTCCTGCACCACATCTGTCCTGTAGACACCAAAAGACTTGTCCCACTACAGTTATTCCTTCTTCTCCCTGCTACCATTGGACAAAAGGTACAGCTTCTTGCCCTCTGTAGTCAGGCTTCTAAATGGTCCCTCCATATGCTAGGGTACTATCCGATTCATTTCCCTACCATTGCGGACATTGGACTTTGTCTATGGAACTGATACAACACAATGCTAAGAACTATATTATGCACTTTGCACGTCCCCCTTTGCTTTATCTATTGTACCTGAGTTTTCCATGATTATATTGATGTATAGTATTATCTGATCTGTTTGGCTAGCATGTAAAACATTGTTTTTTCAGTTTACATGACAACAATAAACCTAAGCCTAAAACCACATGACAAATTCCATTAAAGGCAGATCGGTTAATATGTCAGTTTGCATCTCATTGCCTATTGATAAACATAAGAATCAAATACACAGGACAAGATGTTAAGAAGTCCCTTGTGCCAATAGGTGGGGAGCATTTCACGACATTCGTTGATTGTTGAGAGTGGTAGACGCTCAACATCTGTGGGGGGGGGGGGGGGGGGGGGGGGGGTGGGGGAGTGGATACGTATATCTTGGCCTGGGTAACCTTCAGGACAGTTGGGCACAGGACACATCATCAGTAGTGTACCCTTGCATCACTGGGTGTTTCGGCCTTTTATCACTATACACCCTCCACAAGGGCGGCCCGCTGCAGGATGATCAGCCCTCAGCGCGTGTCCCGTGTCAAACCGTCCCAAAGATTCACCCTGAAATACTTGGGGCCCAGCATGGGTCTTTCCGCTTGAGCCAAATCCACCGGCTGCTTCTTTCAGCCGCCTCTGAGAGTGATCTTATGGTCTTCCGCAGAGCCTGACCGTGGATTCCAAGCTCCTTCAGCAGTCTGATGGTAGATGACGCAACAAATCCTCTGCATCCCACTTCAACTGGATAGACTTTGGTGTTCCAGCCACGCTGCGTTGCCTCTGCTGCAAGCTCTGCGTAACGCAGCTTCTTACGCTCATAGGCCTCCTCAACAGAGTTCTCCCATGGAACTGTGAGCTCTATGATGTAAGCAGTCTTCTGTGAAGGGGACCAGAACACCAAGTCTGGCCTGAGGTTGGTGGAAGCAATTTCAGGTGGAAAAACTAGTTGTCGGCCGATGTCCGCCAGCATCCTCCAGTCGCGGGCCCTGCATAGGTTTCCTTCTTCTGATCTGGTGGAAGGATGTTTAGATGTTTTCTGTCCTTCTCGGACAAAGGTTGTTGCCCTTAGGGGGAGGTGGTTGCTTGCTCTCGGAGGCAAGGAGTTGGTCGCACACCACCTGTTCTCAAGGGCTGATGCCAGGCTTTTTAGTACCTGATTATGCCGCCACGTGTATCTCCCTTGCGTGAGGCTGGTCTTGCAGCCTACCATGATGTGTTTGAGGGTCGCTGGAGTTGGGCAGAGGGCACAGGTTGGATCCTCGCCGTACCACTGATGGAGGTTCTTTGGTGATGGAAGCACGTCATAAGTCGCTCTGATGATGAAGCTGATCTTGCTTGCTTCCATTTCCCATAGTTCTTTCCAGCTGATCTTCCTCCGCTCCACACCTTCCCACTGCATCCATTGCCCCTGTTTGGCAAGAGAGACCGCCTTTGCACTTCTTGCGGCCTCCTCTTGTCGCCGCACCTCCTCGACCACCAATGTCCTCCGCTCTGATGTTGTGGCCTTTCGCCAAGTTGGTTTACTTGTCGTAAGGCCAAAGCCTCCTCTTCCCTGCTGGACTTGCCCCACGATGTCTTTGTATCTCAGGGCTGATGAAGCTTGCTGTACTGCATCAGATGGCGTCCACTTCCGGCCAGTTACTAGGGGCGGCGCAACAGCACTGATGGTCTTGTCTCTAGAGTCCCTCAGTGTCATCTGAAGTCTTACTTTAGAACACTTGTATTCCTCTGTTAGACTAGTGAGAGGTAGTTCCAGGACCCCTTTGCCATATAGGCCGATGTTAGTTAGACATCGTGGGACCCCGAGCCATTTCTTCGCGTATGAAGTTATGGTTCGCTCCATCTTCTCCACAGTTGTTATTGGGGCTTCATAAATGGTCAGTGGCCACATTGTCCGAGGAAGGAGTCCAAACTGTAGGCACCAGAGCTTCAGTTTCCCAGGCAGTAGGGTCTGATTGATGTTCTCCAGGCCATTGACAATTTCTTGCCTTAGTTGTTCCACCTGCTCTTTATCCTTGAGACTTGCATTGTACCATCTGCCCAGGCTTTTAACTGGCTGTTCAGACACTGTTGGTATAGGGTCGTCACCGATACAGAACCTTGTGTCTCTAAGCACCCCCTTGACTATGGAGATGCTTCGAGATTTACATGGTTTGATCTTCATTCGGGCCCACTTGATGTTCTCCTGCAGCTTTCCAAGTAGCCGCTTGGTGCATGCTGCAGTAGTGGTTAGTGTGGTCATGTCGTCCATGTATGCCCTGATGGGTGGCAGACGGAGCCCAGCCCTGGTTCGTTCACCGCCCACCACCCATTTTGAGGCCCTGATGATGACTTCCATGGCCATTGTAAAGGCCAAGGGTGAGACTGTGCAGCCTGCCATGATGCCTACTTCCAAGCGCTGCCATGTTGTACTGAAGTCAGCTGTTGTGAAGCACAGCTGCAGGTCTTGGAAATAGCTCTTGACCAGTGTGGTGATGAGCTCTGGTACATGGAAAAAGGCAAAAGATTCCCAAAGGAGTTCATGGGGAACTGAACCAAATGCATTGGCCAGATCGAGGAAGATCACATGTAGGTCTCTCTTCTCCTTCTTAGCTGCTTGGATCTGGTGCCAGATCATGCTTGTATGCTCCAAGCAGCCCGAAAATCCTGGAATTCCTGCTTTCTGTACAGATGTATCAATGTACTTGTTTGTTACCAGATAGGTGGACAGCCTTTGTGATACAATGCTGAAAAAGATTTTTCCCTCGACGTTGAGGAGACATATTGGCCGGAATTGGCTGATGTCTGACGCATCCTTTTCTTTAGGTATTAGCACGCCGCCGGCCCTTCGCCACGCCTTAGGTATTGTTTGCTTCTTCCACACCACCCTCATGAGCTTCCATAGAAAGCGTAACACATCCGGTGCGTTCTTGTAGAGCTTGTATGGTACTCCATTTGGCCCCGGAGCTGATGCTGCTCTTGCTCGCCGGACAGTGTTCTCTACCTCTTTCCATCTTGGAGGGCTGGTGTCCAGGTTGAATTCAGGTGGTTGAATAGGCGGGATGTCATGTGGGATGACTAACTGCTCATGCCTTTTCGTGTCTTGGTGGGCCTTTTCCAGGTGTTCCTCCAATTCCCGTTTTGATGTTTTCAAAGTTCCACTTTTTTCCTTTGCGAAGAGGTCTTTGATGAACTTGAAAGGGTCTTTGTAGAACCGTGTTCTTGTGTGTTCTTTCTTCCTGCGAAGTTTCCTCAAGTTCTCTGCTTTTCGCAAGGTTGCCAATCGGCTCTTGATGTCCTCTTGGAGTAGCATGAGACCTTCTCTCTCTGCCTCAGTTGCTTTTTTCCATTGCTTTTTCAACTGTCTCCTCTCTCTGATTAGCCTCTCGATCTGCTGCTGCCTCCTGGACTTGATTGGTGTTGGTAATTTCTTTCCACCTCTCCCTTTACTCACCCCAAACCGTTCTTCTCCATAGCTGTAGATTGTGTTGCCCATCCTTTCAAGCTTTTCCACTGCTGTGCCCGCTTGTTGCTCCAAGATATGTATAAGGTCACTGTTGACCGTCTCCCACTCTTTCTTTTCAACAGCTTTGGGCCATTTCACTCCAGGTTTGTGCCCTTTGATCTTTCCCTCCAATGGAGGTCTTTGTCGTTGTTGCGTGGGCTCCTCCACCGGCATTTCTGTGCTTGTATCACCCTCTTCAGTGACATGGGTGCTGATGCTCTGCGAACTTTGGTTTGAGTCCTGTCGCTGTGTTTCACTCGACTGATTTGACTGGTTGCTTCGTAAGAAGTACTGGTCAATGCGAGGCCCATGTCTCTGCTCTCTCAAGCACTTTTTCCTCCCTTGGTGGATCTTCAAGCCCTTCACTGATGTAATTTTCTCCCAACCACAAATGCACACCTGAAGTTTGTGTCCCGCAGCTGTTGTGGATGTCTCATGTGCCATGCTCTCCTTGTCCGTAGTCGTTTCCGTTCCTGGGTCTGTAACCGTGTTATCAATCGGTGAGCCATCTTCCGCCCCCGCTCTCGCAGGCTCTAGGGGTATTCTCTTTAATTTACTTTTAGTAGCATTTAGCGGGTGTCTCCAACTAACTGAAACAGCGTTGGGGACTGCTATCATGGGTAGCTAGCCCATGACGGCCCCAGTGGGGTCTGTTCCCTCCTGTCAGCTGTCTCTCCAAGCTGTCACGTGGACTTTCCCATGTTGTCAGCTGTCCTTTCACAGCAGTCACTGGACGAGTCCAGATTATCAGAATCAAATACACAGGACAAGATGTTAAGAAGCCCCTTGTGCCAATAGGTGGGGAGCATTTCACGACATTCGTTGATTGTTGAGAGTGGTAGACGCTCAACATCTGTGGGGGGGGGGGCGGGGGGGAGGGGGGGGGGGTGGGGGAGTGGATACGTATATCTTGGCCTGGGTAACCTTCAGGACAGTTGGGCACAGGACACATCATCAGTAGTGTACCCTTGCATCACTGGGTGTTTCGGCCTTTTATCACTATACACCCTCCACAAGGGCGGCCCGCTGCAGGATGATCAGCCCTCAGCGCGTGTCCCGTGTCAAACCGTCCCAAAGATTCACCCTGAAATACTTGGGGCCCAGCATGGGTCTTTCCGCTTGAGCCAAATCCACCGGCTGCTTCTTTCAGCCGCCTCTGAGAGTGATCTTATGGTCTTCCGCAGAGCCTGACCGTGGATTCCAAGCTCCTTCAGCAGTCTGATGGTAGATGACGCAACAAATCCTCTGCATCCCACTTCAACTGGATAGACTTTGGTGTTCCAGCCACGCTGCGTTGCCTCTGCTGCAAGCTCTGCGTAACGCAGCTTCTTACGCTCATAGGCCTCCTCAACAGAGTTCTCCCATGGAACTGTGAGCTCTATGATGTAAGCAGTCTTCTGTGAAGGGGACCAGAACACCAAGTCTGGCCTGAGGTTGGTGGAAGCAATTTCAGGTGGAAAAACTAGTTGTCGGCCGATGTCCGCCAGCATCCTCCAGTCGCGGGCCCTGCATAGGTTTCCTTCTTCTGATCTGGTGGAAGGATGTTTAGATGTTTTCTGTCCTTCTCGGACAAAGGTTGTTGCCCTTAGGGGGAGGTGGTTGCTTGCTCTCGGAGGCAAGGAGTTGGTCGCACACCACCTGTTCTCAAGGGCTGATGCCAGGCTTTTTAGTACCTGATTATGCCGCCACGTGTATCTCCCTTGCGTGAGGCTGGTCTTGCAGCCTACCATGATGTGTTTGAGGGTCGCTGGAGTTGGGCAGAGGGCACAGGTTGGATCCTCGCCGTACCACTGATGGAGGTTCTTTGGTGATGGAAGCACGTCATAAGTCGCTCTGATGATGAAGCTGATCTTGCTTGCTTCCATTTCCCATAGTTCTTTCCAGCTGATCTTCCTCCGCTCCACACCTTCCCACTGCATCCATTGCCCCTGTTTGGCAAGAGAGACCGCCTTTGCACTTCTTGCGGCCTCCTCTTGTCGCCGCACCTCCTCGACCACCAATGTCCTCCGCTCTGATGTTGTGGCCTTTCGCCAAGTTGGTTTACTTGTCGTAAGGCCAAAGCCTCCTCTTCCCTGCTGGACTTGCCCCACGATGTCTTTGTATCTCAGGGCTGATGAAGCTTGCTGTACTGCATCAGATGGCGTCCACTTCCGGCCAGTTACTAGGGGCGGCGCAACAGCACTGATGGTCTTGTCTCTAGAGTCCCTCAGTGTCATCTGAAGTCTTACTTTAGAACACTTGTATTCCTCTGTTAGACTAGTGAGAGGTAGTTCCAGGACCCCTTTGCCATATAGGCCGATGTTAGTTAGACATCGTGGGACCCCGAGCCATTTCTTCGCGTATGAAGTTATGGTTCGCTCCATCTTCTCCACAGTTGTTATTGGGGCTTCATAAATGGTCAGTGGCCACATTGTCCGAGGAAGGAGTCCAAACTGTAGGCACCAGAGCTTCAGTTTCCCAGGCAGTAGGGTCTGATTGATGTTCTCCAGGCCATTGACAATTTCTTGCCTTAGTTGTTCCACCTGCTCTTTATCCTTGAGACTTGCATTGTACCATCTGCCCAGGCTTTTAACTGGCTGTTCAGACACTGTTGGTATAGGGTCGTCACCGATACAGAACCTTGTGTCTCTAAGCACCCCCTTGACTATGGAGATGCTTCGAGATTTACATGGTTTGATCTTCATTCGGGCCCACTTGATGTTCTCCTGCAGCTTTCCAAGTAGCCGCTTGGTGCATGCTGCAGTAGTGGTTAGTGTGGTCATGTCGTCCATGTATGCCCTGATGGGTGGCAGACGGAGCCCAGCCCTGGTTCGTTCACACAGGAATTTCAACTGATTATGGAAATGGTAACTATCTGAAGGTTTGCTTTGAAACATTCCTTCATACAGTTTCCATAGGAATTCTTCAACTCCTTCCACATCCTAATGAAAACGGAGATTTACAGTAAATTATTATTTATACCATGTAAATGGGATCAGAGAATTTGTCTAGTACTCTGTACAACAAAGTGTGTCCAGTGTCAGGAGTTTGAAATAATTTTAACGTTCTTGATTCAACATTATAATCCAAGGTTAATGACTGATCTTGGAGAACACACAGATCTGTTTCTAAAATGTTTTGCAAATCTAACAGTATTTCCAGTTTGGACACCTTCTGAGGTGTGTGTGCAAGATATCAGTTTCATTATATTGTATTTAAGAAGGAACTGCAGATGCTGGAAAATCTAAGGTACACAAAAATGCTGGAGAAACTCAGCGGGTGCAGCAGCATCTATGGAGCGAAGGAAATAGGCAACGTTTCGGGCCGAAAGCCTTCTTCTGAAGAAGGGTTTCGGCCCGAAACGTTGCCTATTCCCTTCGCTCCATAGATGCTGCTGCACCCGTTGAGTTACTCCACATATTTTTTGTACCTTCATTATACTGTATACTGTGTTGGAGAATTGATCCATAACCTAATATTTAGATATCTTTAATTTTGATAAAACCGGTGCAGTTGGAAAGTAAGATTTTTCTGTTATCAATTAAGAGAGGGTGAACTATTGCTAGAATATTCTCTCAGCGTAAGAGATAGTAGTATTATTTAATGCTTGTATGTGTTAATTCCTAACATATGGCTGCTTCAGAGGGGAATCTGTATGAGAGTCTGTTGCAATGAATGCAGGGCTTTCTGCAGGCTTCGATGCAAGTAAGGCTTCCTGGCCAGTCTCAGGTTGTCCTTAATAACAGATGCTAAAGTACCGCTCGTGGCATCTTTCATGACTATTTCAGAAAGATAGATACAGTTTAGTAAATATTAAATAATAGACAGAAAATGATGGAAGTACTCAAGTCAGATACCATTTTAAAAGAGAGAAATAGTGTTTCAGCTTACTGACCTTCATCAGAGCTGCTGATATTTCCTGAGTAGACTGCTACAGGTCGAGGATGCATTAGGCTCATACAGTAGATGCTCTGCTTTTCATAAAATCCAATAAAGTGTTTGAACTAAATGAAGAAAGCCACAAAACCAATCTTTGAGATGATCACTAATATTGAATGGTGCCATGGGGATAGATACAATGGAACAAATGAGTGATTGTTAACATTTGTTGCGTCTCGTCTTTTCCTTTCCTAGGGCCTAACTTGCCTATATCGACCAAGATGTCCCATCTACGTTAATTCAACCTGCATGTGTTTGGCCCATATCCATCTAAACCTTTCCTGTCCATATTACAGGGAGCCTTACAGGGGTTAGAACACAGAAACATAGAAACATAGAAAATGGGTGCAGGAGTAGGCCATTCAGCCCTTCGAGCCTGCTCCGCCATTCAATATGATCATGGCTGATCATCCAACTCAGTATCCTGTACCTGCCTTCTCTCCATACCCCCTGATTCCTTTAGCCACAAGGGCCACATCTAACTCCCTCTTAAATATAGCCAATGAACTGGCCTCAACTACCTTCTGTGGCAGAGAGTTCCAGAGATTCACCACTCTGTGTGAAAAATGTTTTTCTCATCTCGGTCCCAAAGGATTTCAACTTTTTCCTTAAACTGTGACCCCTTGTCCTGGACTTCCCCAACATCGGGAACAATCTTCCTGCATCTAGCCTGTCCAGCCCCTTAAGAATTTTGTACGTTTCTATAAGATCCCCCCTCAATCTTCTAAATTCTAGCGAGTACAAGCCGAGTCTATCCAGTCTTTCTTCATATGAAAGTCCTGACATCCCAGGAATCAGTCTGGTGAACCTTCTCTGTACTCCCTCTATGGCAAGAATGTCTTTCCTCAGATTTGGAGACCAAAACTGTACGCAGTACTCCAGGTGTGGTCTCACCAAGACCCTGTACAACTGCAGTAGAACCTCCCTGCTCCTATACTCAAATCCTAGAGTACAGTACAGGAATAGGCCCTTCAGCTCACAATGTCTGTGCTGAACAAAATAACCCTCCAATTCCTTTCTCACTTTCTGTATTATACACTTTGGTTACTTGGCTTCCTGAGAGCTTCTTAGACCTCTGCTATTCTTTTTGGCTCAATAATGCAATTCTAAGAGCCTCGGTTTGGGTATGGTCACATGGTGTTTAGGTTATTGGAATGGCTTCCAATGACCTGAAATATTGATACAGAGATATGTGTTTGAATCTTATCATGATGCCGAGGAGTTTAAATTTATGTAACTAAATCTTGAATTAAGAACCGAGTGTCAGTGATGAAAACCATGAAAAATATCAAATAGCTGTAAAAACCCTCTGGTTAAATATCCCTGGTGAAGGAAATCTACCATTGTTATTGGTCTGTGTAGGAAGGAACTGCAGATGCTGGTTTAAACCGAAGATAGACACAAAATGCTGGAGTAACTCAGCGGGTCAGGCAGCAGGCTCGCCTGCAGTCCGTATGTTTTTTCTTTTTTTTTGGTTTTCTTTTGTCCTGTTTTAGTTAATTTTAGTTTATTAGGTTGTGTATGTGTGGGGGAGGAGTGGGAGAAACATGTTTTTGGTCTCTTCCTTGGGGGGGATGCGACCTTTTCTTGTCGTATTCACCGTCTCCGTCTGCGCTGAGGCCTAATGGCAGAGCTGGTGACCTCCAACTGGGACCGACCTCGAGGCTCCGGAGGCAGAGCCAGCCAGGACTTACCAATGCGAGGCTGGCCAACTTTGGGGCTATGTTGGCGTTGCGGCGGCGGCGACCCGACTTCGGGGCTGTGGCGGCGTTCCGGCGGCGGCGACCTGACTTCGGGGGTGTGGCGGCGTTCCGACTTCGGGGGTGTGGCGGCGTTCCGGTGGCAGCGACCCGACTTCGGAGCCTCGGAAGCTTGGCTGCGGGCCCAGTGGACGACAGCATCGGAGCTCGCAGGTCACAGGTTGGTGACCTGTTTTCCCGGAGCTCCCGCAACAACAGCTTCGTCCACTGGACTGGAGGGCGGCAGCTTCGGCAGCTTCGACCGCCCCGGGCCGGGGAGTTTGAACCGGCCCGTTCGCAGAGCTCGGATTCAGCCGCGGGACTGACTTACTTACCATCACCTGGCGGGGTCACAACATCGGAAGCCTGGATCGCCTCAGCGCAGAGGGAGAAGAAGGAGGGAAGAGACAAGGACTAAGACTTTTGCCTTCCATCACAGTGAGGAGGTGCCTGGTGGACTCACTGTGGTGGATGTTAAATCTGTGTTTATTGTGTGTTTTTGTTATTTTATTCTATGTTATGACTGCAAGGCACGAAATTTCGTTCAGACTGAAAGGTCTGAATGATAATAAAGGTTACTTGACTTGTAAACAAACATTGGCACCATTAATGTGCTGCTGCTTTAATATGTATTGTGTATGCTCTTTGTGAGAGACACAGCGTGTGAATTGCAACAAGCGATTTTAGAAGTGTATCAGCATTATGTCCAAGGATAATGGACATTCCACCTTCCACTTTGTCTCCGCACGGCAATTTCTGTTAAGATTTTGGTTGTCTTAGTATAATGATCATCCCTATCATCATTTTTTAGCATGCATTGCTGAAAGTTTTGGTACATGTTTTTTTTTTAAATAACAGATGCCACATCTTTCAAAAAATCCCATTGTTTCTTGACTGTTGGATATAACAAGTGGTGCGTCACAGTGTGTTTTTTTACACAGAGGGTGTTGATGCCTGGAATACACTGCCAGGGGTGGTGGTGATACGATAGTGGCATTTAACATATTTTTGGATAAGCACATGGATAAGCAGGGAATGGAGGGATATGGATTATGTACAGGCAGATTAAAGTAGTTTTTAGCATCATGTTCAGCACAGACATTGTGAGCTGAAGGGCCTATTCCTGTGCTGTACTGTTCTGTGTTCTATGTTTTAAACCCAGTAAGCCTCCTTGTAATATGGGCAGGAAAGGTTTAGAGGGAATGTGTAGGGAGGAACTGCAGATGCTTAGATAGATACAAAATGCTGGAGTAGCTCAGCGGGACAGGCAGCATCTGTGGAGAGAAGGAATGTGTGATGAAACGTCACCCATTCCTTCTCTCCAGAGATGCTGCCTGTCCCGCTGAGTTACTCCAGCATTTTGTGTACATCTAAGTTTTAGAGGGATATGGGCCAACCACATGCAGGTTGGACTAGTGTAGATAGGGCATCTTGGTCCATTTATTGTTGGGCCGAAGGGCCTGTTTTCATGTTGTATGATGTTGACTTGATAGAGGTCTTTAAAATTATGAGAGGGATAGACAGAGTTGACGTGGATAAGCTTTTTCCATTGAGAGTAGGGAAGATTCAAACAAGAGGACATGATTTGAGAATTAAGGGACAAAAGTTTAGGGGTAACATGAGGGAGAACTTCTTTACTCAGAGAGTGGTAGCTGTGTGGAATGAGCTTCCAGTGGAAGTGGTGGAGGCAGGTTCGATTTTATCATTTAAAAATAAATTGGATAGGTATATGGATGGGAAAGGAATGGAGGGTTATGGTCCGAGTGCAGGTAGATGGGACTAGGTGAGAGTAAGTGTTCAGCACGGACTAGAAGGGCCAAGATGGCCTGTTTCCGTGCTGTAATTGTTATATGGTTATATGACTATCTGATTCCAAGACTCTCAGTTTTCTTTGTTGGGGATAGTTTAATACATTATACGTTATATATTTTTTTTAAAGCATCTGAGAACTGCAAACATGCTGAGTTTTGCTGAGCCTTTCGACACTGCCTGGGAGGGCCTGTGGCAAAAGTATTGAGCTTGGTTATCACACTCAGCGATATCGTCAGGCTGATAATGGTTCTTGTTTTAGAAGATTGCACAATTTCATGCTGACTTTTACATATTCTTCCTCGGGATGAAATGTTTCTGTCAGCAGTGGTAGACATTCCACCTGTGCAGCATTGTATCCCAGTAATACTTCTGACACAGAATCGCACTTTCCTGCCAGCTCCTTTATAATCCTATTCCACTTTCTAATTGAATGCAAAATTGCTCATTGGTTGAATGCATGCAGTGATGTGAACATTTTACAAATTGATAAGTGGGAGGTTTCCGCTGGTAATTCCACTGTGAACCGTGGAGAATGTTTATAGGGTCATTTAAACTGGTTACAGTGACAGAAAAAGGACAAATTAAAAACAGGCCGTCAAAAATTATTTTCATTGCAATATACTAGGATGTGGTTTTCGCCAGGCTTGTGTGGACGTGATTAAAAAGGGAGAAAAACGTATGAGCAGAATAGCACAGGCAGCACGTTTGCAAGGAATTTTACTTGGTTCTCTACAAAATATGTTGCGTTTACCTAGAAGTCAACAGCTTGTATTTGTGAGCCCATATCCAGATGTGAGGAATGCGATTGCTCTATGAGCCAGTGGTAACTCGATGGGCTGAATGGAACATAGAACAATACCGCACAGGAGCATACCATTCAGGCCACAATATCTATGTCAAACCTGATGCCAAGACTAAAACCCCTGTCCCACTTTCACAACCTAATTGGCGACCTCTGCCGAGTTTGCCCTTGACTCATACTTGCAGCTTGGTCGCCACGAGGTCGTAGGAGGTCGTAGGAGGTCTTCATAACTCTTCCTCATGCTCGTGAGTGGTCTCCGTGTACTCGTGGCCTCAAGTAGGTCGCAGCGTTTTTTCCAGCCTGATAAAAACTGTCCACGAGTCAAAAAAAAGGTCAGCAAGGAAAAAATTGATACTTATTACTCGTCGGTAGGTCGTAGGTAGATCATAGTAAGTCGTGATGGTAGTCGTAAGTTGTCATAGATAGTCGTAGGTTGTCGTGGGTCGGTAACTGGCCCGAGAAAAAAAATGCAATCATGACATCATTTTATCATGCGATCATTTTCCACTCGTCGTAGTTGGTTTTAGGTGTGGTAGACTGAAGTCGAGGGGGGTCGTAGGAGGTCGTAGACATAGTCGTAGGAGGTCATAGGAGATCTTTTACTTTGGCGAGTCAACATGACCTTGACATTTTTTTCAACTCGTCTTGGGTCTTCTAAACTCGTGAATTAGGTCGTGCAAGTGGGACAGGCCCTTTACTCTTATGCCCACATGTGGTCCATATCCCTCCATTCCCTGCATATCCATATGCCTACCTAAAAGCCTCTTAAACATCACTATCATATTGGGCTTCATCATCACCCCAAACCTAGTTCCAGGCACTTCCATCTTCTATGTACAAAACTTCCCCCACACATCCCCTTTTAAACGTTGCCCCTCTCATCTTAAAGCTATGGTTTCCAGTATTTGATATTTCCATCCTGGAAAAAAGATTCTGAATTACTTTCTTCCATGCCCTAAGTAAAAGCAGAAATATGAAAACTTAGGCCACAGGGACACACAGCATGGAATCAGGCCCTTTGTCTCACTTAGTCCATGCAAACCAAACGTGTTACCTTGAATGTTGTGCCACCTTGTTTTGTAGATAAATCAACATTGGAATACCTGGTTATTAGTTTGGAGACAAAACAGAGGTTTAGCAATGTTTTCTGATGGGCAGATGTGACAAGTGGTGCTACCCAGTTCTCTGCACTTGAAGATAGACACAAAATGCTCGTGTTAACTTAGTGGGACAGTCAGCATCTCTGGAGAGATGGAATAGGAGACGTTTCGGATCGAGACCCTCTACACTCAGCATTTTATTGTGGAAAACAGTGATTGGGGAGTACATTTTGGGAAAATATAATGTCATCCACTTTGAATCTCAGAAAGGCAAATAAAAATATTTCCTTCATGATAAAAGATTAGAAGCAGACAATCAATTACATTTAATGCATTGGTAATACATGTAATTGATCAAAGGCTAATATACTGCTAGCTCTCACCTCAAGGGGGCTTGGGAAGGTTTTAAGACAATCATCCAGAGCTTTGTGCAGATCCCATGGATAGAACATTGTTCAATTCTTGGCACTGCAGCTTAGTCTTTAGACATACAATATGGTGTGGAAGCAGATCATTTGGCTCACAGAGTCCGTGCCGACCAGCGATCACCCTGTACATCAGCACTATCCCAGGAACAATTTACAATTTACAAAAGCCAATTTACCTACAAACCTGTACATCTTTTGAGTGTGGGAGGAAACTGGAGACCCGGAGAAAACCCACGCGGTCACAGGAGGAATGTACAAACACTGTACAGACAGCACCCGTTGTTGGGATCGAACCTGGGTCTTTGGGCCTGTGAGGCAGCAACTCCAAAGCTGTGCCACTGTGACTCCAAAAAGAATAATATTAGGAAAATAATAGGAAATATTAAGAAAAATACTTTGACCTTGGAAACATAAAGTGTAGATTCACCAGGAGGGTAGACACAAAAAGATGGAGTAATTCAGCGGGTCCAGCAGCATCTCTGGACAAAAGGAATAGGTGACATTTTCCTTTTGTCCCCTATTCCTTTTCTCCCATATTCCTTTTCTCCAGACATGCCACCTCTGGAGAATGTCCCCTATTCCTTTTCTCCAGAGATGCCACCTGACCCACTAAGTTACTCCAGCTTTTTGTGTCTAACTTCCGTTTAAACTAGCATCTGCAGCACCTTCCTACACATTTCACCATAATGATAGCAGGACCATATAAAAAATATCTCATTCTGTGCACCATGACCAACAAAGTGTGGCTGTTTTCAGAAGTAATTCTTCTCAGTCTTCTCAACAGCAAGTACTGCATCTATCTGGGCTACGATCACAGCTTCCAAATGCATGGATTTACAGTTAAATTATGTGTTCCATCACCAGAACCCTGAAATCTATAACTTAACATTAACCAGTCCCGGCTTGTATTGCTTCTCTAGATAGGTACCATGACAAAATCACTGTATCTTCATTGGTACACGTGACAATAAAAGACCTTTGAAACCTTTGAAAATTACTCACACTGTGAAATGAGTGACAACTTGGAACTTGCCATGCATGGAGTTTGAAAGAACATCCCAGCTCACCACTAGCTCTCTTGGGAACCTTTGAAGACATGTGCCAAATTCCTTGGAGACCATGACAATAAAGACACTTTGAGGAAAGCCTATAATGAATGCACCATTTGGAATGAGCATCTAATTTGTGACTTAACAATAAATCTTTCGACCTCCCACAAAAAAACCCTTAAAGGCTCTAAATCAGATTCAAACCAGCCACAGTATGGGCGAGGTACAAGAGTGAGTAGATGCTGGAATATTGACCAAAACACAAAGTGCTGGAATGAGCAGATGCTGGAATAAGTCACCTGTCCGTGCCCTCCATAGATGCTGCCTGACCCGCTGAGTTATTCCAGCACTTTGTTTTTTTTCCACAGCGGTGTGGTCTCTTGATACACTGAGGTGAAAAGGAATTCTGTAGCACATGATTATGACAGACCCTCATCAAAATATGAATCGCATATAAACAATCTAGCCTATTTATAAATTTGCTGGTGAAATTGCAGAGGCACATTCCTCTTCCTCAATGGAATTAGCCTGATTAACTAACTACAATCTGGGCTCATGATTTTGCTCACTCTTCATATTAAAACATATCCTTTTAATTCAAGATACAGCATGGAAAAAGTGCTCTTCCCTCACCAAGTCCACGTGACCATCGATCACTCGTACTACGTTGTGCAACTTTCTCAATCACTCCCAACACATTACGGGGAATTTTACAGAAGCCAATTAACTTACAAATGCAGACATCTTTGAGATGTGGGAGAAAACCCGAGAACACGGAGGAAACCTACACGGTCACAGGGCGAACGTGCAAATTGAAAACAGACAGGGTCTGTCTCTGGCACTGTGAGGCATCAATTCTACCAGCTGCGCTATTCTACAGATTTGTTCCAAGTTGCAAATGTTGACTTACCACTTCCATTAGTGGAAGAGGTGCACTATGATACCAACGATGCAATGTCACTCACTCTGGCCCGCGTAATCTCCAGCTCAGAGATTATCATCCTCCATTGTTTAGAAAGGAAGCTAGAAAAGAGGTCTGCAAATGATGGACCACTTGTTCATAGGAACTCAGTCTCAATATTGACATACTTTACTTACTTACTTTATTAATTTATTGAACATGTTAAAAAATACAAACACAAATAAACTTGTAAGCAATAAAAAAATAAAATAAAACACAAAGGAAAACAAACAAATAAGTAACTCAAATAATATAAATAATATCGTTCATGTTCAAAAGGGGTAAGAAGAAGTTCGAAAACTTTTCTGGTCCTACCCCCTCTTATTTTCTATACATTTTCATGGAAAAACAGAATAATGGGAACAAATGGACCCAAAATCTGTTGAGCAGTCCACAAACAAGAAATAACCAGACAGAAAAGAAAATCACTGGTCCAGCTCATAACCATTCAATCTTTTGTTTCTGAAGAGTGTTTTTAGTTTGAATAGAGTCTTACATTTTTTCCGCTCATCATGGCAGTTATTCCAGAGACTAACACCCTTTGCTGTAACACAATGGAGTTTTGCATTAGTTCTTATTGCCGTTTTTTCGAATATATAGGTTCCTCTCAGGTTGTGTTTGCTTTCTCTCCGTTGGAACAACCCCTGGATATTACAAGGCAATTGCTGATTAGATGCTTTGAACATAATTTGGATAGTTTTATAATCTGTCAGATCTTGAAATTTTAATGTTTTTAGTCTGATAAATAATGGTTTTGTTGATTGTCTGTAGGTGGTTTTATGTATAATTCGTATTGCTCTTTTTTGGAGGATGAAGATTGGATGTGTATTTGTTTTGTATGTGTTCCCCCATACCTCCACACAGTAGATCATGTATGGGAGTATGAGGGAGCAGTACAACATATACAGGGAGGCTTGATTTAGTAGGTCTCTGGCTTTATTCAGTATTGCAATAGATTTGGATATTTTGGCTTTAATATAATTTATGTGAGGTTTCCAAGTTAATTTGTTGTCAATTAATACTCCAAGAAATTTTATTTCAGATACTCTTTCTATTTCTGTGCCATTTATCATGAGCTTTTTCTCTGTGTTGGTTGATCGATTTCCAAATATTATGAATTTTGTTTTATTTAAATTCAACGTGAGTTTATTTTCGTCAAACCAGATCTTCATCCTGCTCAATTCCTTTTCCATATTATCCATGAGCTGTTCCAAGTTGTCTCCACAGCAGAGTAAGTTAGTATCATTAGCGAAGAGAATAGTTTCAAGAGTTTTCGACACTTCACATATATTATTGATATACAAAATGAATAATAATGGCCCTAACACTGAGCCCTTTTTTAATTTATTTTTTTATTTTTATTTTTATTTTTATTAAAAAATTTTTTTTTTTTAACCTGCAGTAATTGTGATTTATGGTTTTGTATTTCGACATATTGTTCCCGGTTCTGTAGGTAGCTGGATAGCCATGATAGTGCGATGCCTCTAATGCCATATCTTTGTAGTTTCTTTATTAATAACTCGTGGTCTACGGTGTCAAATGCTTTTTTTAAGTCCAAAAAAATCCCTACTGCATACTCTTTATTTTCTATTGCCTTAGTAATTTTTTCTATAAATTCAATAATTGCAAATGAAGTTGTTCTGTTAGCTCTAAAACCATATTGTTGTTCGTACAGTATGTTATGTTTGGTGATAAATTCGTCCAGTCTTGTGTAAAATATTTTTTCCAGTATTTTGGAGAACTGTGGAAGCAATGAAATGGGTCTGTAATTTGAAAGTACATGTTTGTCTCCAGTTTTATATATTGGTATGACTTTAGCTGTTTTCATTTTGTTGGGAAAATTTTGAAGGGACTGATTACAAATGTGAGTCAGAGGTCTTGCTATGCATTCTATAATGTTTATAACTGTAAACATGTCAATATCATGACAGTCTGTGGATTTCTTACTCTTGAGTTTTTTTACAGTGTCAATAATTTCTTTTTCTTCAGTCCCTCTTATAAATATTGTATCCTTTACATATATCTCTTTACTTTCTACACCATTGCTGCTACCAGTCTTTGCAATTTTTCCGGCCAAATCAGGACCAACACCAACAAAGAATTTGTTGAATTCGTTTGCAGCTGAGGCCATATCAGTGATTATTGTGTTGTTTTTAGACAGGAAATGGTTTGGGCATTGTGCCTTTCCATTTCCTTTTTTAATTATGGCATTTAATACATTCCATGTATTTTTAATATTGTTTTTGTTGTTCTCCAGTAACTTACTATAGTGATCGATTTTGCTGCATCTCATGATTTTGTTAGTTTGTTTTTATATGTCTTGTATTTTTCTTCAGCGTCTTTGTACAATAATTTTTTTTGCTTACATGCATTTAATATTCCTTTAGTTATCCATGGTTTATCAGCATATTTTAGTTTCACTATTTTCTTTACTAGAGGACAATTTTTTTCCTACAGTCCTGATACAATTGACAGAAATGATTCGTAGGCTACATTTACATCTTTTACATAAACTGTGTTCCAATCTTGTTTCGATAGGTCTTCTTTGAAGGAATTAACAGCATCTTGTGTTTTGTGTCTGGTTATTTTGATTGTTTTGGTGTCTTTTTTGATCCTGCTACAGCTCTGTATAGTTGCAAAGACTGGCAGGTGATCACTTGTGTCATTTATTACTAAGCCACTCACTACTTTTCTATCCCTCAGTGGGGGGGGGGGGGTGTCAAATGGGATAGTCAAGGATGGAGTTAAAGGGAAAGGGAGTAAATGGATAGTTAATAACCCCAGAATTAACTGGAACGAAAGCTCACAAAGGGATAGGAGAGTATGGCCAAGTGTAGTAGGGATCAATGTGAATGGTGAGATGCGTAAGGAATTAAAAGTACTGTATTTGAATGCGCGAAGTATAAGAAGTAAAGTAGTTGAGCTTGAGCTTCAGATAAAGGTTGGTAGATATGACATTGTGGGGATTACCGAGACGTGGCTGCAGGAGGATCGGGTCTGGGAACGTAATATTCAGGGTTATACATCCTACAGAAAGGACAGGCAGGTGGGCAGAGGAGCGGGGGTAGCTCTTCTGGTGAGGAATGGAATTCAGTCCCTTGTGAGGGAAGACATAGGGACTGACGAGGTAGAGTTACTGTGGATTGAGTTGAGGAATTGTAAAGGCAAGAAGACACTAATTGGTGTTATCTACAGACCCCCAAATAGTGGCCTGGATGTAGGGTGTAAGTTGCAGCAGGAGTTAATACTGGCATGTAACAAAGGTAATGCCACTGTGGTGATGGGGGAAAATCAATATGCAGGTAGACTGGGAAAATCAGGTTGGTTCATGACCCCAAGAAAGAGAGTTTGTAGAGTGCCTCCGAGATGAATTCTTAGAGCAGCTTGTAATGGAGCCGACCAGAGAAAAAGCAATTCTGGATTTAGTGTTGTCCAATGAACCAAAGTTCAAAAGAGACCTCATGGTAAAGACCTTGGAGGTAGTGATCATAATATGATTAGATTTAATCTGCAATTTGAGAAGGAGAAGGTTAAATCGGAAGTGTCAGTGATGCAGTTGAACAAAGGGAATTATGAAGGCATGAGAGAGGAACTGGCCAAGGTAGACTGGAAAGGGATACTAGCAGGAATGACGATGGAACAGCAATGGCAGGAATTCCTGGGCATAATCCGGAAGACACAGGATCATTTCATTCCAAAAAGGAAGAAAGATTCTAAGGGGAGTAGGAGGCACCCGTGGCTGACAAGAGAAGTTAGGGATAGAATAAAACTAAAAGAAAAGATGTATAACACAGTAAAGAGTAGCCGGAGGCCAGAGGATTGGGAAACGTTCATAGGACAACAGAAGGAAACAAAACGGGCAATACGGGCTGGAAAGATGAAGTACGAAGGGAAGCTGGCCAGGAATATAAAGAAGGACAGTAAAAGCTTATTTAGATATGTTAAGGGAAAAAGAATAGCAAAGTCAAATGAGGGTCCCTTGAAGGCAGACACGGGTGAAATTATTATGGGGAACAAGGAAATGGCAGAAGAGTTGAACAGGTACTTCGGACCTGTCTTCACTAAGGAAGGCACAAACAATCTCCCAGATGTACTGGAGGACAGAGGATCTAAGGGGGTCGAGGAACTGAAATAAATTTTCATTAGGCGAGAGATAGTACTGGGTAGGCTAATGGGACAGAAGGATGATAAATCCCCGGGGCCTGATGGACTGCATCCCAGGGTCCTCAAGGAGGTGGCTCTAGAAATAGTGGATGCATTGGTGATCATTTTCCAATGTTCAATAGATTCAGGATCAGTTCCTGTGGATTGGAGGATAACTAATGTTATCACACTTTTCAAGAAAGGAGCGAGAGAGAAAACGGGGCATTACAGACCAGTTAGCCTGACTTTGGTGGTGGGAAAGTTGCTGGAGTCAATTATTAAAGAGGTAATAATGGAGCATTTGGATGGCAGTAAAAGGATTAGTTCAAGTCAGCATGGATTTATGAAAGGAAAATCATGCTTGACTAATCTTCTGGAATTTTTTGAGGATGTGGCATGTAAAATGGATGAAGGGGAACCAGTGGATGTAGTGTATCTCGACTTTCAGAAAGTCTTTGATAAGGTCCTGCACGGGAGTCTGGTGACTAAAATTAGAGCACATGGTATTGGGGGTAGGGTGTTGATGTGGATAGAAAATTGGTTGGCAGACAGGAAGAAAAGAGTAGCAGTAAACGGGTCCTTTTCAGAATGGCAGGCAGTGGCGAGTGGAGTGCCGCAACTGTTTACCATATATATTAATGATTTGGAAGAGGGAATTAGGAGCAACACTAACAAGTTTGCGGATGACACAAGGTTGGGTGGCAGTGTGAACTGTGAAGAGGATGTTAGGAGGTTGCAGGGTGACCTGGACAGGTTGAGTGAGTGGGCAGATGCATGGCAGATGCAGTATAATATAGATAAATGTGAGGTAAAAACAAGGGGGCAGATTATTATCTCAATGGGGTTACGTTAGGTAAGGGGGAGGTTCAGCGAGACCTGGGTGTCCTTGTGCACCGGTCACTGAAAGTTGGCGCACAGGTAAAACAGGCAGTGAAGAAAGCTAATGGAATGTTGGTCCTCATAACAAGAGGATTTCAGTATAGGAGTAGAGAGGTTCTTCTGCAGTTGTATAGGGCTCTGGCAAGACCACATCTGGAGCATTGCTACAGTTTTGGTCTCCTAATTTGAGGAAGGACATTCTTGTGATTGAGGCAGTGCAGCGTAGGTTCACAAGATTGATCCCTGGGATGGCGGGACTGTCATTTGAGGAAAGTTGAGGAAGACTAGGCTTATATTCACTGGAGTTTAGAAGGATGAGGGTGGATCTTATAGAAACATAAAAAATTATATAAGGACTGGACAAGCTAGATGCAGGAAAAATGTTCCCAATGTTGGGCGAGTCCAGAACCAGGGGCCACAGTCTTAGAATAAAGGGGAGGCCATTTAAGACTGAGGTGAGAAAAAACCTTTTCACCCGGAGAGTTGTGAATTTATGGAATTCCCTGCCACAGTGGGCAGTGGAGGCCATATCACTGAATGGATTTAAGAGAGAGTTAGATAGAGCGCTAGGGGCTAGTGGAATCAAGGGATATGGGGAGAAGGCAGGCATGGGTTATTGATTGGGGACTATCAGCCATGATCACAATGAATGGCGGTGCTGGCTCAAAGGACCGAATGGTCTCCTCCTGCACCTATTTTCTATGTTTCTATCCCATTTCAATATTGCTGCAGAGGACTTAGATTCTAACTTCAAAGATCCGTGTTCCCAATTAAAGCTGGTGGTGATATTGGGCATTAACCAGGAAAGTGTAGGTGCCCATTGCCAGCAAGACTTTGCTGATAGCTCAGAAGATAAGAGGGCAGTTCCATCTTGGATTAGGTTTTACATGGAGTAGGCTCACCACTGAGTCTCACAGTGAGCACGTGGTCAGCTTTGTGAGCTGGGCCGGGGAGCACTTAATCATGGAAACTGTTGGCGGACAACTCACTCGCATTGTTGCCATAGAAACCCAGACTGGCATTTAACAACTGCATTCTGCCCTCATGCAGAGCTTTATGGTTGCTGAGGAGATGTGTCATGAGAATCATCTTGGCCTTATGGGAGAGACATCTGCTTTTCCCTATTATTGCCAGACAGCCAACTGAGCTTGACTGCTGACTGCAGTCTGAGTTATTGCAATCTGCTGTGAAAGGGGAATATCCTTTAAAGAAAGTAATGCAAATCTAGATATGTCCCAAATGACGACAGTCAAAAACAGAATTCTGTAGGTTAAAGCCATCACGCAATATGGAACAACATTAGCTGTCTGTAGTTGCAGCAATAAGAGCCAACCAAATGACAAAACAAAATTGAATTAGACTAACAACAATCAAGAGACATAAGGGTTTAACTGTTAAGTGTACTGGCATGGAGCAATGAAATTCTTACCTGCTGCATCTTTACCGGCCACATGGGTAGGGTGCGCCTAGTTAGGTATGGCTGTCCTGCCTGCAGCTGTCTGTCTTTTCACTCCTTTTTTAAAATTTATAGTATGTTAAGAAGTGTTTGGAGGTCTATTCTTTTTATGTGTGGGGGGTTGGGGTGGAGAAGGGGGAAATTGTATTTCTCGGTCCCTACCTGGTCGTAGAGGCAGCTTTCCTCCGAGCAGCATCTCGACCCGTCGTCGCGGCCGCCATCGGGGTCTGGAGCGCTTTTCCTGAGGGGACCGGCCAGAACCACGGCTTCGGCGGCGGCACAGGCGGCGAAGGAGCGCTATCGTGGAGCGGAGCGGACAATAGACAATAGACAATAGACAATAGACAATAGACAATAGGTGCAGGAGTGGGCCATTCAGTCCTTCGAGCCAGCACCGCCATTCAATGTGATCATGGTTGATCATCCATAATCAGTACCCGGTTCCTGCCTTCTTTCCATATCCCATGACTCCGCTATCTTTAAAAGCCCTATCTAGCTCTCTTTTGAAAGAATCCAGAGAACCTGCCTCCACCACCCTCTGAGGTAGAGAATTCCACACACTCACAACTCTCTGTGAGAAAAAGTGGTTCCTCCGTTCTAAATGGCTAACCCCTTATTCTTAAACTGTGGCCCCTGGTTCTGAACTTCCCCAACATCGGGAACATGTTTCCTGCCTCCAGCGTGTCCAAACCCTTAACAATCTTATATGTTTCAATAAGATCCCCTCTCATTCTTCTAAACTCCAGAGTGTACAAACCCAGCTGCTTCATTTTCTCAGCATATGACAGTCCCGCCATCCCGGGAATTAACCTTGTACGGGTCGCTGCGCTAGATCTCCGGTGAGCTGAGACCGCCGATGAAACATCCTGGAGTTGCGGGACTGTGGAGCGGCCAGCCACGGGCGGCGGCGCTGACTTTAACACCGCGGAGCCTGGGATCTCTCGCCGGGATCGCCAGTGGTGGAGTTCCGTCCAGCGCGGCCTGTCGGCTTCGGAAGCCGCTGTCTCCGGTAAGGAAGTGGCCGTTCCAGGCATCCCAAGCCGCTGAGAGGGTTCTCCTGACGCCGGAGCGCCATCACCCAGCGAGAAGGGCCTGAAACATCGGGCCGCCGTAGCGGCAACTGCGGAGGCCTCAATAGCCTGACTATGGGTGGACAAGGGGATGGGGACTGGACTTTGTATCTTCCCTCACAGTGGGAACCATTGTGAGGGGATGTTTTTATGTTTTATGTTAAATTTCTTTACAATGTTATGTTTGTATTCTTATTAATGTGCTGCAATGGCAACTTGAATTTCACTACACCAGTTGATGTATGTGACAATAAATGAACCTTATGAACCTTATGAACCATTAACATAATTACACACAATAAATATATAATAATCAATAATCCATAAATTAATAATCAGTAATACTGGATAACCAGCTCATAATAGTGCAAAAATTGAGGTCGTGTGCAACCAAAACAATGTCCATAAAGATCATGATTGTAGAGGTAGGGATATGATTTGCGTTGCGTGGTATTCAAGAGCCTGATGTTTACTGGGAATAAGCTATTTTTGAACCTGGAGGTCACTGTTTTCAAGCTTCACCTTTTTCCCGATGATAATATCAAGATGTGAGTACGACCAGGGTGGTGAGGGTCTTTGATGATATTAGTTGCCTTTTTGAGGCATCACGTCCTGTAGATCCCATCGATCGTGCGGAGGTCAGCGCTATTTGAGGGACCAGGCAACATCTACCACTTTCTGCAGCCTCAATATGCTGTCTACCATACACCTGTAGGTTCAATAAATTTTTGGCGACATGTTGAATTATGAATACGGTAACTTTATATTATTATTGCAGACTCTGAGTAGGGATCAGATGAGATTGGACGGCTCAGGGAAAGTCTGAAAGATGTAGCAAGTTTTCAAAATGTCCACATAACAGTGGACTGTGGACTCAGAATTGTGGACATTTGTGCAAATATTATTAATTTATTCCTCAAAGAAACAGGAGGATCCTGACACCCAATCACACTGCACTTAACAAATAATTATGCTATGTTCCTGAGGTGCTGAGGTGTGGGTCTTTTTGCGGAAATTATGTTGTCCATGGCATCATACTGTAATATGAATAATTTACACCAGTTAGTGGACATTTTTAGACTAACATCAAATATAGATACTACTAGACTAAGTGGGACATGTTGGGTTCCAGCATCACATGGGAGGGCTGGTCCCCCAATGCAATATTCCACCTCTCCACCAATTCTAATATTGGTGGCCAGTGGGGGAGGGGGGGGGGGGGGGGGGGGCTTTCCGGAGCACATGGGTGTTGTGGGCTGAAGGGACTGGTTTCCAGAGGGCTAGTATGGACATTGTGGGTCGAATTGATTCTTGGGCTGTCAGCTCAGTCACTCAAGCCTTTTGTGCTGGCAGCTCACTCACGGCTGGTGGGCTGGCAGTTGACTCATGGCTATTCCTTGAAATTCCATTTCAAGCAGGGTGCAAGACCACCAAATTCAAGTGCAGTTTCATACCATTTCAAGCAGCGTGCAAGGCCACTAAAGATAGCAAGTCGTGACCTCTCCCTCCTCCATCTTGCAGAGACTGAGCCACGCCCACACTAGTGGGTTTTATAGTCCCTCCCCCACACCCACAAAAAGGGGCGTGGCGTTCATGACATGATTGACAGGAGAGAGAATCTCAACATTTTTAAACACTAATAACTTTTATTTTTCATCGATGGAAAAATTCCTCAGCACCTGATGAGCAGAGGAGGACTGAGTAAAATTACATCTGTACGTGGTAGCGTTTTTTCTAAAATCAATATAAAGCGCAAACAAGAAGTGGTCAAGATTAGACTTTTAATTATATAGAAGGCAAGACAACTTTAATTAGGCAAGGTAACTTTAATTAGGCAAGGCAACTTTAATTGGGCAAGGCAACTTTAATTGGGCAAGGCAAGTTTAATAAGGCAACACAGCTTTAGCATTTCCAAACCTAAGGCAACACAGCTTTAGGATTTCCAAACCAAAGGCAACACAGCTTTAGCATTTCCAAACCCAAGGCAACACAGCTTTAGCATTTATAAACCAAAGGCAACACAGCTTTAGCATTTCCAAACCAAAAGCAACACAGCTTTAGCATTTCCAAACCAAAGGAAACACAGCTTTAGCATTTACAAACTATATTTTCAAACCACATTAAGGGCACTGACAGGTCAGTAAAACCACTCACAGTTTAGTAGACATGTGTTCAGTGTTATTCACAGCTAAGACTGAGAGACGTGACCCGCTCGCACCCCATCTTGCAGAGACTGACTGAGGCACTCAACACTTCCGGGTTTTATAGTCCCCCTGCAAGGGGCGTGGCCTTCAGGTGAGAGAATCTCAACATTTTTTAAACACTAATAACTCTTTTATTTTTAATCGATGGGAAAAATCCTCTTGCCCTGCGCAGCGGAGGGGGACTGAGTAAGATGGCCAAAATTCACAGCCATAAGTGGCAGCATTTTTTCTAAAATCAATATACAGAACAACAGGAAGTGGTCAAGATCAGACTTTTAGTAATATAGATAATGACATTTAAAATACATTTAGACAGGTAATGGGCAGGAGAGGTTCAAATGAAGGCAGGTGGGACTAGTATGGACGAGGCAGCTTGGTCGGCATGGGCAAGTGGGGCCGAAGGGCCTTTTTCTGTGCTGTATGACTAAATACATCATAATTAGTTTCTATGCAGAATCATTTTCATTTGTATGAACAATTGTATGTCTATAACAAAGTTTTTATTTCTAACATAGATATGAAATTGCTATCAGGGATATAAACATCTGCATTTAATGCATTGATAAGACAATCTTAAATAGAAATTAAATTCAACATGCTTACTTTCCAGCTCAGTCACAGATCAACATAATCCTCATTTAGTTTAGATTCTGCATTTAAATTCTTGAATTTTCAATCTAGGCAGCTTGTGGAAGCATGATCTCATCGCTGTGTAAAGCAGAGAAGACAAACTCAAGAGAGATATCCTTGGCACAAAATCATCCATCAAAGCTGCTCACTGGCACATTGCTGCCAATGCAACTGATCACCCTCAGGCAACTTCCTGTCCGGGGCTCCCCACATCCATTTAGAAACTGGCATTCAGCAGATGGGAAATCACACCCAATGTTCATCAGCATTCCAACTATTAGAATATAACTTGAACTTCCCTGTATGATCAGATTGTTATCATCTTTTTGTCATTTTGTCATCTGGGATATGTATGTGTGTGTCAATGCCAGCATTTATTGTTGATCTCAGAGAAAGAATCAGAACTATTTAGTGCAGTGGACCTCTACCATTTCTTTAAAAAACAAAATATGAGGTGGTATAGGTATATTTTTGAAGCATTAGCCATGACAGATGGAAACATGAACATTAAACACAACGTGTAATGAAATCTTCACAAGTTCCTATCTTGAAAATACATAATTCACTCTTTTATCTTTAACAAGTGATGATATGGTGCAGGGAAGTACAAAGTTGTTTTAAATTTGCTTTCTCTTCAAGGTAACCCTGGAGACATATGGCAAGAAATTCCCCAAGTCAATGCCCTCTCACAACTATAAATGAAAAACAAAAGGATTCATAAAACCATTAAAATCTCAGATCAACACATGTGAAATACATCAACATATTTCAACCTAAAAGGTTCACATTTTTTCCAAGAAAGCTCCAGTTGTTTTAAGTACATTCAGTTCCCATTTTCAGAATCAGTCTTGGATTAACTTCATGTTTATTACAGTTCATGTGTTCATCTGCCTGCATGGAGCACTATAACTCAAAGTACTGTAATAAATAATTATCCCTTGCAATAAACGATCCGTTCAATGTATTAAGTCAAAGTTAAATTCTCCTTAGTTCTTGGTAATGAATTTTTGAAGTATACATTACCCAACACATCATCCATCCCAATAGTACCCTCTAAATCATCCAACTTCACTTCATAAGTGCATAAGTCATAGCAGCAGAATTAGACCACTCGGTCCATTGAGTCTATTCTGCATTCAAACATGACTGATCTATCTTTCCGTCTCTACCCCATTATCCTGCCATATCTCCACAACCTTTGCTCCTATTTCCCATCTATGCGCATGCTATTCTTATTAAGTGGCTTTGCATTTTTTGTTCCTCTTTTTCAGAATATGGAGGCATATTTCTTCAACCTAGTATATAAATATGTATTTAATATTGATGGTATTTATGGGGAAGGTGAAGCCTGTTCAGATGATCGATGGGTTGGGAAGGTTTTGTGTTGGGTGAGTAAGAGAGATCAGGTTATTTGATTACTGCAATGGTTGCAATGGAGTTGTTTGGTTATCAGAGGGTCGGTGGAGTGGGGAAGATTATTGAGTCATGATTAATGAGCAATGACCATGATAAATAAGTCTCGGGGTTTGGTTGGGTAATCACTGAGTGTGGTGTTCTGGTGATTAGTGAGGGAAGGGAAGAGGGATTGAGTAAAAGGAATGAGCTTGGAATGAGTGGGATTTAGAACTGTTGGAAGCAGCAAGCATATAATTCAAGGGAGGATTGTATAATCCTAGCATCAGCTTTTAAATTATGCTGACTTGTGTATTTCTGATGCCATGGAAGCCTATAAAAGTGGTCTGCAAATGCAAAATAAAATTGCAGTAAGGGCTTTTGGATAGTCCTTATTGCATTTTTGGATAGTCCTTATTGCACTTTTGGACATGAACTGTGTTCTGTAGGATGCCACCTCACATGTGGTGCCCTTTGTATCATTTGCATTGGACACATTGAACACTGAGTGAAAGTCATCAGCTTTATCAAATCTGCTGTAAATCCTCATATTTATTCACAATTTATTTTCCATGGAAGTTGAGATGTGTGCTGCACAATTGGGCTTTGGATTTTATTTTTATTTAGTATCTCTGAAAGTTGGACTCAAAACAACAAAGTGTTAAACTGTTACTTTGGTTCCTTGGCAACCTCAGGGAATTGGATACTTTGTGTTATGTCGGCAAACTATCTTCCTATATATGGTAATGCTAAACATGAATTGCAGCAAATATGTTGCTCTTGCTGTAAAATTAGAGCTACGGGTACTTTCATAACCTGTCTTCTAGTGATTCCAAAATGCATGAATCTGCTGCAGTGATCAACGTTAAACTAGCAAAGGTTGGAAGATCTTATTTAAGTGTGTTTTTTTCTCGTCAGACTATCTACATTGAACAAAATATATTTAAGTCTGAGACTTAATGTTATTACATATTAGTTTAATTGCATTCAGAAGCATTGAAACTATTTGATATTCTGCCAAATCCTTGGACCCCCATGAGCAGGCCATTATGGATGGAAGATATTCAGCAGACAATAGACAATAGGTGCAGGAGTAGGCCATTCAGCACTTCGAGCCAGCACCACCATTCAATGTGATCATGGCTGATCATCCACAATCAGTACCCCGTTCCTGCCTTCTCCCTATATCCCCTGACTCCGCTATCTTTAAGAGCCCTATCTAACTCTCTCTTGAAAGCATCCAGAGAATTGGTCTCCACTGCCTTCTGAGGCAGAGAATTCCACAGATTCACAACCCTCTGTGTGAAAAAGTTTGTCCTCATATCCATTCTAAATGGCTTACCCCTTATTCTTAAACTGTGACCCCTGGTTCTGGGCTCCCCCAACATCAGGAACACGTTTCCTGCCTCTAGCGTGTCCAAAGCCTTAATAATCTTATATGTTTCAATAAGATCACCTCTCATCTGCAGAAGGACCTCTTTGCTCCTATACTCAACTCCTCTTGTTATGAAGACCAACATGCCATTTGATTTCTTCACAGCCTGCTGTCCCGGCATGCGTACTTTCAGTGACTGATGAACAAGGATCCCCAGATCTCGTTGTACTTCCCATTTTCTCAACTTGACACCGTTCAGATAATAATCTGCCTTCCTGTTTTTGACACCAAAGTGGATAACCTCAAATTTATCCACATTAAACTGCATCTGCCATGCATCTGCCCATTCACCCAAACTGTCCAAGTCACTCTGCATCCTTGTAACATCCTCCTCACAGTTTTGTGTCATCTGCAAATTTGCTAATGTTACTTTTAATCCCTTCATCTAAATCATTAATGTATATTGTAAATAGCTGCATATCCCAGCACCGAGCCTTGCGGTACCCCACTAGTCACTACCTGCCATTCTGAAAGGTACCCGTTAATCCCTACTCTTTTTTTCCAGTCTGCCAACCAATTTTCTATTCATGTCAGTACCGTACCCCAAATATCATGTGCTCTAATTTTGCCCACTAATCTCCTATGTGGGACCTTATCAAATGCTTTCTGAAAGTCCAGGTACACTACAATCTCTGGCTCTCCCTTGTTTGCGGGAGCCAGCAGCAGCTGAAGGCACAAGCCCCGTAAGTGGGATCAGCTGTTGTGGTACATATAGGTACCAATGACATAGATTAAAAAAGGGAAGAGGTTCTGAAGGGAGGATTTAGGGAGTTGGGAGGAGAGTTAAGGAAAGGACCAAAAATGTAACAATCTCAGGATTACTGCCTGTGCCACGCGATAGTGAGAGTAGAAATGGAGCGAGGTGGAGGATAAATGCGTGGCTGAAAGACTGGTGCAGACGGCAGGGATTCAAGTTTCTGGATCATTGGGACTTCTTTTGGGGAAGGTGGGACCTGTACAGAAAGGACGGGTTGCACTTGAACCCGAGGGGGACCAATATCCTGGCGGGGAAATTTGCAAAGGCTACTGGGGAGACTTTAAACTAGAATGGTTGGGGCGAGGGACTCACATAGAGAAAGCTAGTAGACAGAATGGGAGGCAGGAAGCAGAAAAGGGAAGCACTCGGACACAAGAGGAGAAAGAAAAAAAAGGAAATAAACAGAGAATAAGAGGCGGGGGGTTTCTTAAATGTGCATATTTTAATGCTAGGAGCATTGTAAGAAAGGTGGATGAGAGAGTCTGGATAGACACCTGGAAGTATGATGTTCAAAAAGGAACTGCAGATGCTGGAAGATCGAAGGTACACAAAATTGCTGGGGAAACTCAGCGGGTGCAGCAGCATCTATGGAGCGAAGGAAATAGGCGACGTTTCGGGCCGAAACCCTTCTTTAGACTGATGGGGGGTGGGGGGGGGAGAAGGAAGGAAAAGGGGAGGAGGAGGAGGAGCCCGAGGGCGGGCGGATGGGAGGGTGGGAAGAGACAGCTAGAGGGTTAAGGAAGGGGAGGAGACATCAAGGGCTAGCAAAATCGGGAGAATTCAATGTTAATGCCATCCGGACGCAAGGTCCCCAGACGGAATATGAGGTGCTGTTCCTCCAATTTCCGCTGTTGCTCACTCTGGCAGTGGAGGAGACCCAGGACAGAGTGGTCGGATTGGGAATGGGAGGGGGAGTTGAAGTGCTGAGCCACCGGGAGTTCAGGTAGGTTATTGCGGACTGAGCGGAGGTGTTCGGTGAAACGATCGCCCAACCTACGCATAGTCTCCCCGATGTAAATCAGCTGACATCTAGAGCAGCGGATGCAGTAGATGAGGTTGGAGGAGATACAGGTGAACCTTTGTCGCACCTGGAACGACTGCTTGGGTCCTTGAATGGAGTCGAGGGGGGAAGTGAAGGGACAGGTGTTGCATTTCATGCGGTTGCAACGGAAAGTGCCCGGGGAGGGGGTGGTGCGGGAGGGAAGGGAAGAATTAACGAGGGAGTTGCGGAGGGAGCGGTCTTTGCGGAAGGCAGACATGGGGGGAGATGGGAAGATGTGGCGAGTGGTGGGGTCACGTTGGAGGTGGCGGAAATGGCGGAGGATTATGTGTTGTATTTGCCGGCTGGTGGGGTGAAAGGTGAGGACCAGAGGGACTCTGCCCTTGTTGCGAGTGCGGGGATGGGGAGAGAGTGCAGTGTTACGGGGTATGGATGAGACCCTGGTGTGAGCCTCATCTATGGTGGCGGAGGGGAATCCCCGTTCCCTGAAGAACAAGGACATTTCCGATGCCCTGGTATGGAATGTCTCATCCTGGGAACAGATGCGGCGTAGGCGGAGGAATTGGGAGTAGGGGATGGAGTCTTTACAGGGGGCAGGGTGGGAAGACGTGTAGTCCAGGTAGCCATGTGAGTCAGTGGGTTTGTAATGTATGTCGGTCAGGAGTCTGTCCCCTGCGATGGAGATGGTGAGGTCAAGGAATGGTAGGGAAGTGTCGGAAATCGTCCAGGTGTATTGGAGTGCTGGATGGAAGTTGGTGGTGAAGTGGATGAAGTCAGTCAGTTGTGTGTAGGTGCAGGAGGTGGCCCCAAAGCAGTCGTCAATGTAACGGAGGTAGAGGTCGGGTATGGGGGCCTGGTACGTCTCGAACAAGGATTGTTCAACGTACCTGACAAAGAGGCAGGCGTAGCTGGGGCCCATGCATGTGCCCATAGCTACGCCTTGTGTTTGGAGGAAATGGGAGGAGTCAAATGTAAAGTTGTTGAGGGTGAGGACCAACTCCGCTAAGCGGAGGAGAGTGTCAGTGGCTGGGTATAGGTTGCTCCTCTGGTCGAGGAAGAACCGGAGGGCTCCGAGGCCATCCTGGTGGGGGATGGAGGTGTAGAGTGACCGGACATCCATGGTGAAGATGAGGGGGTGAGGGCCCAGAGAGTGGAATGCGTGGAGGCGGCGGAGAGTGTCTGAGGTGTCTAGAACATAGGTGGGGAGGGATTTGACCAAGGGGGATAGGATGGAGTCAAGGTATGTGGAGATGAGTTCGGTGGGGCACGAACACGCAGAGACAATGGGTCTGCCGGGAGAGCCGGGTTTGTGGATTTTGGGGAGAAGGTAAAAACGGGCCGTGCGGGGCTGGGGAACGATGAGGTTGGAAGCTTGGTCGGGCAGGGCGTGGGAATTGATGAAGTCGGTGATGGTGCTAGAAATGGTGGCCTGGTGCTCGTCAGTGGGGTCATGGTCCAAGGGTAAGTAGGAGGAGGTATCCGAGAGTTGGCGCATGGCCTCAGCTTTGTAGAGATCGACGCGCCAGACTACCACGGCACCTCCCTTGTCGGCTGGTTTGATGACCCAATCTGGGTTTTTGCGGAGTGATTCAATGGCAGTACGTTCAGGGGGGGAGAGATTGGAGTGAGACAGGGGAGTGGAGAAGTTGAGGCGGTTGACATCGCGGCGGCAGTTCTGGATAAAGAGTTCCAGAGCCGGGACTTTATGAGAGGGGTTCCACGAGAAGGGGGTGCGTTGGAGACGGGAAAAGGGGTCATCTTTGGGGGGCGAGGACTCCTTCCTATGGAAGTGCGCTGTGAGGCGGAGACGACGGTAGAAGCGCTCCAAGTCATGGTGGGCGCGGAACTCATTGAGATGGGGACGGAGGGGGACAAAGGTAAGACCTCTGCTGAGGACAGACCGTTGGGTGGGGGAGAGGGGGAGGTCAGGGGGGATGGTGAACACCCGGCAGGGGTGGGAGTTGGGGCCAGAGGAAGGCAGGTGGGTGGACTGGGGAGGGGGCGATTTGTGGGGGAGGGGGTTGTGGGTGTTGGAGGAGTGGTGGGTGGTCAGGGGGTGGGGGGGAGAAAGGGCTGTAATGTGGGTTGCAAGAGGTGGATAGATTGGAGGGTTCATCTAGGGAGGCTATTTGGGTGGAACTGAGAAGTGGGAAAGGTGTAGCAACACTTATAGGGGTGTATTATAGACCGCCAAATGGGGATCGAGAATTGGAAAGGCAAATATGTAAGGAGATAGCAGATATTAGTAGTAAGCACAAGGTAGTGATTATGGGATATTTCAACTTTCCACACATAGACTGGGAAACACATTATGTAAATGGGCTGGATGGTTTGGAGTTTGTAAAATGTGTGCCGGATAGTTTTTTGCAGCAATACATAGAGGTACCTACTAGAGGAGGGGCGGTGCTGGACCTCCTGTTAGGAAATGAGATGGGACAGGTGGCGGAGGTATGCGTTGGGGAGCACTTTGGGTCCAGTGATCACAATACCATTAGTTTCAATATAATTATGGAGAGGGTCAGAACTGGACCTAGGGTTGAGATTTTTGATTGGAGAAAGGCTAACTTTGATGAGATGCGAAATGATTTAAAAGGAGTGAACTGGGACATTTTGTTTTATGGGAAGGATGTAGAAGAGAAATGGAGGACATTTAAAGGGGAAATTTTAAGAGTACAGAATCTTTATGTTCCTGTTCGGTTGAAAGGAAACAGTAAAAATTGGAAAGAGCCATGGTTTTCAAGGGAAATTGGACATCTTGTTCGGAAAAAGAGGGAGATCTACAATAATTATAGGCAGCATGGAGTAAATGAGGTGCTTGAGGAGTATAAGGAATGTAAAAAGAATCTTAAGAAAGAAATTAGAAAAGCTAAAAGAAGATATGAGGTTGCTTTGGCATGTAAGGTGAAAGTAAATCCAATGGGTTTCTACAGCTATATTAATAGCAAAAGGATAACGAGGGATAAAATTGGTCCATTGGAGAGACAGAGTGGACAGCTATCTGCAGAGCCAAAAGAGATGGGGGAGATATTGAACAATTTCTTTTCTTCGGTATTCACCAAGGAGAAGGATATTGAATTATCTGAGGTAAGGGTAACTAGTAGAGTAGCTATGGATACTATGAGTTTCAAAGTAAAAGAAGTACTGACACTTTTGAAAAATATAAAAGTGGATAAGTCTCCAGGTCCTGACAGGATATTCCCTAGGACATTGAGGGAAGTTAGTGCAGAAATAGCAGGGGCTATGACAAAAATATTTCAAATGTCATTAGAAACGGGAATAGTCCCCGACGATTGGCGTACTGCGCATGTTGTTCCATTGTTTAAAAAGGGTTCTAAAAGTAAACCTAGCAATTATAGACCTGTTAGTTTGACTTCAGTGGTGGGCAAATTAACGGAAAAGATACTTAGAGATAATATATATAAGCATCTGGATAAACAGGGTCTGATTAGGAACAGTCAACATGGATTTGTGCCTGGAAGGTCATGTTTGACTAATCTTCTTGAATTTTTTGAAGAGGTTACTAGGGAAATTTACGAGGGTAAAGCAGTGGATGTTGTCTATATGGACTTTAGTAAGGACTTTGACAAGGTTCCTCATGGAAGGTTGGTTAAGAAGGTTCAACTGTTGGGTATAAATGCAGGAGTAACAAGATGGATTCAACAGTGGCTGAATGGGAGAAGCCAGAGGGTAATGGTGGATGGCTGTTTGTCGGGTTGGAGGCAGGTTAGTGGGGTGCCTCAGGGATCTGTGTTGGGTCCTTTGTTGTTTGTCATGTACATCAATGATCTGGATGAAGGTGTGGTAAATTGGATTAGTAAGTATGCAGATGATACCAAGATAGGGGGTGTTGTGGATAATGAAGAGGATTTCCAAAGTCTACAGAGTGATTTAGGCCATTAGGTAGAATGGGCTGAAAGATGGCAGATGGAGTTTAATGCTGATAAATGTGAGGTGCTACACCTTGGCAGGACAAATCAAAATAGGACGTACATGGTAAATGGTAGGGAATTGAAGAATACAGTTGAACAGAGGGATCTGGGAATAACCATGCATAGTTCCTTGAAGGTGGAATCTCATATAGATAGGGTGGTAAAGAAAGCTTTTGGTATGCTAGCCTTTATAAATCAGAGCATTGAGTATTGAAGCTGGGATGTAATGTTAAAATTGTACAAGGCATTGGTGAGACCAAATCTGGAGTATGGTGTACAATTTTGGTCGCCCAATTATAGGAAGGATGTCAACAAAATAGAGAGAGTACAGAGGAGATTTACTAGAATGTTGCCTGGGTTTCAACAACTAAGTTACAGAGAAAGGTTGAATAAGTTAGGTCTTTATTCTCTGGAGCGCAGAAGGTTAAGGGGGGACTTGATAGAGGTCTTTAAAATGATGAGAGGGATAGACAGAGTTGATGTGGACAAGCTTTTCCCTTTGAGAATAGGGAAGATTCAAACGAGAGGACATGACTTCAGAATTAAGGGACAGAAGTTTAGGGGTAACATGAGGGGGAACTTCTTTACTCAGAGAGTGGTAGCGGTGTGGAATGAGCTTCCAGTAGAAGTGGTGGAGGCAGGTTCGTTGGTATCATTTAAAAATAAATTGGATAGGCATATGGATGAGAAGGGAATGGAGGGTTATGGTATGAGTGCAGGCAGGTGGGACTAAGGGAAAAAAGTTGTTCGGCACGGACTTGTAGGGCCGAGATGGCCTGTTTCCGTGCTGTAATTGTTATATGGTTATATGGTTATTAGCTGTGCCGACTTTTGGTCCCGCGCCGGCCAGAACACCACGGCCGGGCGGGAGACTATTCAGAATGGGGCCGTCGACTTTGACAAGTCGAAAACGGCAGGAGGCGGGGTGGAACGACGTTCCCCCGTAGCGACAATTTAAACCAGGACCTGCAGGTAAGAGTACTCTGCAGTCTTTTTGTGTTTTCCCATGCTGATTACAGGTAGGGAGCATGGAAAAGTCGAAGGAACCAACGAATGCTGCGACAAAGCTGGTGGGCTGGCAGCGGCCAGCGACACTTGAATCACCTATAATGGGATCAGCTGTGCCCGATGTCTGCTCCGCACCTGCCAGATCCACTCCGCGGCCGGGCGGTAAGGCAAAACAAAAAACCATCAAAGTCGTGGACTCAGATGAGTCCGACTTTGAGCAGCCGCGGGCGGCCAGCGACCGTGAGCGCTGGAGCCGGATGGAGCGGTGTGTGGAGCATTTGCTCCAACGTGACAGGCTCCGGGAGATGGAGTCGAGTCACTGTGGGCTCTATGTAAAACCCACAGCAGCACATCTTGTAGGGCTGCACAGTGCTTCTCCCTCGTCAGAGGGGAGTACTGGGGGTCAGTTCTGGGCTGATCCTGAAGAGGGGTTTGCAGAACAGAAATCAAGTGTGCAGGGGGTGCAGGAACGTGAAAATCTACTGGACATGGTGTCCAACTTCATACAGCCAGACCAGACAAGCCAAAACCTGGAGGACACCTGACACCGGGTAACTGTATATCCCTGAATGTTCCTGTAATAAATAATTGTATATGGAAACTCCTAAACAGTGCGGATAACAGCTTTCACCCGCACAGTGGATGAGAAGGACATGTCGCAGGACCAACAGGATGCACTGGCACTGCTTTGCAACACACGGCCATAGACAGCACCCTTACGCACCCACCAGTAGAACAAGACCGACTGGTGAAAGCTCAAAGGTCCGGTACACCAAACATGAGTCTTTCTTAGGCCATGGCCCAGACCGGCCTTCTTGGAAGATACGCAAACCTCCAACATCAACCAAACCACAAACCCAGACACCGACGCCTCAACATCAACAAAGGATTTACAAAAAGAAGTAAACCTGCCACTGGTAACTATGGAGGTAGGTGGGTCTGGTTCCCTACAAATTGCAGGGAGCATGGAGGTTGGGGGGAGATTACTCTCCTTTCTGGATGCATGGAGTATGTTAACTACCGATACTTATATTTTAAGCAGTATCCAGGGATATACAATATAATTATACATAAGTACAGCCCTCCAGTTCAACATATACCGAACCGAATGTTCGTACTTTCCGGTAAAGAAAAATCAGATGCGCATGCTGAACTGGAGCGGCCTTACGCAAAAGGGGTAATTGAAAAATCCCAACACGAACCGCTAGAATTCGTGTCCAATATCTTTACCAAAAACAAAAAAGATGGTGGTTGTCGCATCATCATAGATCTGACCAAATTGAATACATTTGTACAATATATTCATTTTAAAATGGAAACCTTTGTTACTACTAAACAATTGATTTCCAAAGGTTACTTCATGGCTAGCATCGATTAAAAAATGCTTACTATTCAGTGCCTATATGAGGTGACCACAGATGTTACTTAAAATTCAACTGGATGGGACAGCTCTAGAAGTATAGAGCGCTGCCAAATGGGTTAACATCAGCCCCCAGGCTGTTCACTAAAATTTTGAAACCAGCCCTAGCGTTTCTACGGAAACGAAAACACATGGTCATGGCATATCTAGATGACATACTTATTGTGGGCAAAACTTTGGAATTGGCCAAACAAACTGTAACAGCCACAAAACAGTTATTTGAAAAACTGGGGTTTATTATCCATCCAGTTAAATCTAAATTAACGCCTTCCACTACTATGGACTATTTGGGGTTCACCATTGACTCAGTTCACATGTCGGTGACTTTGCCAAAGGGAAAGGCTATAGACTTAATAGAGGCTTGCAATAACCTCATTGACATCAGTAACTGTCCATCAGATTGGTAGCAAAAGTAATTGGCATAATGGTGGCTGCTTTTCCAGCCACACAATTTGGACCTTTACATTACCAACATTTACAGAGGGCAAAAATACAAGCACTCAAAATCAATGTTGGTCATTTTGACAGACCAATGAAGCTACCAATCAAAGCTATAATGGAACAAAAATGGTGGATAGATAACATTTGGCTTTGTTTCAATCCTATCATTATCAGCAACCCTTCTATTGTACTACAAACTGATGCCAGTGCACTTGGTTGGGGTGCCACCAATTCCATCTCCAGCTGTGGATGTAGATGAACTGCTCAGGAGGCATCATTATTACTAACACTGGGCATAAACTACCTGGAAATGTTGGGTGCATTCTATGGCCTAAAGCAGACTATTATCTAAATGGTGGCCGACTAGGAAAAGGGGAGATGCAGCGAGACCTGGGTGTCATGGTACACCAGTCATTGAAAGTGGGCATGCAGGTGCAGCAGGCAGTGAAGAAAGCGAATGGTATGTTAGCTTTCATAGCAAAAGGATTTGAGTATAGGAGCAGGGAGGTTCTACTGCAGTTGTACAGGGTCTTGGTGAGACCACACCTGGAGTATTGCGTACAGTTTTGGTCTCCAAATCTGAGGAAGGACATTATTGCCATAGAGGGAGTGCAGAGAAGGTTCACCAGACTGATTCCTGGGATGTCAGGACTGTCTTATGAAGAAAGACTGGATAGACTTGGTTTATACTCTCTAGAATTTAGGAGATTGAGAGGGGATCTTATAGAAACTTACAAAATTCTTAAGGGGTTTGACAGGCTAGATGCAGGAAGATTGCTCCCGATGTTGGGGAAGTCCAGGACAAGGGGTCACAGCTTAAGGATAAGGGGGAAATCCTTTAAAACCGAGATGAGAAGAACTTTTTTCACACAGAGAGTGGTGAATCTCTGGAACTCCCTGCCACAGAGGGTAGTCGAGGCCAGTTCATTGGCCATATTTAAGAGGGAGTTAGATGTGGCCCTTGTGGCTAAGGGGATCAGAGGGTATGGAGAGAAGGCAGGTACGGGATACTGAGTTGGATGATCAGCCATGATCATATTGAATGGCGGTGCAGGCTCGAAGGGCCGAATGGCCTACTCCTGCACCTAATTTCTATGTTTCTATGTTTCTATGTCATATTGTACTGGGTCATATCACCAGCATGTTAGACTACAGATTGACAATACCACCGTGGTAGCATATATCAACCACATGGGTGGAAACAAATCGACATCATGTGACAATCTGGCTAATACAATTTGGCAGTGGTGTATCCAGAGAGATATTTGGATATCAGCTACTTACCTACCAGGTAAACTAAATTTAGTGGCAGACACCAGGTCACGCAAATTTAATGAAAACACTGAATGGATGTTGAATAAAAAGTATTTGCAGATATTACAGCACGATATGGAACACCAGATATCGATCTATTCGCATCCAGGCTTATTCACCAGTTATCAAACTATGTTTCATGGGAACCAGACCCTGGGGCAGCGGCGACAGATGCATTTTCGCTGCATGGGGGGGGGGGGGGGGGGGGGGGAATTGTTTATTTATGCATTCCCTCCTTTCTGCCTCATCAGTCGGGTATTAAGGAAAATACAGCAAGACTCTGCGTCTGGTATTTTGGTAGTACCCGATTGGCCTACTCAACCATGGTTCCCTGTGGTATTGAACATGGTATTAGAACCATGTATCACCATCCCGAATAGACCAGACTTGTTGGTTCATCCCGTAACAAGGGATAGCCACCCATGCCATAACTATTTGAATTTATTAATTTGTAGAGTTTAAAAATACCACTACTACAGCTGGGACTGACGGACCGAACAGTGAACATGATTTTGGCGGGCCACAGACAGTCCACCAAAAAACAGTATCTGGTCTATATCAGGAAGTGGGAGATGTATTGTCACAAAAACAGCATCACCTACAGAGATATGAACATCCCGTCTGTTCTGGAATACCTGGCAGGCCTCCATTATGATGAGGGGCTCAGTTATAGTGCCATCAACTGCGCCAGAAGTGCCCTATCAACTTATCTATGGCAAGGAACAGAGCGTCACTCTGCTGGGACTCACCCACTGGTAACAAAACTTATGAGTAGAATTTTTAATACCAATCCCCCAAGAACCAGGTACTCCCAAATATGGGATGTGAGTATTGTCCTGAAGATGCTCAGGAATTGGTCTCCAGCAACAGCTCTGTCCCTACATAGACTGACATTAAAAACAGTCATGCTAATGGCATTGGCCACGGCACAAAGGGTACAGTCATTACATAAATTAAGACTGGACACATGACTTCTTCATCTGAAAATATTACATTTCATATTATGAATTAGCAAAGCAGAACAGACAGGGATCAGCAGGCCTCAATATAGAATTTAGGTCTTACCCAACAGATGATCGTCTCTGTATAGTAAGACATTTGTCGTTATACATGGAGAACACGAAAATCATCAGAGGCAATGAGAAGGCACTTTTAGTCAGCCATAAGCAACCACACAAAAGAGTGACGGTCCAGACCATCTCAAGATGGCTGAAACAGGTTCTAATACAGGCTGGGATGGATACTAATATTTTAAAATCTCATTCCACCAGGGCTGCAGCTACATCGGTAGCTATGCAGTTGGATGTACCAATGGACCAAATCCTCAAGGCAGCAGGATGGTCAGGGGAAAAACATTCCAACTATTTTATCATAAACCAGTCATTAAACCTGGAACATTTGCAGAAACAATTTAAGTTCTGTAATTTAATTACCCCATAAATAGGGGCTATAATTTGAGTTAATCAATTCATGGATTTCAATGTCGGATTCATGTCTAAAATATGTTGACACAATTCCTCCTACAGTCATTAAGGCAGATGTGATGCATGGACTCGTTTCCACGGCATGAAATCACAGAGCTTTGAAATCTTCACGTAGTCACTCACGTGACTCCGAAGTAAAATAGTAAGATTAAACGAGAACTTACCAGTTCGAAGTTTGATCGTTATTTTATGAGGAGTACGTTGAGGGAATACATGCCCTCCGCTCCCACCCATGATCATATACTCAACTGGTATTTCTTCTCTAATCTTACTATGTTTAAGTCATTATAGTTATTTGTGATTTCACACCGCTGCTTTGAAGAATGACACGCATGCGTCCTGGCGGGGTTCTTCACGTATTCCCTCAACGTACTCCTCATAAAATAACGATCAAACTTCGAACTGGTAAGTTCTCGTTTAATCTTACTATTTTCTCTCTCACGTCTATCTTAAAAAGTGGGATAACATTAGCTACCCTCCAATCCACTGGAACTGATCCTGAATCTATAGAATATAGGAAAATTATCAACAATGTATCCACGATTTCTAGAGCCACTTCCTTAAGTAGCCTGGGATGCAGACCATCAGGCCCGGGGGATTTATCAGCCTTCAGTCCCATCAGTCTACCCAACACCATTTTTTGCCTTATGTGAATTTCCTTCAGTTCCTCTGTCACTTTAGGTCCTCTGGCCACTAGTACATCTGGGAGACGGTTTTTGTCTTCTTTAGTGAAGACAGATCCAAAGTACCTGTCCAACTCGTCTGCCATTTCCTTGTTCCCCATAATAAAGCCACCTGTTTCAGTCTTCAAGGATCCACCTTTGGTCTTAACTATTGTTTTCCTCTTTACATACCTAAAAAAGCTTTTACTGTCCTCCTTTATGTTCTTAGCTAGCTTACCTTCTTACCTCACCTTTTCTCCCCATATTGCCTTTTTAGTTATCTTCTGTTGCTCTTTAAATGTTTCCCAATCCTCTGGCTTCACACTCATCTTTGCTATGTTATACTTCTTCTCTTTTATTTTCATACTGTCCCTGACTTCCCTTGTCAGTCACGGTCACCCCTTACTCCTCTTGGAATCTTTCTTCCTCTTTAGAATGAACTGATCCTGCACCTCCTGAATTATTCCCAGAAATACCTGCCATTGTTGTTCCACTGTCATCCCTGCTAGAGTATCTTTCCAGTCAACTTTGGCCAGCTTCTCCCTCATGGCTCCATTGTACCCTTTGTTCAATTATATTGCTGACACTTCCGATTTTCCATTCTCCCTCTCAAATTGTAGAAACTTAACATATTCATCTGAACTATTGTATGTTACATTTCAAAAGCCTGTCTTCTGATCTTTGATCACATTTGTTTGTCGGCAAAACAATGTGTACCATTGTCGTTTGAAATCCCCTTGGATTCCAGCAAAAACACTATGGAACAATATCAATTCATCTCAAAACAAGTTCATTTCAACTAAAAGGCATGAACTGCAAGCTAATTCCAAAATCAATCTGAAGCCACTGACAAAGTTCTGAAGGGCTATTCATATAGCACATGTTCAGAATACCTCAACTTGGTGCAAACCCAATGATGGCAATGAATCAGATGCAAGTGGTTAACTATTTACTTGCATTTCTTACAAATTCAACATTATACATTGCTTTATATCCAATATTTTGTATCAAGCAACATGCCTGTGCCTTTTATAAACATTATATATGTTTGTTCATGCAATAGCCTTAAATGCATCAAGAAATTGACAGGGGAATGTCTGGTTGCAGAGGACATAATTTGTTGCCAATTTTAAGCACAAGACAAAAGTTCAGCCAGGGTAAGCCTACTGCATTTATTTCATGTCTCTGCATCCTTTGTTGGTGTCTATGGATAAACAGAGAGAAAGGTAATATTTTTACTTTTACTGTACATTTTTGTACATCAATTAATAACATTTTTGGAAGTCTTAATTATTGATGCAGCTATTTTAATTATTGTTTTAATTAATGCCTTAGTGCTTTTGTCATTGTGTGATTTAGTATATCCATTCAATACAGAAAATTCAAATTTACCATAATTAATGCTTGTTAATGTTGTTATTAAATTAGCTATGCAGATGTGGCAACTGCTAGCCAATGAGGATGACACATAAAAATATAATGTTTGCCCTTGTTTGATGAAAAAGTTATTTTCTTAAACTTAATCTATGAAGGGTTCTTATAATGTACTAAACCAAGTGGGACCCGTTGGGTCCCTGTCACACAGGAGGCTTGGTCCCCAAACACAATGTTCCACCACTCACCCCTTAGCCCCCAACTGCACAGGCACACCTCATTTCCCCTCATCCCTAGCACTCACTCCCCCTCCTCTTCACCCTTCATCTTCTTTCCCCTCTCCTCCTCCCCTCCTCCCCTCCCCAATCTCTCCCTCACCTCTCTCTCCCCCTCTCCTTTCCCCAGAGCTCAGTCACTCCTTCCTCCCTCCATAACTCTTCTCCCCTCCCTACCCCCCTCCTATCCCTCTATCCCCCACCTCCTCCACTCCTCACCGCCCTCTATCCCCCCCCCCCACTATCCTTCCTCACCTCCTCCACTGCCCTCCTCTCCCTCAATTTCCCACTCCCCCACTCACCCCACCTCCTCCCTCTACTTTTCCCTCTCCTCCTACCCTCCCCAACCCCACCCTCACCTCTCATTACCCCTACTCTCAGTTACTCCCTCCCTCCATAACTCTCCTCCCCTCCCTACTCCACTCTTCCTCTATCCCTCTTCTCCCCCACCCCAGGATCTCGTGGTTGCCACTCCTCTCCCTTCTTGTGTGACCCGGAGGAGCATCAGCCGTCGGCGCCCTCAGAGCCAGGCCTCGGATTGGCCCGGAAGCACCAGCAGCTATGGCCGTACTGGCGTGTGGCCGGGGGGGGGAGGTTGGGGGGAGGGGGAGGGGGGAGGGAGCTCGGAGAAAAGACGGGGGATCTTCGGACTCTTTTGGTTTATTGGCGTTTTGGCCTTGTTTCCATTCGGTTCTTTGGCTTCGACTTCTTTGCTTTGGCTTCTTGTCTGTTGGCGCCACGTCCGGGTACCTACGGTAATAGCCATTTGTAGGTACTTGGGGCTATTTTTTTATACTCGTGAACATTTTTCAACATGTTGAAAAAACGTCCCGACTCACCTGATGCCCCGAGATCCTACAGCTGGCATTACGAGACGCTACGAAACATCTACGGACTCATACGGACTCGCTACGGACATTCCCCGACATTCCCCGAGTTCGAATCAAGGGGAAAACTTGGGAGAGTTCGTGAGCAACTCGGGAAAGTAGGACAGGGACTTTAGGATTTTCTTTAATCCGGCTCACCTAAGCCCTTTTGTGGCCACCTTTGGCCCTTCTAATCGCCTGCATGAGTTTGTTTCTCTTTTCTTTATATTTCTCAAAGACTGGCAGATTCTATCCTCCTAAATCTTGCATGTTTCTCTTTTTTTCCCTTTTTGATCAAATTTATAATCTCCTTGGTCACCCAAGGTTTTCTTACTTTGCCATCGTTATCCCTTGTTCTTACTGGAACATGATAGCTGTTTAAACGATTTGCACATTTCAGATGTGGACACCCATTAACAACTGTTCCATTCTCCACAAGAGGAAACATATCTATGATGGAATAAGACCAGAAGACATAGGAGCAGAATTAGGCCATTGAGACTACTCTGCCTTTTGATCATGGGTGATCTATTTTTCCCTCTCAATCTCATGCTCCTGCCTTGTCCATGTAGACTTTGATGCTCTTACTTATCAACAACCTATCAATCTCCGCTTTAAAAATATCCAATGAATAGTATGAATGTAACGTGGTGATCTTTGTGTTCAAAGCTTCTCTGAACTGAACAGCATCTCCCTCCTCCAAAATGTCTGCAGTTTAATTTCTTAGATTGTTATATTGTGAAGGGTTCATTTTTTAAATATTAATAGTTTATATTTGCCTTCCATGAGGAATTCTTCTTTGGTATTGACATGATTTCTGTTAATTATTAACATTTAGTGACATTATAATAACATTTTAAGCAGAAAGGAAATGCTGACTTTTAAATTTAATTGAGTTCATAAATAACTCATACTTTTGCATAGAGAATGTTAATTTGTCACATTTCATAACATCAATATAAAGCAGGGACAAGCCACACCTTTCCATAGTATAATAAATAATAAGCTACAGCTACATTCAGCATAAACCACAGGGATTTTGAAGTCAAAGCCATTTATGTTTGATATTAAGAATTACTAATTGCTGCATTGATAATTTGCAAGGCATTTGTATGCCATGTCAATGGTGAATTTTAGTACACTCCAGTTGCAGGAAAAATCCTGAAAAGTTGACATGTGGGCTTAGATTCTGCAGTCAACAAGTAGCAGAAGTTAATACAGTGAGCCACTGCAGTGTCTATCATCGCTGCATTGAACTGACTAGAACTGTTAACATGTTTTTATATCTGGACTATGAATATTGAGTTATAATAGGAGGTTGGATAAGGCCAGGTCATTTTCCCCTGGGGTTTAGCAAGTTGAGGGGTGACCTTACATAGAGATTTATAAAATCATGAGGACATAGATAAGGTGAACAGCCACGGATTTTTTCCTAGAGTCTAAAATTAAAGGGCAGACCTTTAGGACAAGAGGAAGAAGCTTTAAAAAGGACCCAAGGGGCAACCTTTTCACAAAGAGGTCAGCGAGTATATGGAACAAGCTGCCAGATGAAATGGTAGAGGTGAGTATAATATGCAATTGGAATATGGCCCCTACCACAATTGTGCCTTTGCTCCATAGTCAGGAACATCCAACAGTTACAGCTCCAATGTGATTGAAATACTCGAACACACAACAACAGCTACTACCTCTTGTGATCTGTATCGCACAGATACTTCTGGCTGAATTAAATGGTTTGGCGAAAAATAACACAAATGCTCAAAAACATCAAATGTTTTGATAGACTCACCAAGGAGCTGTTTCCTATAGAAGGAATGTCAGTGAATTGTTTTACTTCGGACCACCTAGTCCATGCTAACCAGTGATCACACATACACATACATAAACGGACACTTCACAAAGCCCGCAAGATCATCACTGACCCCACTCACCCTGCACACTATGCCTTTCAGCTACTGCCCTCTGGGAGGCGTTACAGGTCAATTGCCTCCAAAACAACCCGTTTCAAAAACAGTTTCATTCCTACCGCAATTAACTTTTTAAACTCCGTACGGTGAGGAAATACGAATAAGCATGGCCCTTATGTATTATGAAATGTGTCTGTTTGTATGTATATCTACGTTACGAGTTGAATGTTTGATGAAATGTTGGAACCTGTATCGAGCTGTACTGAGAACAAATTCCACCAGCCTGGCTGTGTGGTCATTAAAAAATACAATACAATACAATACACTAGTTCTATCCTAGACTAGGGATCATTTTCACAGCCAATAACCTACAATAGTCACGAAATGCCACCTATTCCTTTTCTCTAGAGAAACTTCCTGACCCGTTGAATTACCATATAACCATATAACCATATAACAATTACAGCACGGAAACAGGCGATCTCGACCCCTCTAGTCCGTGCCGAACACATAATCTCCCCTAGTCCCATATACCTGCGCTCAGACCATAACCCTCCATTCCTTTCCCATCCATATAACTATCCAATTTATTTTTAAATGATAAAAACGAACCTGCCTCCACCACCTTCACTGGAAGCTCATTCCACACAGCTACCACTCTCTGAGTAAAGAAGTTCCCCCTCATGTTACCCCTAAACTTCAGTCCCTTAATTCTCAAGTCATGTCCCCTTGTTTGAATCTTCCCTACTCTCAGTGGGAAAAGCTTTTCCACGTCAACTCTGTCTATCCCTCTCATCATTTTAAAAACCTCTATCAAGTCCCCCCTTAACCTTCTGCGCTCCAAAGAATAAAGCCCTAACTTGTTCAACCTTTCTCTGTAACTTAGTTGCTGAAACCCAGGCAACCCAGGCAACCCAGGCAACATTCTAGTAAAATTCATTACTCCAGCATTTTGTGTCAATCTCCAAACCTGCATGTCTTTGGGATGTGGGAGGAAACTGGAGCACCCAGAGAAAATCCAGGTAGCAAGGAGAATGTACAAACTCCAGACAGACAGCACCCATAGTCAGGATTGAGCCCGTGTCTCCGGTGCTATAAGGAAACAACTCTATCCTTGTGCCATTATGCTGTCCCTCGTGAGGTCAAAAGGAATAGGAGCAGAATTAGGCCATTCGACCCAACAAGTCTACTTCGCCATTCAATCATGGCTGATCTATCTCTCCCTCATAACCCCATTCTCCTGCCTTCTCCCCATAACCTCTGAGCATGTAGTATCAAATGGGGTGCTGGTTACTTCAGAGATAAGACTGGTTCTCCTTGTGATCTCTGGAGCTAGAACACAAGTCTCTGACGCTGTAAGGCAGCAACTCTACCGCAGTACCATTGTGCGCAAAAGGTTATTTCTTATCGTGTTTAAGAAATGAACTACATATGCTGGAAAAATTGAAGGTAGATAAAAATTCTGCAGAAACTCAGCGGGTGAGGCAGCATCTATAGAGCAAAGGAATAGGCGATGTTTCGGGTTGAGACCCTTATTCAGACTGATGTGGGGGTGGTTGGGGCGGGAAGAAGGAAGGAAGAGGCGGAGACAGTGGGCTGTGGGAGAGCTGGGAAGGAGAGGGGAAAGAGGGAGAAAGCAAGGACTACTTGAAATTGGAGGTCAATGTTCATACCGCTGGGGTGTAAACTACCCAAGCGAAATATGAGGTGCTGCTCCTCCAATTTGCGGTGGGACTCACTCTGGCCATGGAGGAGGCCCAGGACAGAAAGGTCAGATTCGGAATGGGGGGGGTTAAAGTGCTGAGCCACCGGGAGATCAGGTTGGTTATTGCGAACTGAGCGAAGGTGTTGGGCGAAGCAATCGCCAAGCCTACGCTTGGTCTCACCGATGTAGAGCAGCTGGCACCTTGAGCAATAGATGAGGTTGGAGGAGGTGCAGGTGAACCTCTGCCGTACCTGGAAAGACTGCCTAGGTCCTTGGATGGAGTCAAGGGGGGAGATAAAGCGACAAGTGTAGCATTTCCTGCCGTTGCAAGGGAAAGTACCAAGGGTTTGGGTGGGAAGGGACGAATTGACCACGGAGTTACGGAGGGAGTGGTCTCTGCGGAAACAATTATTTCTTATCATGGTACTTCATGATTTCTCTTTTTTTTTTCTTACCACTCCCCTGGCTGTGGGAGTTGAATAAATGCCTAGTCACAGTGATCCAGCCATTGTGCAGTTAGAAAAATTGTCTGGGCCAGCTGATCCTTTCACCAGTTTTGTACGTTTACAAGTTAATCTGTCATCTCCTTGCATCTTTAATAATATCTCCAGACTTGTCGGCTACACTCCATTGCTTTACATAGACCAGATGGAAGCCATGTGTTAGCTGTTTATTTTCAAGGCACAAAAAAGCACATCAAAGCTCTCTTTGTGTCATAACTAACTTCTCTGGAGAGTCAGTGTGCCTGTTGAAACATAAATAATAACAAGAAGGTAATTTTATTTGCATTCTGTAACTACCTTTAAATTTACATTTACGTCATACGATGCTTACACCATTCTCTTGTTGTCATTCCTGTTTGCTAATCTTCAAAGATCCTTTTGTATGAGAGCTACCAAAATCAAGTAATCTATTTCTTTGAAAGATGTCAACTTTCAGACTTAATAAATTACTATTTCCATTATCAACCTGTTTTATACATTTTAATCTAGCAAAAGAATATATGTGTAGGGAGGAACTGCAGATGCTGGTTTAAACCAAAGACAGACACCAAAAGCTGGAGAAACTCAGTGGATCAGGCGGCATCTCTTAAGAAAAGGAAGAGGTGACGTTTTGGGTCGAGACCCTTCTTCAGACTGAGAGTAAGGGGAAAATGGAACGAGAGATATAGATGGTACTTACTGTAGGACCAATGAATGGAAGATATGCAGAAAGCAATGATAATCAAGTAAATATGGTGCTCACAATGGTCCATTGTTGGCTGTGGAAAATATATGTTTAGAGTTTTATACAAAAAGTAATATGGGTTTGACTAAAATCCTGGTTATTAACTATTTGACTTCCTGTGTGATGCATGACGTGCTATTATGCAAGTAATTCACTGAATACTATTATAGCATTGCTGAAGTAGGGTCTGGTGCTTTGGGCTATCTATAACTATCCAGAAATAGAATTAATCAACAAAATGATCCTTAAAAGGTTTTTTTTTAAATGTGTTGTATCCTGTAGCCAAGAGCAAAATATTTCTAATGCGCAGCATACATATAAAGAATAAGAGTGTAATGGAATAATTTGATAAAATATTTAAAGGTGGAATAAGGTAAGTAAGTTTATTGTAATGAATACTGGAACATGAACTGTGTGCATGTAAGGATTTTGAAAGACTTTCACACAGATGGTGGTAGGTATATGGAACATGCTGAAAGAGCAGGTATTGGAGGCAGATACTATGACAATATTTAAAAGAGATTTGGGCAAGTACATGTATAGGTTTCTATGTTTCTACGAAAGCATGCTCTAAACATTCTTGGATGAGTGCAGATCAAACTTTCAGGGGGCTCTGTGCCATCCAGGAAATAGCAGTCTGGCTAGTTGCCATCCATTCACCCCCCCCAAAGTATTAATGCCCACCCACCAATGGTGAAATGTAACTGCAATGTGTATTATTAATAACATACAGTGCAGTTATTAGCCTAGATTACTCCGACAGCACATCCCTAACCCACCATCACTACACTAAGAAAGATGAGGGAAGAAGGTGCATGAGAACATCACCCATATTTGCAAGTGTGGATAATGTGTGACTAGCAAGGGAACTTGCAAATATATTACCTGTCCCTCATTATTACTGGATCTGAATCTTGGAACTCCCCACCCAACAGCACTCAGGGAGTACCTTCACAAGAAGAACTGCAACGGTTCAAGAAGATGACCCAGCATCATCTTCTCAAAAGCGCAGAGGAGTGGTAAATACTGGGCTTGTCAGTAATGCCCACTTCCTGAGAATTGATTACATTTTCAAAAAAATCACTACCTTTTGACTGGACTACCTGACTGTCCAGGGGTCTACTCCATCCGCCTAATTGTTGCCTACAGGGAGGATACAAGCGACCTCAGTGACGGTGATAACCTGACAGAAGTTCTTTTTATACCACCTTCGATCTCTTATTGTCCCATTTGGCCTAAGTAAGATGTTTGATAAATTGGCCTCTATAAATAGTTAGAAACTCACATCAAAAGAAAATAAGCACTATGATGAATGCCAATCTCATGTAGGATTGCTGGTAAGTAACTTTCATGTGTGCCTGATATGTTAGACGTTTTGCAAGTGGCATGAATCTCAGGCTTTGAGTGAATTGTGCCCATTAACTGTGTGTAATCTCTGGATCATCAATCAAACTGTGAATTCCACTGACGCTGGGCACATTAGAGCAGCAGTTCTCATGTGGGATGCCTACTGGGAACAATGGGGTGGTCTTGAATGGTCACAAAGATGTGGAAGCTGGAACCTGCCAACCGAAGAAAATCAATCAAGCAATCTGCAAATGCTGGAAAACTGATCCAAAAAACAAAAACGGCAGAAACTCTGTGCAGGTCAGGCAGCATCTGTGGAAGGAGAAACCATCAACATTTTAGGTCCAGAATCTTCATTAGAACTGGAAAAGAGTGAAAAGCAAGCTAGTTTTCAGCAGCAGAGTAAGTGGGAGAGAGGAGAAAGGGAACATCTCTGGTGGGGTCAGAGCAAATTAGTTATTGAAGGCAGTTATCAGCACATTACAGTTATTTATCTGCGCAGTATGTTGTAAATGGCAAGGCTAGGTGATTGGCCCAGTGTGCCCCGTGTGAACAAAGTAGGGAAAGCTGAGCCAACATAATGACAGTTCAGATACAAATATCAATATCAATATCAATCAATATCAAAGTGCAAGTGAAATGAATTTGCCAGCAGTGGTACAATGAAAAAACAACACACAAAAACACAATAAAAATTTAACACAAACATCCACCACAGCATTCATCACTGTGGTGGAAGGCACAACATTTGGCCAGTCCTCCATTTTCCACCATGGTCAGGACCTCAACCCCCCGCTGCCGCCACTGACATCCAGATGCTCAGACAAGGTAAAGTCCAGATAAAGTCCAGGTAAGTCCTGAATCGGTGCTTCCCCACTGGAGACCGCGGCTTCAGGTTGGTGTCGGCTGGCGGTCGAAGATCTAAAGTTCGCGCCGCAGCCAGAAGCACCGCAGACCGCAGGGCCGGCGGTCAGAGCTCCTCTACAGGGGTCCCCGGCGAGGGGCGCCGCTCCTGATGGTAAGTCCCCGCCGCGCCCGCGGTAGAAGTAGGCCACGGGCCGGCGGTCAGAGCTTTTTCTCCTCCCGGGTCCCCAACGAGGGATCCCAGGCTGCGGACGCCATGCTAGCTGGAGCTCCGCTGACGGCGGCTTCAGGCTGCCGCGGGCCAGCGAACAGAGCGCTCCCCTCCGGCGAGCCCCGGCGAGGGCTTGCCCGCTCCGCAACGAGAGTCCACGCTATACCTGCCGCTGAAGCCCCGGGCAAGTCTCCGGGAAAGGCTGCACAGATCCTCGATGTTAGGCCACGGGGGAGGCAACATGGAAAAAGTTGCCTCTCTGTGGAGTGGGAACAAAACGGTTTCCCCCTTACCCCCCCACACCACCCCCCACACAAGACACACAGAGAGACACCAAAAACACACATTAGGGCATACTAAAAAAATAATAAAAAGTTGAAAAAACTAACACGCTGCTGGCAGAGCTGCCGGCTTGCAGCGCCCCCATCGACCATCGACGAATGAGAAAAAGGAGTGATCGAGGCCAATTCTGAAGTCTGAAAGCCAATAACATTCCTAGGCTGAAGATGCTTTATGTCAATCTTGCTTTGCGAAGACTGCGACACGGTGGAGCAGCGGTAGAGTAGCTGCCTTACAGCGCTTTCAGTGCCAGAGACCCAGCTTCGATCCCGACTATGGGTGTTTCTGTTTATGGAGTTTGTACGTTCTCCCCATGGCCGCGTGGGTTTTCTCCGAGATCTTCCATTTCCTCCCACACTCCGAAGACATACAGGTTTGTAGGTTAATTGGCCTGGTATAAAAAATGTATAAATGTAAATTGTCCCCAGTGTGTGATAATATACAGGGATTGCTCGTCAGCGCGGACTCTGTGGGCCGTAGGGCCTGTTTCCGCGCTGTGTTTCTAAACTAAAGTAAACTAAACTAAATTAAAGTGCAGGAGGATACAGACAGAAATATCAGAGTGGTTGTGGGACAGTGAAGAGAAGTGGCAGGCAACCAGAATGCAAAACGAACACCACGTCTGTGTTTGGTTTTTCCAATGTCGTGCAAGTGGATCAATATTTCCCATGTAAGGACTTTGGGTTCCTGGAGGGTGGAAAGGGAAGTGGTGAAAAGATAGTGTTGACCTCCTGCAATCATATGGGACAGTGCCATAAGGCAAGGAGTGGTCAGTGGGAGTGGAAGAGCAGATAAGAGAGTGATTTGTTTAAAATGCTGTAAGAGAAGAGCAGGGATATGTGTCCAGTGGTGAGAATTTGTTTGAGCTGGTGGCAATTGTAAAGTGTGATCCATTAAATATGGGAGCTGGTGGGGTGGAATGTAAGGACCAAGGTACTCTGTTGTTTAATTATCAGGATGGGCAGGAAATAGATGAGATACATTGCCCACTGTGGTAGAGGGGAAGCCACAGTTCAGGAAGAAGGAAGATAGTTCAGATGTGCCTTAGTGAAATAATTGGTGCAAATGCTGCAGAGATGTAGGGATCCAGAGAATGGAATGGAGTCCCGGCAGGGTGAGAAAGTATAGTCAATATAACTGCAAGAGTCTGTGGGTTTGTAATAGATATTTGTGTCTAGCCTGTTTCCTGACATGGAGCCAGAAAGGTCCAGAAAGGAATATTCTAAAATCGAACAAGTAAAGTAAACTGGCAGAAAAGGAGAAGGCATTCACAAGTTCAGTTTGACTGAAGGCAGCATCATCAATGCAGACATCAATGTATCGCAAATAGTCATGAGGGAGTGGTTCTCCATGCAGGACTGAAACAAAAACTCTGCAAAGTATCAAGCAAAAGGTGAAGCTTGAGCTCAGACGAGTGCCCATAGCTACAGTTATACACTGGAGGAAGTGAGAGGAGTAGAAGGAGAAGTTCAATGTGAGGACAAGTTCTGCTTGGGGAATGAAGCCACAAGAACCTGCAGATGCTGGAATCTTGAGCAAAAAGCAAAGTGCTGGAGGAACTCAGCATCTGTGGAGGGAAATAGGCAGTCAACATTTTGGGTCAGGACCCTGCTTCAGACTCATCGTCTGTACTATTTTTTAATGCTTCTATCTGGTGAGGTCTACTTCGTGGTCCGAGCCCACACCCATATTGTACTCACGTTTTCATTCTCCAGCGCAGTGGCACCAATGCCAATTGATTGATATCTCTGCCGCATGGTTAATGTCCTTCTTGATTAGGCAAGTCATATGCACAGACCCATGCCGTTCAAAGCTGCATTATGCACTATCTGTGCTAGGAAGTGTTGATTACATACTGCAATTGATTTTACACTTCAATTCAATCGTGTAGTGCATAAGAAATAAGTCATGGCAATTGACTTTCAATGTGACACATAAAGCCATTGTTTTCATTGAGCTTTCATCAGTAAAATGTTTATGAATTGATATTTTCACTTCTTTAAAGGCAAACTGATCGTGCAATGAAGTGAATCTTCCTTCCATTTTAATTTATACTCTTGCAATTATGTTACAGTATTTCAATCTTCAGTTCTGTCTCTGGAGAAGAGAGTTTATTCCAGTGTCAAATCTGATCACACGGTACAACCATTAGTTTGAAATCTCTGAAGCAATTCAGTGAAAAATGATATCCATATCATCAGCTACATCACACTATTCAGGAGGCCCCCACCATAAACAGTACTGTCAGCTGAATGCCTGTAAGAAATATATTGTGCTGTAGAAGAAGGATTGTAACATTAGAATCTGGAACACCATTTTCCCTTGAGTTTAGAAATTTCTTCTGGCTGCTGCAACATAATTCATTGCAGGATGTGAACATCAGAATCTGAAAAGTTATGAATGGGTGGCAACATTCAATAATGTGGTTGTGAGATTAAGTTGTCTCCGGAGAGAACCAGTCGACCAGACATCTTATACCTGCAGGAATCCGATCAAAGTGGGTGGTGGGATCATTGGTTTTATTGGATCAATGTTGTTGTTCTATCAATCCGTTAAATATGACTATCTGTTTTTCAAATTAAGTCCTTTCTTGGATACTTATAATTAGATTTGTTCTGGTGCCTTTCTATTTCTGATTTTCAAGTTTGTTGCTGCTGGCCCTGAAGCAAAAATAATGCAAACATCAAGTAGTGAACCTTTAATCACAGATTGGAGCTTGCCTCTGTTCCTCCCTCAATTATAATATGCTAATTAGCTGCCTCCTAAATAGTGCTTGGAATAATGGATTGGGATTTAATTTTGTTTCTAAGGATGTTATGTGTGACTGTTAATTCACTGCAAACAATTTAATTAAAATATTCAGCCACCAATTCGGTCATCAGAAGGATAGGTTTCCAAGGCAGATTGAGCATTTACTGAATAGAATTATTTTTTTTCCTGAAGCTAACTATTTCATTGGTTACTTTGATCCTTTTAAGAAGAACATGATTCTTAGCAAGTCATGGGCGGCATATCACTGGGGTGATCAGGTACGGGGAGTCTACTATGCCATTCAATCATGGATTATCTATCTTACCCTCTCAAACCCATTCTCCTGCCTTCTCCCCATAACCCCCGACACACGTACTCATCAAGGATCTGTCACTCTCCACCTTAAAAATACTGTATCCATTGACTTGGCCTCCACATCCTTCTGTAACAATGAATTCCACAGATTCACCATCCTCTGACAAAAAAAATCCTCTTCATCTCTTTTCTGAATGAACATGCATTTATTCTGACTAGTCCTAGATTCTTCCACTAGTGGAAACATCCTCTCCACATGACTTTTGCTTTATTAGTTAAGGGCCTGTCCCACTTGGCCGTCATTTACGCAACAGGCCGGTAGTGACTGATGCGCGATGGTCGCGCGCGTAATCATGCGTCCGCACAACCGTCTGGAGCGCGTGACGTCATTTGAAGATAGACACAAAATGCAGGAGTAACTCAGCGCGACCGGCAGCAACTCTGGAGAGAAAGAATGGATGATGTTTCGGGTCGAGACTCTTCTTCAATCTGAAGAAGGGTCTCAACCCGAAATGTCACCCATTGCTTCTCTCCAGAGATGCTGCTGGTCCCGCTGAGTTACTCCAGAATTTGGTGTCTATCTCCAATCGTCTTAGCCCCGCTCTGGGATGTGAATCAAGCATTACAGTCACGCAGCACAATCTCAGCTCAATTGTGCATGAATGCATGAAATTCAAGCTTCTCCCGGTGCAATTTTTGGTTCAGAACTCTGGCAAAGTTGATCTAGTCATCTCCATTACCACAGTACTAATCTCATAAACTTCAGCAAATATTCTAATTAAATCATTCGGTTTACTCCTCCTGGTGAGAGATTGCCATTATCTCCTTCAAATATTCCCCTCTCACCTTAAACGTTTGTGCTCTAGATTTAAACTCATTCTAATGTAATGGTGTCCAGCGATGCAAAAATCAACTTACCTGTTAAAGTAATTATAAAATTAATAATTATGAAGCTCTCAGCAGCCTACCAATTACTATTTTATAATGCTGTTATTCTTCATATAGATATATCACCAGCGATGGTTGACCTCAGAGCTGATGTCAGCTTTTGAGGAAAGAATGCTGCCAAGGTAGGGGAAGTTGTCAACGTTTTCGAGAGTAGTGTCGTCCACTTTTATAGTGGGCTGGGTAGACAGCTGGTTGAAGGTTGATGTAGGACCTGGGTCTTCTTGATATTTAAGGCTAGGCCCATGACTCTGTATGCCTTGGAAAAGGCATTCAGGATGCCCTGGAGGTATTCTGCAGAGTGTGCTGCAATGGCGCAGTCGTCCGCGTACTGAAGCTCCATGATAGCGGTGATACTGACTGCTTTTGGCCTTCAACCTATTGAGGTTGAAGAGCCCACCGTCAGTTCTGCAAAAGAATGGGATCCCCTGTGGCAGCTCTTCACCAATGAGGTGAAGTATGGCAGCAAAGAAGACGACAAACAGGGTGGGTGCGATGATGCATCCCTGTTTGACCCCCCTTCCACACTGAAGGGCTCGGTCTCAGAGCCGCTGAGCACTGTGACTGACATGCCATCATGTAGAAGCCTCAATATTCTGATGTACTTGTCATAACAACCATACCTTGATAGTATGCTTCAAAGAGCCTTCCGGTCTACTGAATCAAAAGCCTTTGTCAGGCCTACGAAGGCCATGTACAAAGGCTGCCTTTGTTCACAGCATTTTTCTTGGAGTTGGTGTGCTGTAAATATCATGTCTGCTGTACCTCTGGATACCACTGTGATTCTGAGAGTACCTCCGCACACAGTGGTAGAAGTTGGTTTGTGAGGACACGAGCAAGGGTTTTGCCTGTTGCTGATAGGAGCGAGATGCCCCTGTAGTTTCCACATTCAGCCTTGTCACACTTCTTAAAAATGGTAACTGAGTTCTGAGGGAAGTTTTTAAGAAGGAACTGTAGATGCTGGAAAAATCGAACGTAGATAAAAATGCTGGAGAAACTCAGTGTTTATCAGGCAGCATCTATGGAGCGAAGGAATAGGTGACGTTTCTGGTCGAGACCCTTCTTCAGACTGATGTGGAGGTGGTGGGTGCGGGAAGAAGAAAGGAAGAGGTAAATTTGGAGAAGTCAATGTTCATACCAAGCGAAATACGAGGTGCTGCTCCTCCAATTAACGGTGGGACTGACTCTGGCCATGGAGGAGGCCCAGAACAGAAAGGTCAGATTCGGAATGGGAGGGGGAGTTGAAGTGCTGAGCCACCAGGAGATCAGGTTGGTTATTGTGACCTCCGCTTGGTCTCACCGATGTAGAGCAGCTGACACTTAGAGCAGCGAATGTAATAGAAGAGGTTGGAGGAGATGCAGGTGAACCTCTGCCGCATCTGGAAAGACTGCTCAGGTCCTTGGATGGAGTCAAGTTGGGAGGTAAAGCGACAAGTGTAGCATTTCCTGTGGTTGGAAGGGAAAGTACCAGGGGAGGGGATGGTTTGCGTGGGAAGGGACGAATTGACCAGGGAGTTATGGAGGGAGTGGTCTCTGTGGAAAGCCGAAAGGGGAGGATATGGGAAGATGGGCATTTCTTCTTTTACCAGACTTTGAGGAGTAGGACGTGGATGTGGTACAGGAGCTCCGGTCCACGTTCCTTTAAGATCTCAGCTGGGATCCCATCTGGACCGGCGGCCTTGTTGCTCTTGATGGCATCTGTCATAGTGGGAGTTGTGCCAGAGGAGTCCACGCCAGACTCAGGAAAAGAGTCTTTGAAGACCAAGACCTAAATTCTCAAACAAAACTGCTGATCTACAGAGTTGTTGTCCTCGCCACCCTGTTGTATGGAGCCGAGTCATGGACCACCTACAACAGGCACCTGAGAGCCATGGAACAATACCATCAAAGATCCTTACGATAGATTCTGAGGATCAGCTGGGAGGACAAACGCACCAACATCAGTGTTTTGGAGGAAACCCGCATGGCCAGCATCACCACCACAATAATGCAGCGCCAACTTCGATGGACTGGCCATGTCATCCACATGTCCAACACACGTCTCCCTAAACAAATCCTGTACTTCAATTGAAGGTCCAGGGGGCGCTGGAGGAGGGAGATGGCGGCCCTGCTGGCAGTCTGTTAGTTTTTTTCATATTTTTTGTTATTTTTAGCGTTTGTTTAAAGTTTGTTTTAATGTTCTTCTGTTTGTTTTATGTGGGGGTCGGTGGGGGGGGGGGGGGGGGGGGGGGGGGGAATCTTTTTTTCAGGTTCTTACCTTCCCGGAGATGTGATCAAGTTTCGGATCACATTCTCCGGGTTTTGCGGCCTACCATCGCTGGAGCGGGAAGCCGCCTCGGACTATCATGAGCCCCACCACTGGGCCCGGACTTACCATCGGAGCGGATCCCTTGCCTGGGATCGCTCCCACTTACCATCAAGGGCTCACAGTCTTGGGAGAGGCTAGTCGGGAGCTCCAATGCCGCAGAAGGTTCGTCCAGCCCCGACGCGAGGTTTGATCGCCCAGCATGGGGGAGCTGACAACCCCCCGATGCAGGAGCTGAACGCCTCAACGTGGCGGGCCCGAACACCGCCGACTACGGGACTCAACGGAGGGCTCAAGTCCCCCGACCAAGGAAGAACAACAAGGGAGGGACTTGAATTTTATTTTCGCCTTCCATCGCAGTGAGGAATGTGTAGGAGTCACTGTGATGGATGTTTATGTTAAATGTGTTTTTGAGGCTGTTCCATTTTAAAATTGTATGACTGACCTGGCCAGTGAATTTCACTACACCAATTGGTGTATGTGACAATAAATGAACCTTATGAACCTTATGATCCTTAAGGAAGGTTGGCGAGCCCCCAGCGGGCCAAAGAAACGCTTCAAGGACAACATCAAGAACTGTCTGAAGAAATTCCACATCACATCAAGCAACTGGGTGCATATTGCACTGGACAGGCGCTCCTGGAAGAAATCTATGTAGGAAGGAGCTGCACATTACGAAATGGAACTACGGCGTGTCGCAGAGACAAAGCGACAGCACCGTAAGGAGAGAGAGAGGGGCTCGATGACTACCAACCACCGCCAGTCTCCACTGGCCACGTTGCACCAAGGTGTGTGGATCACGGATCTGACTCAACAGACATCAGCAGACCCACAAGTAGACGACTCTATGGAGAGGAGAGGGCAGTCATACTCATTTCGAGTGACCGCCGATGATGATGATATCATCAGCATTAAATCAATTGAGCACAAAAGTCTTGAAAAGCAACATGTTATGTTGTGCTCAAAGGGACTTTCCTTAAAATGGTGATTTTCAAGTGATTTGATCTTGAAGTGATTTACCTTGCAGGATTATGCATAATTTTAACTTGTCATCAGTGCTGGGAAGTGGCCAGAGATGAATAATGTTCTTCCATGTAGAAGCTTGTCTCCTCAATAGAAGTCCTGTACCGGCATGTAATAATAGCAATTTTTCAAATAAATGCCTGGGAGGGCTGACTGAAGGTTTGATGATGACGATGACACCCTGCATTGCCAGGCGACAGCTGTGCTATCATATTGAGGACAACTATTTAATAAATCTGGGACTAAAAGTGTTAACATTTTAATTGTGGACATTTACAGCATGATTAATCTTTAAAAGAACTTCTGAGATAGACTGAATGACATTAACCTATATTTTGTTATGCCTTCCCACTCTCCATACATTTCAAGGTTATTCACTCACCTGCCTGACTATCTTCAGGGCTGTTGCTTGCTAATGAGGCCCTAGACTCATGCATCGGATATGCCTGCATCAGATCACACTGGTAGAAATTTAAACCCTACGGAAGTAGCACACAAAAGCACTGTCTATTAGGGTGCTTGGAGCTTGATGCACATGGATGCATAGGTGCGGTACATACACTATATTTTAGAAATGGCTTTATCTTTAATGCTACGTAGACCAAATTTTAAAAAAATCGAAAGGTTTGTCAGAATGTTAAAGCTGTATCTTTTGTTCTTGGAGCCAGTTGTGACATTTTCCTATCAGTCCATTGATTTTTACTGCACCAGCTTCTCACTCACTTCCTCAGCTCATTAAGAGTCTCACTGAGCCAGCCTGGCTTGATCCAGTCTAAGATTGTAGAGTGAAGCATTTTGTTAATGTCCCTCATTCTGTTAAAATGTCAATATTACAGTAACAAGGGGAAGACTTTCATGAATAGCAAAAGCAGCAAATGTCCACACACATTTAAACACACAAACTGCATTTACTTTTAAGACTGATACACATAAAAAAAAGGTCACTTTTTAAGCTTGAACAATTGAATGTCACTCCAAATGTCAGGTGCACCTGCAACGAGATGAATGTTAGAATGTTAGACATGCTAAATTTATTCTTTTTCTGAAAATCAAACCATGGCATTTCATTCTTTTCAATCATTTTCAAATCTCCATGCTGTGCAATATTTCGCAAGAAAAATAGAGATTCAGGATCTTGTGCTATTTTTTGTCTAAAATGCGGTAGCATTCTACATTTATTAAAGGCACAACAACAAGAATGTTTGAATGAATCAAAATAGTGCTCCATTGTGGTGATATCACATTTGGCAAAGAGGAAGAGGCACAGGCAACATCACCCCAGCTCCGCTCCAGCCTGCCTGTCAGAACCATTCAATTCCCCATCACGAATGATGCACCACCACAGACTGCTCACACCCAAGTTCCACACTCTAATTTCAGCTTGCCTTGTATCAGATAACTAAGAAGATAAGAACATTAAAAATGAGCAGGGGTAGGCCAGTTGGTCCCCGCTACTCAATCACTATGGCTGGTCTGCCCTCCACCCAGAATGCTCTCTTGTGTTTCAGTTCTCCATAGCCTTCATTTCATGATCTTTCAAAATTCTATCTACAACATCTTTATATATCCACAGACCCAAACTTCCACAATCTTTTAGAATGGAGAATTTCAGATATTTGCTATCTTCTGCGAGGTTTCTTGGTTCCGTGATGTTCTTTGACACCACTTTATAAATGACTGCCTTCAATCCTGTCCCCTCTGTGAGATACATCCGTCATGAAAACATTTCAACATCTACCCTGCCGTGCACCCCAAGGAATAATATATTGCAATAAAATTACCCCACCATTCTTCTAAACTGCAATTTAATTTAAAATTAGCTGTTTAGAAACATAGAAAATATATGCAGGAGGAGGGCATTTGGCCCTTCGAACCTGCACCGCCATTCATTGTGATCATGGCTGATCATCCACAATCAGTAACCCGTGCTGCCTTATCCCCATATTCTTTGATTCCACTGGCCCCTAGAGCTCTATCTAACTCTTTTAAATTCATCAAGTGAATTGGCTTCTACTGCCTTCTGCAGCAGAGAATTCCACAAATTCACAACTCTCTGGGTGAAAAAGTTTTTTCTAATTTCAGTTTTAAATGGCCTCCCCTTTATTTTTAGACTGTGGCCCCTGGTCTGGACTCCCACAACATTGGGAGCATTTTTCCTGCTTGGCCAGTCCTTTTATAATTTTACTTCGGAGTCACGTGAGTGACTACGTGAAGAACCCGCTCAGTACGCAGGCGTGGCATTACGCCAGCAGTGCAACAGCGGCTGCCACGGGAGTTAGGCTGTCCCGTTACAGGATGAACCGGACCGTCAGGTGAGTACCCTGAGGTCGGGTTTTCTTTTACAGGTGAGCCTTTTTCTGCTTGAGTTTTTTACAGGCAGAGAAAAAGGCTCTGGATAAAACTGTCCCCCGTTTTCCCGTCGGGGAGGGGGGCAGCAACAGGCGGTAGGAGCGTTACCCGGTGTTCCGTAATTCCCCGACACCGTGCCGAGGCCAGCCCGCTAGTACCTGAAGCAGCGGGCTGGACGCATAGCCACTCGAGAGGCATCCGGCAGGTGTTCCCGATGTCGGACGGGACGTCTCTCCACCCGCACGGGGGGAGAGAGAGCCGCCAGAGCCGCTGGAGCGGCTCTCGGAGCAGGTGCCTGCGAGACGCGCTGCTTGAGGGGCGCTCTCGCATCTACAAGGCAAAAGCTCCAGAAAAACCTGTCCCCCGCTCGACTCCAGCGGAGGAGCGTTCCATTGCAGGGGGGGCAGCAACAGGCGGTAGGAACAATTACCGGTCGCCCCGCTATCCCCATCACTGCGCCGGGCCCAGTCCCGCTAGTGCCTGAACTGCGGGCTGGATGTCTAGCCATCCGAACAGGCATCCGGCCGGTGGCGTCCGATTCGTCGGACGGGGACATGTCTCCACCTAAATGGAGGAGAGACAGCCGCCTGAGCTGCATCCAACAGCAATTGGAGCAGCTCCAGCGAGATGCGCAGAAAGAGCGCTCTCGCGGAGGGAGGTCAGGCACCCCCTCCACAGTGCCTCATGCACTGCCCTCTGCTCCCTCATTACTGGAGGCTAGCATTGGTGACCAGGGCTGGGCTGGTCTGGAACAGGGGCAGGCGGACGAATTCGGGAGTATGCCAGGGGTGCAGGAACATGAAGAGCTGTTGGGTGTGATGGACCGCTTGTAGCAACCCCACGGGCTGGAGCACCGCTGGAACCAAGAATGGCGGCCAGCATCAACCATTACTGGAAAAGGTGCTCGCTGAGGTGCTGAAACAACACAGCACCAGAAAACGGTGAGGCCCTCAAAGTAAAAAGTGTCAACAGCCAAATCTGGGGGCATGTGGGTCACACATCCAGACCCAAGAACTCAAGCTACAGCGGATCCTAAGGCTCCTGACGTCAGCCATCACAGCCTTTGCTCGTTCCGTGGAGACCACGGAGATGGATACCTGCCAGCAGGATGTGCTGGCATTAATGTGTACCACACAATTTGAGATCAACAATCTCTGGAGGGAAACATAAGACCTGCCCTCAATCCCAAATTTGCTGGCTTGTGTAAAGCCCCAGAATGGGAAAAATACCTGATATATATTCACAAATGTTCAATTAATGTAAGACATAATTTAATTCAATTTAAAATTGTACATAGATTATATTACTCAAAAACAAGATTGAACAAATTTTATCCAAATATATCCGCCACTTGTGATAAATGTCTAGCCCAAAAGGCAACTATAACACACTCCTTAGTCTCCTGCATAAAACTTTATAGATTTTGGAATGATATTTTTGAAATATTTACAAAATTATTCAAGACAAGAATGGAACCTAATACTGAAATGATTATATTTGGCGTAATGGAAGATGGGAATAAATTGAACACATCTCAAAATCTATTCCTTAACTATGGTTTAATAATAGCAAAAAAATTAATTCTTAAATTTTGGAAAGGTACATCAATACCAACGCTTAAAATGTGGATTGCAAGTATGTTGGACACCGCTCATCTTGAGGAAATGCGATTTCTCCTAATGGATAAATCAGACCAATTCATAACGAGTTGGTCTCCATTCGTCGTTTTTTTGGAATCATATGGTGCAACACAATTGTAAAAAATAACTGTTTCAGGACTGGACGAGGGTTGGTCAAGACTATAAATAATGATCTCCTCTTTTTTTTTTTTTCTTTTCTTCTCTCTATTCTCTCTCTCAACTTTTTTCATTTACTCGTTTTCTTTTTTCACACACTATATATTTCACATCTTTCTATCCTTTACTATCTAACTTCTTTTTCTTATTCTAATCTTTTTTCAGTGTAACAAAAAAAAAAAAGAAGTTGTACATAAAATGTATTATGAAAATATATATTAGGCACTTTGGTGCCATATGACTGTACTTACTTCTAATAAAATAAAATATTAAAAAAAAAAACAATCTCTGGAGGGAAACATAAGACCTGCCCTCAATCCCAAATTTGCTGGCTTGTGTAAAGCCCCAGCTGCGGAGACGGACGCGCTGCTATTTGGGAAAGATTTCAATAAAAACTGAAGGAGATTCAGGAAGCATCAAAAACCTTCGGCCTAATGAGGGCAGGCCCCGGGACGAGCAAACCAAGACCTCCGATACCGAAGTGGCAGCACCCCACGGCATCCACCAGTCGACGTCCGCAATATGGGACTGGTGAACGCTTGGGGTCCGCACATTAGCCCCAAAGATCTTTCAGATCAGGGCCCGCAGCGGACCCTCTGGAAAATGCGCCTCCCCCCAACATCGCCAGCACGTCAGAACAAAAACTTCAGGAAAATGAAGAAACAGAATCGCCAATAACCATGGAGGTAGGTGGGTCTGGTCCCTACCAGCATATAGAGAATAAGGGTGCTTTATTAACAGGGGGGAGATTACACTTGTTTAAAGAAGCATGGGGTATGGTCACGAGTGACAAGTATATACTCAACAACATTACAGGATATAAAATACAATTCATGTCAGAAAAAAACGCCGCCAGTTCAACAATGGCCCCAAAGGGTATTTCTCCCTCCGTCAAAGAGAAACGTGAGGGACAAGCTGAACTGGTGAGACTTATCACAAAGGGGGTCATCGAAAAGACCAAACATGAACCTTTGGAAATTGTATCGAATATATTCACTAAAACCAAAAAAGATGGTGTCTGTCGCATCATCATTGACTTAACATCACTAAACAAATTTGTTAAGTATATACATTTCAAAATGGAGACATATGTTACTGCAAAACAACTGAATTCCAAAGGACACTTCATGGCAAGCATTTATCTTAAAGATGCTTACTATCTAGTACCCATATACAAGGATCATCGCGGATACCTAAAATTTATCTGGATGGTACAAAGCATTGCCCTATGGGCGAACTTCAGCACAAGATTATTCACCAAAATATTGAACCCAGCCATGGCAATACTAAGAAAACAAAAACATATTGTCATGGCATATCTGGAGGATATTCTCATAGTAGGGAAAACGATGGAATTGGCTGTGGCAGCAGTATCAGCTACAAAACAGCTCCTCGAAACTCTGGGGTTCGTCCTACATCCAGATAAATCTAAGTTGAAGCCATCCACTATCATGGACTACCTGGGCTTCACAATTAACTCAGTCCATATGACTGTTACCTTGCCAAAGGCAAAAATGGTTGAATTAGCACAATCATGCAACAAATTAATGGTCAACGAGCGACCAACTATTCGACAAGTAGCAAGAGTAATTGGGGAAATGGTAGCAGCATTTCCGGCTACACAATTCAGACCTTTGCACTATCAAAACATTTACAGAGAGCAAAGGTACGGGCAATAAAACGACATACAGGTCACTATGATCGTGTCATGAACTTACCCACTTCTTCTTCTTATCGAGTCCACACACAAGATTAGAAGTTGTTCAGCCAGAGCTGAACACACTTCTCGGCATCTGCACAATGGTGTCTGTCTTGCGCTTCTTGTGCTTCTTGCGCGTGGTGGTGGAAAGATTGGTTGAAACAGGGCCGCGACGTGAACGCTCTTTCCTTGGCCCCAACTTACCCACTGAAGCAATATCATGAAGTGGTGGGCAGAAAACGTTTGGCATAGTTTCAGCCCTATCTTTATCACTAACCCTACTTTAGTTATTCAAACAGATGCCAGTGCTCAAGGCTGGGGAGCGACTAACTCCATATCCAGCACAAGTGGTAGATGGACTAAACTAGAGTCATCATTACTACTTACACTGGGCATTTACTATCTAGAGATGTTGGGCGCCTTTTATGGTTTAAAAGCATATGTATCTAATATGCAGCACTTGCATGTTCGGTTACAAATTGATAAATACTACGGTGATGGCTTATATTAACCATATGGGTGGCATAAAATCATTATCATGCGACAAATTGGTCAACATGATTTGGCAATGGTATGTCGAAAGACATATTTGGCTATCAGCTACTTACCTACCAGGTAAGCTAAACACCCATGCCATGAGAAAATTAAACGCCTGGGTTGCAAGTTTGAACAGACCTTACCTGGAACTGGGATTGTCCAAACAAACCATCACCACCATGTCGGCATCCCTTCGAACATCCACCAAGAGGCAGTACTTAACCAGCATCAAAAAAGGGAGAAGTACTGCCAGGAAACATGGATGGGATTACGTGCCCTCCGCTCCCACCCTCATTATATGGATCAAACTAATAAATTGATGTCTCCTTATCTTTACTATGTTTACTTCAAAATAACTGTGTCTATCTGTGATTCCACACCGCTGCTTGGAAGTATGCCGCGCCTGCGCACTGAGCGGGTTCTTCACGTAATCCCTCATCGTAACTCCTCATAAAATACAGATCAAACTTCAAACTGGTAAGTTCTCGTTTAATCTTACTATTTTATATGTTTCTATAAGAAACCCTCGCATCCTTCTAAATTCCAGTGAATAGAAGCCCAGTCTTACCAATCTTTCCTCATTAGCTTTCTTCACTGCCTGCTGCACCTGCAGGTTTACTTTCAGTGACTGTTGTACAAGGACACCCAGCTCTCATTTTACTTCCCTTTCTCCTAATCTGAAACCATTGAGATAATAATCTGCCTCCTTGTTCTTGCTGCAAAAGTGAATAACCTCACATTTATCAACATTTCTAGACTACCCATGTTCACACGTGAGGGCTGGTCCCCCAACGCAATATTCCATATCTCCACCAATTCCAATGTTGGTGGGCAGTGGGGGGAGGGGGTGGAGCTTTCTGGAGCACTAACATGGGTATTGTGGGCCTAAGCGACTGGTTTCCAGAGGGCTCGTATGGACATCATGGGCTGAATGGATTGTTGAGCTGGCAGCTCAGTCACTCAGGCCTGGTGGGCTGGCAGCTCAGTCACTCAGGCCTGGTGGGCTGGCAGCTCAGTCATTCAGGCCTGGTGGGCTGGCAGCTCAGTCACTCAGGTCTGGTGGGCTGGCAGCTCAGTCACTCAGGGCTGGCGTGCTGGCAGCTCAGTCACTCAGGCCTGGTGGGCTGGCATCTCAGTCACTCAGGCCTGGTGGGCTGGCAGCTCAGTCACTCACGGCTGGTTGGCTGACAGCTCAGTCACTCATTGCTGGTGGGCTGCCAACTCAGTCACTCAGGGCTGGTGGGCTGGCAGATCAGTCATGGCTATTCTTTGAAATTTCATTTCAAGCAGAATGCAGGCCACCAAATTCAATTTCATAGCCTTTCAGGCAGAGTGCAGGCCACCAAACTCAATTTCATAGCATTTCAGGCAGAGTGCAGGCTGCCAAATTCAATTTCATAGCATTTCAGGCAGAGTGCAGTCCACCAAACTCAACCATACATTTCAGGCAGAGTGCAGGCCACCAAATTCAATTTCATAGCATTTCAGGCAGAGGTGCAGGCCACCAAACTGAACTTCATAGCATTTCAAGCAGAGTGCAGGCCACCAAACTCAATTTCATAGGATTTTAGCACAGACCTTACATGGAGTTTGAACAAACAGCAAGAAAGAGAAGTAGGGAGAAGAACTGATTGGCTAAAGCCCGTGGGAAAGGTTCCAGGATGTCACGGACAGAGTGCAGAAAATCCTCAAGGGCGAAGGTGAACAGCCGGAAGTTGTAGTGCATGTTGGTACAAACAATATCGGAAAGAAGGGGATGAATATTCTGAAGCATGACTTTAGAGAGCTCGGAAAAGTGCTGAAAAGCACACGACTGCCAACTCTCACGCATTGAGTGTGAGACTCACGCATTTCATAAAATTCTCACGCAACATCACGCTGAACACAAAATTTCTCACGCTCAAAAATCTGCAGGTGCTGGAAGTTCAAAATAAAGCTTAAATTGTTTTAGAGGTGAGTAAAAACCATGAGGGGAATATAAGGTGAATGCATAGTCTTTTTTCCGGGAAATGTGATTCAAGCACATTGGTTTAAAGCAGGGCTGTCAAACTACTAGCACACCGGATGATTTTGGGGGGAGAAAAAGTAGTTTAGTTTCTCCCATGCAGATGGTGTGATAGGTGAGACATGGCGGTGTTCTCAGCACCAACCCCCCTCCCCCTTCCCCCCTGAGGCATGGCACACACCTCCGACGGCTCTATGTCCATCGGCCACTCTGTCCATACCCCATCGAGTTTTAACCCCGGCCCGGAGCCAGGAGCGGACCGGGTGAGTGGGGGCGTCGGTGCCGCCTCCGGAGACGCGGGGATGAATCTCGGGCTAAGGCTCCGCTCTGATGCCTGACCCCCGGGTCACTGACCCTCACCTCCCCCGGACCCCCGGGTCACTGACCCTCACCTCCCCCGGACACCAGCTGGACAAGGAGCACCTGGGCTGGCCCGCATTCCCGGGAGGAAATCGTTCCCCGGTGATCGCCAAGTCTCCGATCACTCCAGATGTTGTCGCCACTTCACTGACATTGACACACTCTCATACACACACTGGCACACACAAGGTTTAAAGCGATATGGGCTAAATGCGGATAAATGGGACTAGTTTAGATGGAGCATCTTGACAAGTTGGGATGAAGGGCCTGTTTCCATGCTGTAAGAGTATGACACATTTTAGAAAGGGTAGAATTGCTCTGGAGAGGATCCAGGGGGCGATTTATGAAGATGTTGGCAGAGCTGGAATTTTTTTTATCATTTTGAAGAAAGATTTGATAACTCGTATTGTATTCTCAGTTGTCGCAGATTAGGTCACCCAAGTGGGACCCCCCCTTAGCATATAGGTTTGCAGCATCTTTCACAACATATTAAGATATCCATTTTAGTCCCAATAAGGAACGCCTTCATGACAATTCATCTGCGCCCATTCGTTTACTTTGTTTGTCTTGACCATTTCCGCCAACTTGATTTCATCCCTCAGTTCAGATACTTGTGAATCTGTGAACTTGATTGCCTTATATTTGATCTCAAACCCACAAAATGTTAAATACCATGAAACCAAATCTTAAATGTGTTTTATCACATAAAATGATCTTTATTATCACTTTCTAACATGTCAATTTTTCTGATGAATTTGCACAAAGATATCTTTGATGAAAGCTTTCTGGAAATTCAGACGCTTCCCCATTATACGGCTTGGGGAGTAAGCCATTTGATGATTGTACTCCTCAAAATATCCAGTGGGGATGCTTCAATATAATTGCATGTTGACAGAACATCAAGATAATTATATTTTATAGCTTCACCTACTCATTCTCAGTATACATGGCAGTGAACAATGTGCTTGCTGAGGTAACATTGGTATAAATGACAATATCACATGGATAGCTGTTTGCTAAATTAAAAAGTCAAATTATGGGAATTATCATTTTTATACAATTCACGAGAAGTGCACTTCTTAAGGAATTACTATTATCTTCTACAAATTATTTCTACGGAAAATTGTAAGTGAATTTGCATTTTCATTTTCATGACCTGTGCAGTTTGTAGGCAGCAACACCAGTTATTATGTGATGAAGCTACAAATCAAGCAGGAGTATTATTCCCAATAAAATAATAATCTTGAAAATTGAACATGCAATTTACAAACTAATTAACTTCTAGGCCATTAAAATGGAGACTCTTAATTGATATTAGTAAACCAAAATAGGTTAAAACAAAGAAATGCTCCTGTTTTCATCCAAATGAATGCCACTATTAAATTATATCCTCTATCACACCCAATAATTGGCTTATTAATTTATTATGAATAAAGTGGTGTGCATTACTGGAGCTATTTAAAAATGCTGTATTATTTGCTATCAACCTATTAGGAAAGTAATATTCATAATTGGTGAGAAGATCATTCATGATCGATAACACTAAATCCACTTGATAACCATATAATCATATAACAATTACAGCACGTAAACAGGCCATCTTGGCCCTTCTAGTCCGTGCCGAACACTTACTCTCACCTAGTCCCATCTACCTGCACTCAGACCATAACCCTCCATTCCTTTCCCATCAATATACATATCCAATTTATTTTTAAATGATAAAAGTAAACCTGCCTTCACCACATCCACTGGAAGCGCATTCCACACAGCTACCACTCTCTGAGTAAGGAATTTCCCCCTCATGTTGCCCCTAAACTTTTGTCCCTTAATTCTCAGATCATGTAATCTTGTTTGATTCTTCTCTACTCTCAACGGAAAAAGCTTATCCACGTCAACTCTGTCTATCCCTCTCATAATTTTAAAGACCTCTATCAAGTCCCCCCTTGACCTTCTGTGCTCCAAAGAATAAAGACCTATCTTGTTCTACCTTTCTCTGCAACTTTGGTGCTGAAACCCAGGCAACATTCTAGTAAATCTCCTCTGTACTCTCTCTATTTTGTTAACATCTTTCCTATAATTTGGCGACCAAAATTGTACACCATATTCCAGAATTGGCCTCACCAATGCCCTGTACAATTTGAACATTACATCCCAACTTCTATACTCAATGCTCTGATTTATAAAGGCCAACACACCAAAAGCTTTCTTTACCACCCTATCTACATGAGATTCCACCTTCAGGGAACTATGCACAGTTATTCCTAGATCCCTCTGTTCAACTGCATTCCTCAATTCGCTACCATTTACTTGCAACATTTCAGTTTATTAAAATCAGTGAAATTAATTTCTGGGATACATTATACAGGTGGAACAGGTAGCGCTGGATTTGATCCTGTCCTTGGGCTCTGTCCGTGTGGAGCTTGCAAGTTCTCCCTGTGACCGCATGGGTTTCTTAAGGTCCTAAGGTTTCCTCCCGTATCCCAAAGACGTGTGGTTTTGCAGCTTAACTGGGGCTCATATTGTCGACCACTCCGTGGTGAGCCCTGTCAACTGACCTCAGTCAGGCGAACGACAACAAACAGAGACAGCAGCAGCGCCGCAGCTTGGCGCCAACCCGAGCATGTGCCCTTTTTATGCCAGGCACCTACGGATGTCAAACTGGAAGGCATCACCCTGCTGCAGATTTCTGCTGCCTCAAATGTAAGAAGAAGCAGCTTAAATGGACTCGATAAATATCTCCAAGTTGGGAGAGGATGTGAAAATGGGATAACATGGAACTAGTGTGGATGGATGATTGATGGTCGGCATGGACTTGGAGGGCAGAATTAATCAATTATAATGCCCATGTAGATCAGTTGGCATTACCAATGAGGGCATGCTCAAACTACTTGGCTCATTACATTGTTGGAGAATAGTTAAACAAGTTATAATGTTCAACAAGTCATAGATTAATGACAGATAATGTGTAGTTGATGTGTACCTTAGTTCAGCAAATGGCAACAAGCAAACTGGCTGGATTGATTTCTTTTTTTTAATAAATACTGGAATCTAGTGCAGTTCATTGTAAAAACATTTTGACTTGAATTTCATGAGCTTGGGATAGATAATATTAACATGTGGAAGAAGTATTGCCAAACAGTGACGCTTAAGTGCTGTATTCAATTTTTGGAACATGGGTCTGAGAAAAAAAAAAGATGAAAGGAAACACATCAGAGGCTGCATTTTGAAGGAGTGAAATAAACCCAGTTCATTCTAACATTGGCTTCACCTATGCAGACTTAACGATTCATACTTCAAAGCTTGTTTCAAAAGTTTCTTCTCACTGTTTGTGTGATATTCTTTCATCCACCATTTGCAGCTTTTACCAAAGTTCGAGTTCGAGACAAGTTGCAAAGTTCATATCACTGGAATGCTAATCTGAGTCACGGATTGGTCACAAGTTGATTATTAATGGAAACTGAATTTTGGCCACTCCAGTACTGATTATCCTTATACATCATACTGATTTGCTTTATTGATTTCAATAGAATGAATTTCAGAAGCAGCGTATAACATGCTAATACTGCCGCAGGATAAAATGTGTATATAGCTCTTATGATCAAGGCTGAACATCAAAACTGTTATGTGCATTAGTTTTCTATTAGCCAGACCACATGAATAATCTCAGAACATTTTTCAAGAAATTGCAATAATATACACAACTTTATACACCTTGAACAAATAAACCAATTATTGGATTTGATGGAGGAAACAATTTATGAGGTGACATTCACTTGTTCGAATGTTTTAGTTTAATGGCCAACTTTTATTCTGACACTCTGACACTCTCCCCCCTCCCCCCCTCCCCTCCCCCCCCCCCCCCCCTCTGCCCCCCCTCCACCCCCCCCCCCACCCTCACCCCCCCCCCCCACCCCCACCCCCCCCCCCCACCCCCCCAGTTCTTCCCTACACGTTGTACACTATATTCTTTGCTACGCAGAATAAGATATGCAACTTTAATATATTTAATACCTGTGTCGACATTATTAAAAGATATTTAATGGTCATATTATTAACCAAGTGGTACAAGAATTCATTATTATAATGCACTGATGTATAATTTTAAGCATGTATGGTATTTATCATTACTATCCAAATAAATATGCATATATTTAAATATATTACATGGGGGGGGGGGGGGGAATGCTGGCTCTCAACTTAAATGTTTGTCACTCAATCTGCCAAATAGTAGTGTCTGTGCAATGTTTCTGCTTCTGAACTTGAATTCATTTGACTTCAATGGAACCAAATATAGAAAGAATATCATGCAGAGAGACTAATGTATTAAACTTTTCGTGCTGTCTGTCTGAAGGTGATGCCTTGTCAAGCATGTGTACTATGCAGCAGGATACACTTCACACCCACCTGCCTTCACCCTGCAAGTATTCCTTCCATCAGCCAAAATCCAACACATGCAGCCGCATGATGTACAGGTAAACAATCACACCCGCAGTGACGTGATTATTCACTGCATATTATCGTACCAATTGGAACTCCTACTCTGCATGCTTGAGGAGATTGCCCACAACACACGAGAAACAATATTCAAGGAAGGTGGACTTTATTGCACTTAACTTCTAACCACACTTGAGAAGAAAGACATATAAATACCAAAATGTACACACCATGTGTTGAAACATGAGGATGGGCTAACACTTAAAGGGCTGTCCCACTTGGGCGACCTAATCTGCAAGTTTAGAAGAGTGTCTTCGCCCTTCAAACTCGCAGCATGGTCGACACGTGGTCCTATGAAGTCGCTGGAACTTTCCTTAATGCTCGAGGGAAGTTCCGGAATACTCGTGGCCTCAGCTAGGTCGCGGAAAGTTTTTCAGCATGTTGAAAAATTTTCCGCGAGTAAATTTGGTCGGCATGGGTCTTTTAGAAACATAGAAACATAGAAATTAGGTGCAGGAGTAGGCCATTCGGCCCTTCGAGCCTGCACCGCCATTCAATATGATCATGGCTGATCATCCAACTCAGTATCCCGTACCTGCCTTCTCTCCATACCCTCTGATCCCCTTAGCCACAAGGACCACATCTAACTCCCTCTTAAATATAGCCAATGAACTGGCCTCGACTACCCTCTGTGGCAGAGAGTTCCAGAGATTCACCACTCTCTGTGTGAAAAAAGTTTTTCTCATCTCGGTTTTAAAGGATTTCCCCCTTATCCTTAAGCTGTGACCCCTTGTCCTGGACTTCTTCAACATCGGGAACAATCTTCCTGCATCTAGCCTGTCCAACCCCTTAAGAATTTTGTAAGTTTCTATAAGATCCCCTCTCAATCTCCTAAATGCTAGAGAGTATAAACCAAGTCTATCCAATCTTTCTTCATAAGACAGTCCTGACATCCCAGGAATCAGTCTGGTGAACCTTTGCTGCACTCCCTCTATGGCAATAATGTCCTTCCTCAGATTTGGAGACCAAAACTGTACGCAATACTCCAGGTGTGGTCTCACCAAGACCCTGTACAACTGCAGTAGAACCTCGCTGCTCCTATACTCAAATCCTTTTGCTATGAAAGCTAACATACCATTCGCTTTCTTCACTGCCTGCTGCACCTGCATGCCTACTTTCAATGACTGGTGTACCATGACACCCAGGTCTCGCTGCATCTCCCCTTTTCCTAATCGGCCACCATTTAGATAATAGTCTGCTTTCCTGTTTTTGCCACCAAAATGGATAACCTCACTTTTGAACTCGTAGTGCAGTGGAGTGGGGTTGCTACTTACTTACAGGCATTCGAGGGCAGCCATAGGCAAACTCCTTCGCTGACCAGGCATTTTGATCGGCTCATTGGAGATTTCAGGACCAAGAAAGACCTACCGGTAGGTAAAATGCCCGCTAAACTTTATTATACTTCTTAAAAGTGTCTCCACTGCTTCTCCCCCCCTTCTCTCCCCTCCTTTCTCCCCCTTTTCCATCCTTCGCTTCCCATCTCTCCCCCTCCCCCACCCCCCCCCCCTCCGTGCTCTCTAAAGGACTTACCTTACACTGTGCAGCCGTTTTACCTTCTTCTTTATCGTGGGTATGAATTTCAGCCAGCACTACCCCGCTTTCCCTGGCCCCCGCCTTTGCGATATGTGTGTGTGTGTGTGTGTGTGTGTGTGTGTGTGTGTGTGTGTGTGTGTGTGTCTGTGTGTGTCTGTGTCTGTGTGTGTCTGTGTGTGTCTGTGTGTGTGTGTGTGTGTGTGTGTGTGTGTGTGTGTGTGTGTGTGTGTGTGTGTCTGTGTGTGTGTGTGTGTGTCTGTGTGTGTGTGTGTGTGTGTGTGTGTGTGTGTGTGTGTGTGTGTGTGTGTGTGTGTGTGTGTGTCTGTGTGTGTCTGTGTGTGTCTGTGTGTGTGTGTGTGTGTGTGTGTGTGTGTGTGTGTGTGTGTGTGTGTGTCTGTGTGTGTGTGTGTGTCTGTGTGTGTGTGTGTGTGTGTGTGTGTGTGTGTGTGTGTGTGTGTGTGTGTGTGTGTGTGTGTGTGTGTGTGTGTGTGTGTGTGTGTGTGTGTGTCTAGCTCGCGGTTTCAACGCGGATGGTCAATCCAGCTCGAGGCTTTCCAGGCAAGTGCCCTTGAGCGTGAAGGTCGAAGAGACTCTTCTGGACTGGCGGATTAGGTCGCCCAAGTGGGACAGCCCCTTTAGTGCAAGCCTGTTCCATTCTTTCATTTCACCCCTGACTATCATCCTTTTATTTGCACGTTAATAAGAGCTATAGCTGCTGTCTCACAGTGCGAGAGATCCAGGTTTAATCCTGTCGGCTGCTGTCTGTGTGGAGTTTGTATGTTCTCTCTGGGAACGTTTCGGTCTCCTCTGGACGCTCCAGTTTCCTCGCACATCCCAAAGATGTGCAGGTTTGTAAGCTAATTGGCCTCTGTAAAATTGTCTCTAATGTGTAGGGAGTGGATAAGAAAGTGGGATCACTTAGCACTGGTGTGTTTGGTTGATCGATGATCGGCATGGAGTGGGTGGACCAGAAGGCCTGTTTCAGTGCTGTATTTCTAAACTAAACTAAGCTCCTATCATGCAGAAAGCTGTATTCTCAAAAAGATTAATTTTCTTTACCTGAGTGAGCTGACTTAAAACTTCACACATCTCTCCATTACACAATACAATCAATACAATCAGTTTTATTCGTCACTTGCACATAAAGTGCAAGTGAAATGAATTTGCCAGCAATGGTACAATGAAAACGAATACACAAAAACACAATAAAAATTTAACACAAACATCCACCACAGCATTCATCACTGTGGTGGAAGGCACAAAATTTGACCAATCCTCCTCCATTTTCCCCCGTGGTCGGGACCTCAACCCTCCGCAGCAGCTGCTGCGGGTATCCAGATGAATGAAAGTCAAGGTAAGTCCTGAATCGGTGCCTCCCCCACCGGAGACCGCGGCTTCAGGACGGTGTAGGCCGCAGGCCGGCGGTCTGAGATTTAAATGTTCCCGCCGCGCCGCAGCCAGAAGCACAACAGACTACAGGGTCAACGGTCGAAGATCCCCTCCAGGGGTCCCCGGCGAGGGACCCCGCTCCTGGTGGCAAGTCCACGCTGCGCCCGCGGTAGAAGTAGGCCGCGGGCCGGCAGTCAGAGCTTCTTCTTCTCCCGGGTCCCCAACGAGGGATCCCAGGCTGCGGACGCCGCGCCAGCTGGAACTCTGCGGCTTCAGGCTGCGGCAGGCCAGCGAATGGAGGGACTCCCCTCCGGCGAGCCCCGGCGAGGGCTCGCCCACTCTACGCCGAGAGTCCGCGCTGTGACCGCCGCTGGAGCCCCGGGCGTGTCTCTGGGAAAGACCGCACCGATTCTCGATGACACGCTTGCAGCGCCTCCCCATGACCAGATTGGCACTTTATCCTTCCTCAAGCACGATCTCAAATTAACCTCACTAACTTGTACTATCACCTCGAACAGATAGCACATACCATGCAAATATGGTAAACAGTTTAAATGAATTAACAATATAAGGGGAATGGGGAAGATAATGGGGTAGCTGGAAGGTTAGATTGCATGGGATCCAAGGATATATAGCTGAATGGATAGGAAATTGGCTTCATAGAAGCAATCGGTGATGGTGGAAGATTGCTTTTGGTAGAGGCCTGTAACTAGTTTGTGTGCCACAGGGTTCGGTGCTGGGCCCATTACTGTTTAGGATGAGAACATACATGGCAATATTAGCAAGTTAGCAGATGATACAAAAGTGGGTGGTATTGCAGATAGTGAAGATGATTGTCAAAAATTGCAGCAGGATATTGATCGGTTGGCTAGGTGGGCTGAGTAATAGCTGATGGAAATTAATACAGAGAAATGTGAGGTGTTGCATTTTTGAAAGTTTAACATGGGCAGGATCTACATAGTGAAAGGTAAGGTTCTGGGGAGTGTTGCAGAGCAGAGGAATCTCAGAGTGCAGGTATAGCAGGGATGACCATGGCTGACAAGGGACGTCAGGAACAGTATACAAATTAAAGCGAAGAAGTACAATGTAGCAAAGATGAGCGGGAAGCAAGAGGATTGGGTAATGTTTAAAGAACAACAGAAGATAACCAAAAAGACAATATGGGGAGAAAAGATGAGGTACGAATGTAAGCTAGCCAAGAATATAAAGCAGGATAGTAAAAGCTTCTTTAGGTATGTGAAGAGGAAAAAATTAGTTAAGACTAAAGTTGGACCATTGAAGACCGAAAAAGGTGAATTTATTACGCGGAACAAGGAAATGGCAGATGAGTTGAACAGGTACTTTGGATCCGTCTTCACTAAGGAGGACACAAACCATCTTCCTGATACAGTAGTGGCCAGAGGATCTAGGGTGATGGAGGAACTGAAGGAAATCCACATTAGGCAGGAAATGGTGTTGGATAGACTGATGAGACTGAAGGCTGATAAATCCCCAGGGCTTGATGATCTGCATCCCAGGGTACTTAAGGAAGTGGCTCTAAAAATCGTGGATGCATTGGTGATAATTTTCCAATCTTCTATAGACTCAGGATCAGTTCCTGTGGATTGGAGGGTAGCTAATGTTATCCCACTTTTTAAAGAAAGGCGGGAGAGAGAAAACAGGGAATTATAGACCAGTTAGCCTGACATCTGTGGTGCGGAAGATGCTGGAGTCAATTATAAAAGATGAGATAGATGAACATTTGCAGAGCAGTAACAGGATCGGTCCGAGTCAACATGGATTTACAAAGGGGAATTCATGCTTGACTAATCTTTGGGAATGTTTTGAAGATGTAACTAGGAAAATGGACAAGGGAGAGCCAGTGGATGTAGTGTACCTGGACATTCGGAAAGCATTTGATAAGGTCCCACATAGGAGATTATTGGGCAAAATTAGGGCACATGGTATTGGGCGTAGAGTGTTGATATGGATAGAGAAGTGGTTGGCAGACAGGAAACAAAGAGTAGGGATTAACGGGTCCCTTTCAGAATGACAGGCAGTGACTAGTGGGGCTCTGTGCTGGGACCGCAGCTATTTACAATATACATCAATGATTTGGATGAGGGGATTCAAAGTAACATTAGCAAATTTGCAGATGACACAAAGCTGGGTGGCAGTGTGAACTGTGAGGGGGATGCTATGAGAATGAAGGGTGACTTGGACAGGTTGGGGGAGTGGGCAGATGCATGGCAGATGAAGTTTAATGTGGATAAATGTGAGGTTATCCACATTGGTAGCAAAAACAGGAAGGCAGATTGCTATCTAAATGGTGTCAAGTTGGGAAAAGGAGAAGTACAACGGGATCTGGGGGTCCTTGTACATCAGTCTATGAAAGTAAGCATGCAGGTACAGCAGGCAGTGAAGATGGCAAATAGCATGTTGGCCTTTATAACAAGAGGAATCGAATATAGGAGCAAAGAGGCCCATCTGCAGTTATACAGAGCCCTGGTGAGAACACACCTGAAGTATTGTGTGCAGTTTTGGTCCCCTAATTTGAGGAAGGACATTCTTGCTATTGAGGGAGTGCAACGTAGAAACATATAAGATTGTTAAGGGTTTGGACACGCTAGAGGCAGGAAACATGTTTCCGATGTTGGGGGAGTCCAGAACCGGGGGCCACAGTTTAAGAATAAGGAGTAAGCCATTTAGAACGGAGACGAGGAAACACTTTTTCTCACAGAGAGTGGTGAGTCTGTGGAATTCTCTGCCTCAGAGGGCAGTGGAGGCGGGTTCTCTGGATGCTTTCAAGAGAGAGCTAGATAGGGCTCTTAAAAATAGTGGACAGGGGATATGGGGAGAAGGCAGAAACGGGGTACTGATTGGGGATAATCAGCAATGATCACATTGAATGGCGGTGCTGGCTCGAAGGGCCGAATGACCTACTCCTGCACCTATTGTCTATTGTCTGTGCATGGTTCCTTGAAGGTGGCATCACAGGTTAAGAGTCAAGAGTGCTTTATTGTCATATATCACAGATAGAACAATGAAAATCTTTCTCGCTGCAGCACAACAGAATATGTAAACATAATACACTGTTAACAATATAATAAACGAGAGAAAAAAAAGTTCAGTGTGTATATATGCACATACTCACATATATATATTTGTGTGTGTGTGTGTATATATATGCAACACAGCTTTAGCATTTCCAAACCAAAGGCAACACAGCTTCAGCATTTCCAAACCAAAGGCAACACAGCTTCAGCATTTCCAAACCAAAGGCAACACAGCTTTAGCATTTCCAAACCAAAGGCAACACAGCTTTAGCATTTCCAAACCAAAGGCAACACAGCTTTAGCATTTCTAAACCAATGGCAACATAACTTTAGCATTTCCAAACCAAAGGTAACACAGCTTTAGCATTTCCAAACTATATTTTCAAACCACATTATGGGCACTGAGAGGTCAGTAAAACCACTCACAGTTTAATAGACATGTGTGCAGTGTTATTTACAGCTCATACTGAGAGATGTGACCCTCTCGCTCCCCCATTTTGCAGAGACTGACTGAGGCACTCAACACTTCCAGGTTTTAAAGTCCCTCCGGAAGGGGGCGTGGCCTTCAGGAGAGAGAATCTCAACATGTTTTAAACACTAATAACTCTTTTATTTTTCATCGATGGGAAAAATCCTCTTGTCCTGCACAGCAGAGGGGGACTCTGAGTAAGATGGCCAAAAATTACAGTCTTATTCTAAAATCAATATACAGAACAACAGGAAGTGATCAAGATCAGACTTTTAGTAAGATAGATAGATAGATAGATAGATAGATAGATAGATAGATAGATAGATAGATAGATAGATAGATAGATAGATAGATAGATAGACACACACACATTCACATACGTACACACAAAGAACAAACAATAGTAGTGCAATAATAATAATAATAATAATAATAATAATAATAATATAATAATAATTGTAGTCTATTGTAGTTCAGAGCTTATTAGAGTTTTTAGTGTTTAATAGCCTGATGGCTGTAGTGAAGAAGCTGTTCTTGAACCTGGACGTTACAGTTTTCAAGCTCCTGTACCTTCTTCCTGATGTCAGTGGTGAAATTAGTGTGTGGCCAGGGGGGTGTGGTTCTCTGATGATGCTGGATGCCTTTTTCAGGCAGCGACTCCGATAAATTCCTTGGATGGTGGAGAGGTCAGAGCCGGTGATGGACTGGGCAGTGTGCACAACTTTTCTTTTCTTTTCTTTTCTTTTTTTAATTTTATTTTTATTAGAAGTACAATAAGTTACAGTAATACACACCACAAATATCTTATTACATTTGTTGTACCCCTTCATTTTTTGAGCTTTAAAAAATATAGATATAAAAGAAGTAAGGAAAGTGAGAAAGAGTCGTGAAAGTACAGGAAAGTGCTGGAAAAGAGAGCCCATTAGAGAGAGAGTTAGAGAAGAAAGTTAAGAAATAGACCCTAGAAAAAAAAGAAAGAAAGAGAAACAATCGCTCTATTATAAAAAACTCCGCAAAAAGGGATATACCAACCATATTTTTCATCCCCCGTTACCAGATCCTGGCACCATTTATTTTTTAAATTACTATTGCACCTTATGCTTCTAGTAAGCTCATAAATGCAGACCACGTCTTTTGGAAGTGGTCTGCTTTGCCTGCGAGGAGGAGTCTCATATCTTCCAGGTGTAATGTTTCGAACATGTTTGAAATCCACATTTTTATTGTTGGTATAGGAGCGTTTTTCCAGAATTTGAGTATAAGCTTTTTTCCCGTTATTAGCCCGTAATTAAATAAATTCTTTTGAAACACGTTTAGTTCAGGGCTACCTTCCGTTATTCCAAAAATAATCCATTCTGCTTTTGGTATCAGTTTTATTTTAAATAGTTTTGTGAAAGTTTCAAATATTTCGTTCCAGAATTTTTGGATTTTTATACAAAAAACAAAAGAGTGCGCTATGGTAGCTTCTTGAGACTCACATTTATCACAAATGGGTGAGACGTTAGGGAAAAGTTTATTTATTTTGGTTTTTGAATAGTATAGTCTATGTAATGTTTTGAATTGAATTAGAGTATGTCTTACGTTGATCGAGCATTTATGCACATATAGAAAGTGTTTATCCCAGCTCTCTTTTGAAATTTTTATAGCTAGTTCTTGTTCCCAGTCTCTTCTAATACCGTCAGTTGTAGGTATTTCTATATTTAAAATAGTGTTGTATAAGTATGATATTAGGTTTGCTGATTCGGCCTTTGTCTTCATTGCTTCATCCAGTAAGTCTGGAGGCATGTTATGATAGTCTTTTGTGTATTTTTTCAGATAGTCACACATTTGAAGATATTTAAAATATTGATTATTTCTCAAATTATATTTCAGTTGTAATTGTTGAAATGATAATAATTTTCCAAATTCATACAAGTCTCCGAGCGTTTTGATTCCTATTCTTTCCCATTGTGTAAATGATTTATCTATAGTAGAAGGTTTAAACGACGGATTATTGACTATTGGCGATAAAAGAGATAGATTTCTTAATTTTAGATTCTGTTTTATTTGTTTCCAAGTTCTAATTGTGCTATGTATAATTGGATTTTTATTGTAATTTTTGTTATTCAGATTCATTGGTGAGAGGAGAGTCGCTCCTATATTGCACGGAGAGCAGTCCTCTCTCTCCATTACAATCCAGTCCACCTGCTGGGCAGAGTTGTCCAGCAGGTGAATCATATTTTTAATATTTACTGCCCAATTATAGTACATAAAGTTAGGGAGTGCTAGACCACCCAGCTCTTTGGGTTTACTCAGGTGTGTTCTTTGTATTCTGTGGGATTTATAGTCCCATATAAAATTTGTAATGTCTGAGTCCAGTTTTTTGAAAAACTTTTTTGGAAGATATATAGGGATTGATTGAAATAGATATAGGATTTGTGGTAGAAAGATCATTTTTAAAGCATTTATTCGACCTATTAAAGACATCGGGAGCGTTTTCCAGAATTTGATTAGAGTATTTAGTTTCTTAAGTAAGGGACTATAATTGGCATTAAACATAGCATGATAGTTTCTAGTAATTTAAATTCCCAAATATTTTAAAGGGGAATTTTAAGAGATGTGTTGAGTCTTTCGGTTTTATCGACATAATTTCACTTTTGTTCCAATTTATTCTGTATCCTGAGAAAGATCCAAAGTCCTCAATTAGATTTAGTATGTTTGGTATACTAATTTGGGGTTTTGTGATGTACAGTAGTACATCGTCTGCATATAAAGATATTATGTTATTTGAATATTTTGTATTATAACCGTAAATATCCGGGTGTGTTCTGATTCTTTCAGCTAAAGGTTCAATTACCAGAGCAAATAACAGCGGTGATAATGAACATCCTTGTCTATTGCCCCTTGATAATTGGAATTTCGTAGATAGTATATTATTAGTTAATATTCTAGCCGTAGGTTTGTTATATAATAATTTTATCCATGCGATGAAGTTCTCTCCCATTTGAAATTTTTGCAATACTTTGATCATATAATCCCATACTACTTGATCAAATGCTTTTTCTGCGTCCAATGAAATGATTGATAACTCTTGTTCTTGAGGTTTGTGTGAATGCATTATGTTAAGCAGACGTCTCAGGTTATTAAATGAGTGTCTCTTGGGTATAAATCCCGTTTGATCCTCGTTTATTAATTTACTAACATATTTACTTAGTCTTCTAGCTAGTGTTTTCGCTAATATTTTTTGATCCGTATTTAACAATGCAATAGCTCTGTATGAGCCTGGTTCTTCTATGTCTTTATCTTTTTTAAGTATTAATGTAATCGTTGATTCTGCTAGTGTTTCAGGTAGGATTTGTTCTTTAAAAGCATATGTATACATTTTCTGTAAACGTGGTGTAACTATGTCGTAAAAACTTTTATAAAATTCATTACTGAATCCGTCTGGTCCTGGTGTTTTTCCATTTTTTAGTGTGTTTATTGTGTCTTCTATTTCCTTAGATGTAATTTGTGCTCCCAGTTCCTCTTGTTCCTTCAATTCTAGTTTTGGAAGATTACAATTGTCCAGGAACTCTGAAACTTTATTATTGTCTGTTAGCGTTTTGGATGTGTATAAATTCTGGTAAAATTTAGCAAATCTTTTATTGATATCATTGGGTAGTGTTAATAATTCCCCTCTATCTGATTTAATCTTTAAAATTGCTTGGTCTTTTTCCCGTTTTTTCAGTTGGCGTGCCAGAAGTTTGTGGGGTTTATCCCCGAATTCAAAGTGTTCCTGTTTTGTAATTTGGAATAGTCTTATAACTTTACCTGATAATAACTTATTTAGTTTAAATTTCAATATTAATATTTTATTATGTTTATCCATAGTTGGATCTTTAGCATTATCTATATCTAGTTGTCTGATTTGTTCTTCTAATTGTCTTTGTTTGTTCTTATTCTTTTTGTTTTGAAAAGCTTGGTATGAGATAATGACTCCTCTAATAAATGCTTTGAAGGATTCCCATAGTAAATGGGCGATATGTCTGGTGTATCGTTTATCTCAAAAAATAAGTCCATCTGTTTTTTTAGATATATACTCCCTTGTGGGTCTTTTAAAATTTGCGAGTTAAACCTCCAAAACGATTTATTCGTAGACATTCCTTCCAGTTTTAAAAAGAAAGTTAGCGGGGAGTGATCTGAAATCGTATTGGTGTGATATTTAGGGTTCATAGTATAAGGGATTAGTTTTGTATCCACTAGGAAATAATCTATACGTGAGTATGTTTTGTGTACCATTGAATAAAACGAGTATTCCCTTCCAGTCGGCTTCGCGATCCTCCAAACGTCTGTTATGTTTGTATTTTTTGTGTATGTATTTAAGAGTTCACTAGTTTTAGATTTCATAATACCTCTCTGCTTTTGCATCGATTTATCTAAGTATGGGTCTAAAACACAATTGAAGTCTCCTCCAATTATAACATTTTGGTACTTGAACTCTGCGGATTGAGGATTATCAAATTTGGGCGCATATATATTTACCAAGGTGATTGGCGTAGCATGGATCTCTCCTGTAACTATAAGATATCTCCCTTCCTTATCTGATATAATGTTCTTTGATTTAAATGGTATTCCTTTGCGAATAATAATTGCGGTACCTCTGGATTTCGAGGTGTGTGAAGAGTGATATGTTTGGCCTATCCAATTCGCCCTCAATCTCATCTGATCTTGGTGTTTAAGATGCGTTTCTTGTAAAAAAGTAATGTCCGTGTTGTATGATTTCAACTGAGCTAGTATCTTGCCCCTTTTGATTGGTTCATTAATACCTCTTATGTTCCAGCTACAGAATGTGATTCCACCCATTTTCTTTTGTTTATCGTCTTGCATTTTTGCTGATTTTAATACCCTTAATTATTATGGTGCATCCATACCTCACGACTCTGGATATTTGGGGAACGTTTATGTTACTGACTTCCTTTGGTAGATCCCTTTTGCGGTTGTCCTTAAAAAACAAAACACATAGTTGTGACATATTGTGATTAGAAAAATATTGAACAAGTGAAATTACAGTGTCTAGAGTAGTCAACACTGTAATAAGTGTCCCACACGACTGTGGGGTTTGACATCAATTCGACTTCCAATGTTGATGTTATACAATTAGCTCCGCTCCCTTTATTACTCTTAGACTAGGAGGGACCTTTTCAAAATCAGTTGTATTTCGCCCAATTACACTATATATATATTTCATTAAGACTTATCAAATCGTATGTTCAGCTACTGTGAAACTTATATATCTAACACTTTTATCTGCTAATTATTTATAGTTATAGTTATACCTTCGATAATAGTCAGCTGTCGGCTGAAAGGGTTAACCAGAATCAGGCTCCTGGAACTATGCCAGGTGCCTGATTCTCCTCCCTTCCCCACCCGAAGTACATAGCACTAATACAAATGATATTATCTACGTTAGTTCTAAAATTTGTTATTTGTTATTTCTTTATCCCTGCTTAACTGTCTCCCTCTATATACGGGATAGTCTGTCTTTTTAAAACATTATTACATTTAGCCCCATTATATAGTTCTGTGCCATTTCTATTTCTATATTAGTGTTGTTAATTATTGTTAATTCTCTATGTTTTGTGAAACTATTTTAAAATCTTAAACTGCCATTTGTCCTTGTGATGTTTTCCACATTCGGCTCTCCTGTTCGTCGTTCCCTTGATAATCAGTCTTTCCTTCATTTTGAACAAAGAATGTCCTTGAGTTAAATTCCAAAGTGTCCGAGAGAGATAAGGTGTCTAGACCAGTGCACATGGAGATTCTCCTCCAGTTTAGACTTTTAGAGAATGGTGTTTCTTCCCTTATCTTTGGGCGTTCTCTGTGAACTAATAAAGAGAGCGAATTTGTCCATACCGTCCCGCTGCATTCATTTATCATCTGTTTCTGCCACAATCTCTTGGGCATATTTGTACGCTGACTCCGGGTTGATAAAAGATTTCTCCTTTCCCTTGTAAGTAATTCGCATCCTGGCTGGATAAAAAACGCCATATCTGACATCTTGAACTCCTTGGAGAATCTGTCTTGTCTGTGAGAACTGTTTTCTCTTTTATACGATCTCATAGGGATAATCCCTGAAAAGTTTGATAGAATCGTTTGCAAACGTCATCTTCACTCCATGTTTGATTTTTTTCATCAGCTCTTCCAGTGCTGAAATGTCCTGAAGTTTGACAATGATCTGTCGTGGGTGGGCTGGACCTACTTGTGATCTTGACTTAAATCTGGGTACTCGATGTGCCACTTCAATTTTTGGTTCCACGGGTAAATTGAGTACATGTTTGATTAAGTTGGCAGTAAACTCACGGGGGTTGTTTACCTCTGCTCCCTCTGTTACTCCCAGTATTCTTAAACTTTTGCATCTTGAGCGAGCTTCGAGATCAAGGCATTTATCCGAGACTTTCGCCAATTGACTCTTGAGGCTGTCTTGTTCTAGCTTCATTCTCTGCATATCTTCAGACATTTGTACCATAGATGATTCCATGCCTCTCATTGCAGTTAGATATGAAGAGACAGTTTCATGCACAGCCTCAAACTTCGTTGTGGAATCTTCTTCCACTTTATCAATTCTCCCCGTTAACTCTTCTTGCACATCATCAATTCGTTTTTTTAAAATGCCAATGCAATCAATAACTTTTTGATTGCCGGCATTCATGTTCGATATCCTTTCTCAGTTCTCTTACCGAATTCTTTATCTCCTCCAGTTCATTTTTCTCCTTAGTAGCCATCTCAGTCTTGGATCTTGTATCCATTACAGAAACCACTTCAGAGGTCAGTTCTTCAGGTTTCTGGCTTTTCAGAAGGTGTTTTGAGACTGTCCTCTGAGGGCACAGAGCTGGAGGCTTTTTTTCATTTAAAAGCTTCTAACCTCCGATTAATTCACAGCGCTTACTGATGACGTCATCAGCGCGACGTCCAGGGGCTCCGGTAAGTTTTTGAATCGGTCCCGACCTCCAGACCCGATTTTTACGCGAAAAATCGCGAATTTTCAGCAGCGGAGCTAAGTGTTGCGACTGCTAGTCCAGCATGGCGCCACCGGAAGTCGTTCACAACTTTTCTGCTCCTGGGGATACAAGTTGCCTAACCATGCCATGATGTAACCAGTCAATATGCTCTCTATTGTACACCTGTAGGATTTCAAGAGAATCCTCTCTGACATATGGAATTTCCGTAATCTTCTCAGGAAGTAGAGGCAACGATGTGCTTTATTTATAACTGCATCAGTGTGCTGGGTCCAGGAAAGATCTTCGGAAATATGCACGCACAGGAATTTGAAGTTTTTGACTCTCTCTGATATAAACAGGATTGTGGGTTCTCATCCTTCCTCTTCCAAAGTCCACAATCATTTAATTGATTTTAGTGATATTGAGAGCCTGGTTGTTGTGCTGGCATCATTTGGTCATTCGATCGATCTCACTTCTATACCCTGACTCTGTAATTCGTCCAACAACGGTGGTGTCGTTGGTGAACTTGAACGTGTGTCCGGATACATAGTCATGAATATAGAGTGAGTAGAGCAGGGGGCTGGGCACACAGCCTTGAGGTACTGTACTGATTGTTAATGAGGAAGAGGTATTTCTGCCAATTCGAACAGACTGTGGTTTGAAAATGAGGAAGTCGAGGATCCAATTGCAGAGGGATGTGCAGGGACCCAGTTCCGTGAGATTGGTAACCAGCTTTTTTTTTAAATCAAAATTATTTATTCAAATATTAAAATAATATATACAGTTCAGTAAAAAACAAAACAGTACCCGCCACCATAGTACATGACTATCGATACATTATTATACAACTATCTTAAGGACCTGTCTCACTTTGGCGATTTTTTAGGCGACTGCTGGTGACTGAAATACCGGCGACTGGACCCCCTTACGACAATGTCTATGACAAGCTACAACAACCTACCACCTAGTCGACGTCAAGCTAAGACAAGTTACCGACAACCGGCGACCCAATCACTGCTACTTAGGATGTCCGACCTACGACCACACCTCCAACAACCTACAACCACACAGGAGACAACCTACAACAATCTACGACAAGCTATGACAAGCTACGACCCTGTCGGTGACAACTGAAGACAATTCACTTCATTTTAGTCTCCAAAACAATGGACTCACCCAGTTTTCCTAAAATAGGGGTTTTAGGGTAGGGTTTCCAATCATTCTGCATCATGACTACCATGGGGCAACATCAGAGGGCAACGCTCTCACAAGAAAAAGAAGCCCTGCTGCTTGCAGCAGCCATCATGCTTAAAGATCAGCAAGACAGAAGGACAAGAAGAATGGAGTAGCAGAAGCCCAAGAAAATGTCTGTGTGGTTGAAGCCCTTGTCCATGAAGAGACCCAGGTATGTCAACCTAATGACTGAGCTCCAGCAAGAACTCCTTGGACTTAGTGTCAAGTAGTGAGTTCTAACTGTCCCTGTTTCTATAATGTTGGTGGTTCTTGTCATACAACTCTGGTTTTGACTGATACCACTTGACCAGCTCTCCTTCTTGTTCCCTGCTGAACTCATAAGGAAATACATTGGGTCTCCTGCCCTTCTTCACCTCCTCCTGGACAGTAGACACATTAGGGACACTTGAGGCATCAGAGTCCTGAGCATCATCTGATGGTGAGTCTGGGTCAGCAGCAGCAGTACCTGTAGTCTTGGCAGGGCGGGCAGTCTGGGCTTGGGTGGTGGTGGGAACATGGGCCACCTCTCTGGTCTCCTCCTGGGCCTCCTCAGTCTCCACCTGCCAGGTGGGGAGGGATGGGGGTTGGGCCTTGCGCTTGGGCTGCCCCTTCCTTCTCCTTGGAGCCATGTTGCACTATCCAATGTCCAATGTCCACAACACATAATGCACAATGTCCACACACTATAGTCACCTGACCACTTGGAGCGGTTCCCACGGAGGAGCCATTGTCATAGCCTGGCGTAGATAGTCTCGTCAACTGTCGCCGTTGATTGCCAGCTGTCGTAGGTTGTCTTTGATGCAACAGCTTAACTGGCCGTAAATGCAATAGATATAGATATTATACAATACATTTTAAATCTATAATATTTTAATAACTTTGTAGGAAGGAACTGCAGATGCTGGTTTAAATCGAAGATAGACTCAAAATGCTGGAGTAACTCAACGGGACAGGCAGCATCTCTGGAGAGAAGGATTGGGTGACGTTTTGGGTTGAGACTGTAATACTTAACAAGTAAAAATAAAGTCCTTAATGCAACCAAAGAGAGTCCATAGAAATTCGCAATTGCTGAAGTTAGTGTAATGTTCAGGAGCCTGATAGTTACGCAGGCAGGTGGGACGAGTGTAGATGGGGCATGTTGGTTGGCTTTGGAAAGTTGGGCCGAAGGTCTGTTTCCATTCTATATGGCTCTATCTTACTGAAGTGCAGATACTTCACAAACTCTTCTTCACCGAGTGTCACATAGAAAAGCTGTTTTCTTGAAATTCTGGCTTACTGCTGAGAATATTATTCCCCTTTCCCCTTTCCCCTTTCCCCTTTTCCCTTTCATCCAGGTTGAGCTCCTGAAGGAACGTGTTGGGGAACTGGAGAAGCAAGTGGATGACCTCCGGTTCGTCCGAGAAACGGAGTCGTTCCTCGACAAGTCCTACAGTACGATTGTTACACCTAAGGTACTGGAAGAGAGAAGGTGGGAGACAGTGAGAACGGGAGGGAAGCATGGAATGCCAACGTCCCCGGTGTTGTACCTCTTGTGAACAGGTTCACCCACTTAGAAGCTGTCGGGAGAGAAGAGGTGTTTACACTGGGCGACGGACTGGCTTGTGATGCGAATAGGGCTGTTGAGCCAAAACCAAAAAGGCCTAAGGCAGGCAACGCCATTGTAGTGGGAGACTCCATTGTGAGAGGTACGGACAGGGGTTTCTGCGGCAACAGACGGGATGCGAGGATGGTGTGCTGCCTTCCTGGTGCCAGGATCCAGGATGTCACGGACAGAGTGCAGAAAATCCTCAAGGGCGAAGGTGAACATCCGGAAGTGGTAGTGCATGTCGGCACAAACGATGTCGGAAAGAAGGGGATTAATATTCTGCAGCGTGACTATAGAGAGCTCGGAAAAATGCTGAAAAGCAGGACCTCCAGGGTTGTTATCTCCGGTTTGCTTCCAGTTCCTCGTGCTGGCGAGAGCAGGAACAGGGAGATACGGGACCTGAACGTGTGGCTGATGAACTTGGGCACGGGGCAGGGATTTAGATTCTTAGATCACTGGGATCTGTTTTGGGGTAAGGGGGAACTGTACAAAAGGGACGGATTGCATCTTAACAGGTGTGGGACCAGCATTCTGGCAGGCAGGTTTGCCACTGCTACACGGGTGGTTTTAAACTGAATAAGGGGGGTGGGGTGTCGAATGGGATAGTGGAGGATGGAGTTAAAGGGAAAGGGTTTCTTAAATGTGTGAGCGTAGAGACAGAGGGGTGTAAAATGAGGGTAGAAGCAATAGGTAGCAAGGTAAAAAGTAAAAGTGGCAGGCAGACAAAACCAGGGCAAAAATCAGAAAGGGCCACTTTTCAACATAATTGTATAAGGGGTAAGAGTGTTGTAAAAACAAGCCTGAAGGCTTTGTGTCTCAATGCAAGGAGCATTCGTAATAAGGTGGATGAGTTGAATGTGCAGATAGCTATTAATGACTATGATATAGTTGGGATCACGGAGACATGGCTCCAGGGTGACCAAGGCTGGGAGCTGAACATCCAGGGATATTCAATATTCAGGAGGGATAGAGAGAAAGGAAAAGGAGGTGGGGTAGCGTTGCTGATTAGAGAGGAGATTAACGCAATGGAAAGGAAGGACATTAGTTTGGAGGATGTGGAATCGGTATGGGTAGAGCTGCGAAACACTAAGGGGCAGAAAACGCTGGTGGGTGTTGTGTACAGGCCACCTAACAGTAGTAGTGAAGTTGGAGATGGTATCAAACAGGAAATTAGAAATGCGTGCGACAAAGGCAAATCCGTTATAATGGGTGACTTCAATCTACATATAGATTGGGTGAATCAAATTGGCAGGGGTGCTGAGGAAGAGGATTTCTTGGAATGTATGCGGGATAGCTATCTAAATCAACATGTAGAGGAACCAACGAGAGAGCAGGCTATTTTAGACTGGGTATTGAGTAATGAGGAAGGGTTAGTTAGCAGTCTTGTTGTACGTGCCCTCTTGGGCAAGAGTGACCATAATATGGTTGAGTTCTTCATTAGGATGGAGAGTGACATTGTTAATTCAGAAACAATGGTTCTGAACTTAAAGAAAGGTAACTTTGAGCGTATGAGACGTGAATTGGCCAAGATTGACTGGCAATTAATTCTAAAAGGGTTGACGTTGGATATGCAATGGAAGACATTTAAAGACTGCATGGATGAACTACAAAAATTGTTCATCCCAGTTTGGCAAAAGAATAAATCAGGGAAGGTAGTGCATCCGTGGATAATAAGGGAAATCAGGGATAGTATCAAAGCGAAGGATGATGCGTACAAATTAGCCAGAAAAAGCAGCATACCGGAGGACTAGGAGAAATTCAGAGACCAGCAGAGGAGGACAAAGGGCTTAATTAGGAAAGGAAAAATAAATTATGAAAGAAAACTGGCAGGGAACATAAAAACTGACTGCAAAGGTTTTTATAGATATGTGAAAAGAAAGAGATTAGTTAAAACAAATGTAGGTCCCTTGCAGTCAGAAACAGGTGAGTTGATCATGGGGAACAAGGATATGGCGGACCAATTGAATAACTACTTTGGTTCCGTCTTTACTAAGGAAGACATAAATAATCTGCCGGAAATAGCAGGGGAGGAATTGGAGGAATTGAGTGAAATCCAGGTTAGCCGGGAAGTGGTGTTGGGTAAATTGAATGGATTAAAGGCCGATAAATCCCCAGGGCCAGATAGGCTGCATCCCAGAGTACTTAAGGAAGTAGCTCCAGAAATAGTGGATGCATTAGTAATAATCTTTCAAAAGTCTTTAGATTCTGGAGTAGTTCCTGAGGATTGGCGGGTAGCAAACGTAACCCCACTTTTTAAGAAGGGAGGGAGAGAGAAAACAGGGAATTACAGACCAGTTAGTCTAACATCGGTAGTGGGGAAACTGCTAGTCAGTTATTAAAGATGGGATAGCAGCACATTTGGAAACTGGTGAAATCATTGGACAAAGCCAGCATGGATTTACAAAAGGTAAATCATGTCTGACGAATCTTATAGAATTTTTCAAGGATGTAACTAGTAGCGTGGATAGGGGAGAACCAGTGGATGTGGTGTATCTGGACTTCCAGAAGGCTTTCGACAAGGTCCCACATAAGAGATTAGTATACAAACTTAAAGCACACGGTATTGGGGGTTCAGTATTGATGTGGATAGAGAACTGGCTGGCAAACAGGAAGCAAAGAGTAGGAGTAAACGGGTCCTTTTCACAATGGCAGGCAGTGACTAGTGGGGTACCGCAAGGCTCAGTGCTGGGACCCCAGCTATTTACAATATATATTAATGATCTGGATGAGGGAATTGAAGGCAATATCTCCAAGTTTGCGGATGACACTAAGCTGGGGGGCAGTGTTAGCTGTGAGGAGGATGCTAGGAGACTGCAAGGTGACTTGGATAGGCTGGGTGAGTGGGCAAATGTTTGGCAGATGCAGTATAATGTGGATAAATGTGAGGTTATCCATTTTGGTGGCAAAAACAGGAAAGCAGACTATTATCTAAATGGTGGCCGACTAGGAAAAGGGGAGATGCAGCGAGACCTGGGTGTCATGGTACACCAGTCATTGAAAGTGGGCATGCAGGTGCAGCAGGCAGTGAAGAAAGCGAATGGTATGCTAGCTTTCATAGCAAAAGGATTTGAGTATAGGAGCAGAGAGATTCTACTGCAGTTGTACAGGGCCTTGGTGAGACCACACCTGGAGTATTGCGTACAGTTTTGGTCTCCAAATCTGAGGAAGGACATTATTGCCACAGAGGGAGTGCAGAGAAGGTTCACCAGACTGATTCTGGGATGTCAGGACTGTCTTATGAAGAAAGACTGGATAGACTTGGTTTATACTCTCTGGAATTTAGGAGATTGAGAGGGGATCTTATAGAAACTTACAAAATTCTTAAGGGGTTGGACAGTCTAGATGCAGGAAGATTGCTCCCGATGTTGGGGAAGTCCAGGACAAGGGGTCACAGCTTAAGGATAAGGGGGAAATCCTTTAAAACCGAGATGAGAAGAACCTTTTTTCACACAGAGAGTGGTGAAGCTCTGGAACTCCCTGCCACAGAGGGTAGTCGAGGCCAGTTCATTGGCTATATTTAAGAGGGAGTTAGATGTGGCCCTTGTGGCTAAGGGGATCAGAGGGTATGGAGAGAAGGCAGGTACGGGATACTGAGTTGGATGATCAGCCATGATCATATTGAATGGCGGTGCAGGCTCGAAGGGCCGAATGGCCTACTCCTGCACCTAATTTCTATGTTTCTATGTTTCTATGTTTCTATGTTTCTATGTTTCTATGTTTCTATGTTTCTATGTTTCCCCTTTCCCTCTCGTTGAGCAGCTTGTTCTGCTCTGTGTGACCTCAGCTCATTCTCCAATCATCTTGTACTCCAAGGCAAATACTCACTGGAGTCCCCACAGCTTGGATCAATTAGCTCTTGTAATCAAGACGAAGCCCAATTACTCTTGCTGCATGGCTCTTTAGTGATAATAAAGTGCTCTAGAAACCATTAATTCTTAGTGGCATCTTAGTAATGATTGGTTAACACCAATCAGCATTTTACCAGCAGTCTATTGATCATCTGTTTAACCAGCTTTAGAGGTGGGGGTGGGGAATTATTCCTTTCAGATAGTGAACCTCCAGCAGGCTCTGGCAGATTAATGGAGGACATTAGCTATGAAGAGGAAGCTTTGGCATTGAATGAGTGTTGCTTGCTGATTAATTGCATGATATACTTGCTATGCAAACTTCCAGCGACCTACAGTAGTGCACACACAAATGGTCATAGCAATAAGTTGACCAATAATTTGCTAGGACTCGAGGGCCTGAGCTATAGGGAGAGAATGGGCAGGCTGGGCCTTTATTCCTTGAATAGAGGGGGCTGAGAAATAATCTTACAGAAGCATAGCTTTAAGATGAGAGGGGAAAAATTAAATAGGAACTGAGAGACAACATGTTCACAAAGAGGGTGGTGAGTATGTGGATAGAGCCACCAGAAGTAGTTGAGGCATACTGTAACACCATTTAAAAGGCATTTGAATTTGTACATGGATAGGAAAGATTTGGTGGGATATGGGACAAAAGTGGGCAAATGGGTACTTAGAAAGGGCATCTTAGTGAGGATTGATGAGTTAGGTTGAAGATCCTGTTTCCATGCTGTATGACACCATGACGTTATTTCTCCGATTATAACACACACAAAAGGTACAAAGATTTTCTGTTTACATCTTGGTGTTTCAATGATAAACAAGGGTAAATAATATTATTAAATCCATTAGGAATCAGTTTAGTTTAAATTTGTAGGCCAATGACTCTGCGACTCGATGATTCATTTGTAAAACATTATGCATGGAACTTCTGTTTTTTGCAATTGTTTATTTTTTTAATTTATGACATACCCTGCATTAATGGGCATCTTGTTTGGCATAGGTAAAATATAAAGCTGGGGAAAGGTGGAATCAGTAGATATGAGTAAGAAACAACAAAAAGTCAAATAGAGCCATACAGCATCCAATTTGCCCATGCCAACCAAGATGCCCATTTATGCAGGTTCCACCTGCAATTTGGCCTATATCCATCTGAACATTTCCTATCCATATACCTGTCATAATATCTTATAAACTTTGTCAAAGTGTCAAAGTGGCTGCCTCAACTAACTTTTCTGGGAGCTGAATCCATATATCCATATATCTGTGTGAAAAAGTTGCCCCTCAGGTTCCTGTTAAATCTCTTCTTAACCCTGGTTCTTGATTCCCCTACTCTGGTTAAAAATCTCTATGCATGAATCCTTGCTATACCTTTCATGATTTTATACACGTCATATGATCAGCCCTCATACTCCTGCATTGCAACAAAAAAAGTCCCAGCCTGCCCAAACTCTCCCTTTAGCTCAGGCCCTCAAATCCCAGCAAAATTCTCATAAATCCTCTCTGCGCTCTTTCCAGCTGAATGACATCTTTCCTATAGCAGGGTGACCAAAACTGAACACAGTACTGAAAATGTGGCCTCACCAATGTCTTGTAGAACTGTAACATAACATTCCAAATTATATACTGAATATCCTGACTACTGAAGGGTAATGTGCCAAAGCCTTCTTTACCATCCTATCCACCTATCTACCAATTATGCCAATTTCAAGAAACACCTGCACCCCTAGATCCCTCTGCTCTACCACAAACCTAAGGGCCCTTCCATTCACTGTGAAGGTCCTACCCTGGTTTGACTTCCCAAAATACAACACCGTTCATATAAACCACAAACAGTAATAGGCCCAGCAATAATCCGTGAGGCACCCCACTGGTCACAGGCCTCCAGTCCCAAAAACAACCTTCCACCATCACCCTCTGCTTCCTTCCATGAAACCATTTCTCTCTCCAGTCAGCTAGCTCTCCCTGAATCCCATGCGATCTAATATTCCAGAGCAGCCTACCATTGCTTATCAAATTATTTGCTGGCATCCATATAGGCAATCTCCATGGCTTTCGCCTTGTCAACCTAAAATAGGTAACTATTGATTTTAGTACTGTAGTAGACTAAGTGGGACCTGTTGAGTCCATTTAGCCCACCATGTCCATACTAGCCCTTTGGAAACCAGTCCCTTCAGCCCACAACACCCATACTAGGCACTCCAGATGTGAGTGCGGGGCGAGCAGCGTGCGGGGCGAGCAGCGTGCGGGGAGAGTGTGGGGTGAGCAGCATGCGGTGAGAGGAGCGTGCGGAGAGAGCAACTTGCGGGTTGAGCAGTGTGCGGGGTGAGCAAAGTGAGGGCTGCATCTGCGGCGACCACAACCCCCCCCACAGCCAACACCCCACACACCCCTCTCTCTGCCCCCCCGTCCACACACACCTCTCCCTCCCACACACACCACCCTTCACCAACCCCCTCCCCCACCCCCTTTCCCCACACCCCAACACCCCACACCCTCCTCTCCCCCACCCCCACACTCCCCTCCCCCCTTTCCCACACTCCCCCACACCCCCTCTTGCCCACAACCCCCTCCCCAACACCACCCCCCCTCCCCCACACCCCCCCCCCTTTTCTACAGGGAGAGTTTCAGGCGGGGTGGGAGCGTCCTGCAGCTGGGTATGGGACGACTCCAGGCGGGGGCCGGTGGGGGGAAGCGTCCTGCAGTGGGGGAGGGGGATGGCTTCAGGAGGGGGCTGTCGGAGGCCAGGGCTCCTACAGTGGTAGGCCACGGCAGCGCTACCCCCACCGGCCCCCCGCCTGAAGAACGCAACAAGAGACGCCACACATACAGATCTCCCCTCCCAACCCACCCCCCCCTGCCACACACCCCCTCCCCCACACCCGCCTCCCCCACCCCCCTCCCCCCACACCACACTCTCTCTCCCACATCCACCCACCTGCTCACCCACACTCCACGTCCCTCCTCCCTTCCCACCTCACAACCGCCTACCCTCCTCCCCTCCCACACATGAAGAGGAAAGGGGGGGGAATGCTGGGGGATGAGGGGAAATGAGCTGCGCCTGCGCAGTTAGGGGCTATGGGTGAGTGGTAGAATATTATTTTGCGGGAACTGGTTTAGTTGGGGGAATAGGTGAGTGGTGGAATATTGTGTTGGTGGAGCAGGCCTCCCATGTGACTGGGACTCAATGGGTCGCACTTAGTCTACTACAGTACTAAAATCAATAGTTACCTATTTTAGGTTGACAAGGCCAAAGCCATGGAGATTGTCTATATGGATGCCAGCAAATAATTTGATAAGCAATGGTAGGCTGCTCTGGTGGCCTTGCACCCTGCATGAAGTGGCATGAAACTGCACTTGAATTTGGTGGTCTTACACCCTGCTTGAAATGGAATAGTCGTGTCAACTGCCAGCCCACCAGCCGTGAATGAGCTGCTAGCTCTTCTGGCTTGAGTGACTGAGCTGCCACCCCAAGAATCCATTAGAATGTTAGCGTTTTTTCTAAAATCAATATACAGAACAACAGGAAGTGGTCAAGATCTGACTTTAATATAGATAGATTATTTCAATGAACACACCATGCTAATCGAGCCACTTGTAACATTGGAGAAGTTTTGCTACTTTTTATAGTGGCATGGATACTAAGTTCATCACTTACAATACAGAGATTAATGTGCTTGCTGCATATGTACAGAATATCAAACTAATAGACGGAAAATTCTGTGAGTCTAACGATTTCTATGGCTGAATTCCTAATGTGCATTCCTGACATATAAAGTTCCTGGATCAGAAGTAAGAGTTTGTACAATCTGTGTGATTGATGAACATCCAAATTTTTTGGTTATTTTTGATGTGGCAATCAAACTGCAGTACCCATGCCAGTCCCTCTGCCTTCTCATAGTTCTGAGTGTAATCTGCGCTATGCCAAATATTGGCAGACTGGCTGAAAGACAGCAGAATCCATCTTTAAATACAAAATGTTATCTGGGCCCAGTGCCATTTTAATTGGAGGCTAGCATAAGGAAATTGTATCTTTAGGCACAAGTGGCGTCAAATAGCTGTGGTCAGTCGTGCTTCAAATACGCAATCAGCTTATTCATTTTTAAGTATTCAGAAATGTGTCTCAAAACCCAGATGGATGCTTTCAATCTTCTTTTCGCCAGACTTTCCTTCCTGCTCTCAAGCCCTTTAGTGCTTCTAAAATCCCTTATGATAACCCTCTGTTGCCCAACGTCCTCCCCTGCTCATCGACCATTTTACTCTTCACACCAGGTTTGGACCGGGGAATGCTAAGGGTTTCTGAATATATGGCCTGGAATTCATTATTTCATGCTGTGGGGTTCAGACAAACTGGTGCTCAACTTGAACCCTGTCTGCAAGACTTCCAGCCATGAGTTACGATCGGCCTTGATACATATCCTAATGTGTTATAAATTATATCTGCCTTGGAAGAGCGATTTCCTGGAAGTATTGGCACTCGCAAGGTTAATAAAGTAGCAGGAACGAACGTATTTTTCACTATGACAAAGTAGCCTAATGTTTTGTTTTGACTAATAGTGGATGAAAGGAATGCGACTGGCTTGTTAAAAATTCAGCTAAAAAAATCAGGTAGTTTTGATATTTCCATTAAGATAAGTACTTTAAACAGATGCCCTTTCTTTCTCAATTCTTGCACAGGCTCTCTTTCACAATAATGAACCAGGGCAATAGGTCAGCACTGCAAGAGTGCAGAATGAAAATGTCATCTGGTACCATGAAGAATAGTTTCAAAAGTTGGATCTGAGTGCATTGATGAATGAATACAAAAGGTATCTTGATTTGTCACCAGACTTTGCCATTGTTAACCGCAGCACTCAGCAACTGATTTCATCCCGTGCAAAATGCAGATAGCGCTATTAAATCTTGATCTTAGAACTTTAAAAAAAATGAAGGCTTTTCAAAGAATCACCATTAGTTTAGTTTATTTAGTTTAGAGATACAGCATGGAAACATGCCCTTCTGCCCACTGAATCCACATCGACCAGCAATCCCCGCACATTAACACTATTCTACACACACAAGAGACAATATACATGTATACATTTATACCAAGCCAATTAACCTACAAACCTGTACGTCTTTGAAGTGTGGGAGGAATCTGAAGATCTTGGAGAAATCCTACGCAGGTCGCAGAGAGAACATACAAACTCTATACCCGTAGTCACGATCGAACCCGGGTCTCTGGCACAGTAAGGCAGTAGCTCTACCGCTACATCACCATGCCGCCCTAAGAAACTACACAGATATGGGATTGGGTTAATTGCCTGTTTACAGTTATGGGCCCTTTTCACATCTGTATAATTCTCAATCCCTGTAAGACTTCGTCATGCTTACTGCTTTCGTCAAGGAAACTAAGCAAATATTGATTTATACTGAAATGTGAACTGTGCTTATTATTGAACAAGGTGGTCTTGATTGGGTGTCTTTCCACTTTTTTATTTGAATGTTCACTTCTCTGGTCATTAAATGAACAGCATTAATAATCTGTAACAATCCCAACCACTCCTGTTGTTAATTCTACACAAGTGCATGGCAGTAATCATATATCACTGATTTGCTTGACTTAACTTGCCATCTTTCTTCTTTTCACCATTGCAGTTCAGTGCACACAGCAGTAGTCATCATACCAACATTAGAAAACAGTATTAAGTCCAATTAGTTCACCAGCAGGGGTTTAGTGTAGAGCCGTGTAGTGACACACCGATCCTGTGGAGCCAACTAAGTACCACACATGCTGCAGCAAGCAAGATGTACCATAGACTCCATCCTTTTTATGTATCACACTATACAGTGGTGGGAACTCATTGGCATTCCACAACCCTTTGGTTTCCTACGCTGAGACTGGCAGAGAATCAAATATTCACTGACTTGTAACTGAGAAAGTAGAGTGGAAGTCACAATTTATTCAAGTGGAACATGTTATTGAGAGATCATTAATCTGCCTGTGAATTAAATGAACAATGTGTAATAATTATGAGGTTTAAATTTTGATTATGTGTAAATGGCTGTCAGTTCGTGAAGGTTGCTTTGCCATTGTAGTTGCACAGTGTAGAAAGGGCTGCTTAACTGGATGGTGAAAATAGTTAGTGCTGATTCAACAAAATACAAATTTGATAGTTTATTCAGTAATTAAAATGTCAGGACACTGTATGTGAATAATTTATGATGTGACATAGGATAGTGCAGGGACTGGTGAGTTTGGTTTCTGTTTCCTCAGTTCCATTATTAGGATCATTCCGTGTGTTAATTCTTGGGCCTGCTAAAGATTAATTAATAAAGAATAATGATTAACATTAAGATAAATGGTATTATTATTGTATCATTCAGCATTGTAATAGATTATGTAGATAACTTCAGGTATGCTTGCTCCAGTGTTCCTAATGTTATTACATCAATTTTGTTACAGTGGTGCAGCGGTAGAGTTGCATTCTTACAGCGCTAGAGACCCTGGTTCGATCCTGACTACAGGTACTGTCTGTATGGAGTTTGTATGGTTTCCCTGTGACCGCATTGGTTTACCCCGGGTCCTCCGGATTCGCCCCACATTCCAAAGAAGTGCAGTTTCGTAGGTTAATTGGCATTGGTAAAAAATGTAAAATTGCCCCTAATGTGTAGGGTAGATTAGATTAGATTAGATCCTTTATTTGTCATTCAGATCTTTCGGTCTGAACGAAATGTAGTTGCCTGCAGCCATACATATAATAATAAACAACAAAACACACAATAAACACAAATTAACATCCACCACAGTGAGTTCACCAGGAACCTCCTCACTGTGATGGAGACAAAATCTTAAAGTTACTGTCTCTTCCCTCCTCATTCTCCCTCTGCGCTGAGGCGATACCCCACCGGGCGATGGTAGTCAGTCCCACGGCTCAACCGAGTTCCGCGAATGGGCCGGTTCAAGCTCCGCAGCCCGGGGTGGTCGAAGCTGCCGCCCTCCAGTCCAGCAGACGCAGCTGTTGCCGCAGGAGCTCCGGAAAACAGGCACCAGCCTGTGACTTGCGAGCTGCCGACGATGTCGTCCACTGGCCCGCGGTCGAGTCCCGGATTCAGGTCGCCGCCGCTAGAACGCCGCCTCAGCCCCGCGCCGGGCCGCCCTCATCGGAGCGCCGTCTCGGCCCCATGCTGGACCGCTCTCACCGGAGCGCCGTCTCAGCCCCGCGCCGAGCCCCCCTCACCGGAGCGCCGTCTCAGCCCCACGCCGGGCTGCCCTCACCGGAGCGCCGTCTCAGCCCCGCGCCGGGCCGCCCTCACCGGAGCGCCGTCTCGGCCCCATGCCGGGCCGCTCTCACCAGAGCGCCGTCTCAGCCCCGCGCCGAGCCCCCCTCACCGGAGCGCCGTCTCAGCCCCGCGCCGGGCTGCCCTCACCGGAGCGCCGTCTCAGCCCCGCGCTGGGCCGCCCTCACCGGAGCGCCCTCTCAGCCCCGCACCGGGCCGCCCTCACCGGAGCACCGTCTCAGCCCCGCGCCGGGCCGCCTTCACCGGAGCGCCGTCTCAGCCCCGCGCTGGGTCGCCCTCACCGGAGCGCCGTCTCAGCACCGCCCTCACCAGAGCGCCGTCTCAGCCCCGCGCCGGGCCGCCCTCACCGGAGCACCGTCTCAGCCCCGCGCCGGGCCGCCTTCACCGGAGCGCCGTCTCAGCCCCGCGCCGGGCAGCCCTCACCGGAGCGCCGTCTCAGCCCCAAGTTGTGCCGCATGTTTCAGCGCCCCCCCACACACATAACACAGCCTAATAACTAAAATTTGACTAAAAACAAGACAGTAAAAACAACAACAAAAAAGTAAAGACAGACGGACTGCAGGCGAGCCGCAGCCGTTAAACAGTGCCGCCACTTCCGGATTAAGATTAAGTGTATGGGTGATCGCTAGTCGATGCAGACTTAGTAGCTGAAGGGCATGTTTCTGCACTGTATCTCTAAACTAAACTAAACCAAAAATACATTTATGGTAGTGAAGGTTTAATTTTTTACAATTATAAACAGCAATTGAATTTATTGTTAGATTTTCAATGCAATTGAATTTATTGTTAGATTTTCAATGCAATTGAGTGGGGCACAGTGGTGCAGTTGGTAAAGCTGCTGCCTTATTGTATTAGAGACCAGAGTTCGATCCTAACCTTGGGAGCAGTCTGTGTGGAGTCTGCACATTCTCTCTGTGACCGCATGGGTTTCCTCCGGTTGTTCTGGTTTCCTACCACATCCCAAAGACGTGAGGGTTTGTTGGTTAATTGGCCTCTGTAAATTTCCCCTAGTATGTAGGGAGTGATGAGAAAGTGGGATAACATATAACTATTGGGAATAGGTGATCGATGATCGGCGTCGACTCGGTGATTAACATTAAGATAAATGGTATTATTGTATCATTCAGCGTGGTCGGCGTGGCTGAAGGGCCATGCAATATCTCTAAAACTAAAAGTTAATATAATCATTCATATTATATTTGCCCAATCATCACAAAATGATAGATTAACATTTGATAATATAATAATAATAATAATAAATTTTATATTTAATGGGCGCCTTTCATACAAAATCTCAAGGACACCTTACATAATAACATATAATCGGAATATAACAAGTAATAAAGACATCACAGAGACACAAATTAAAAACAGGATTCAATCCAAAAACAGAAAATCAAAAACAGTGTGAAGAGGGAGCAGCGGCAACCAAATCGTGCCAGCGTCCACTCTCTCTTCACGGCAGCCATCTTGGACACAGACCTACAGGACTACAATTAGACAAAAAAATCATCCCCCCACAGTGGATAGCACTGTGGAGGAAGGCACAATGTCCAGTCCCCACCCCATGTTCACCCCAAAGTCAGGCCTATTGGGGCCACCGCAATTGCCTCTACGGAGGCCCGATGTTCCTGGCCGTTCTCACCGGGTGGTCTTGCCCCGGCGTCGGGAGAGTCCTTTTGGCGGCTGGGCCACTTGGAACGGCCGCTTCCTGGTTGGAGCCCGCAGCTGCCGAAGCCGACAAGGCCGCGCCGGTTTGGAGCGCCCAGGCTCCCGTTGGTAAAGTTGGCGACGCCTCTCCGCTCCGCAGACCCGCAGCCCGGAGTTGTTGCTCTCGGCGGTCCAGCTCGCCAGAGCTCCAGCGCGTCGCTCCAGCGCGGCGACCCAGGCAAGGGATCGCCCGCTCCGCTCCAGCGCTCCAATGCTGTGCCGCCGCCGAGGCCGAGGTGCTGGGCGGTTCCCGCCAGGAAACGGCGCTCCAAGCCCGCAGGTAGGCCACGAGGACGGGTCAACGGGCAGCCCGGAGAAAAGGCTGCCACACCGACCAGGTAGGGACCTAGAAATTAAGTTAATACCTACCCCCCACATTAAAAAGACCATATCCCCTACAAACAAAAAACAGGACTCACTAAAAACTATTAAAAAAACGGATTTAAAACGGACGGCTGCTGGCTAGCAGCCGTTCACCAAGATGGCTCCTCCTCCTGACCATATGACCAATCCATAATGGCTTTGAAAGTCTATCATATAGAATCATATCAGAAACCTGATTGTAAAGGGGCTGTCCCACTTGGGTGACCAAATTGGCGAGTTTAGAAGAGTTTAAGAGAGTTTGAAAAATTGTCATGTAGAAGACCTCCTTCGACTATGTAGAAGACCTCCTTCGACCGCCTTCAACTATGTTGAAGACTAGCTTCGACTAGCTACGACTAGGTAAGACTAACTTCGGGAAAATTGTACACCGAATAGTGGAGAGTGAAGACGACCTCCTTCGATCTCCTTCAACCTCCCTTCGACTATGATGAAGACTATCTACGACTACCTTCGACTACCTTCAACTACCCTCGATTACCTACGACTAACATGCCGACCTACTACGACCTACTATGACTAAACCTACGAGTAAAAAAATTTGATTTTTTCCATGGCGACCTTTTTTTACTCGCGGGCATTTTTCAACATGTTGAAAAATACGCCGCGACCTAGCTGAGGCCTCGAGTACACGGGGACTACTCTCGAGCATGAAGGAGAGTTACAAAGACCTCCTAAGACCTCATGTCCACCATGCAAACTCGCCATAACTCGCGGATTAGGTCGCCCAAGTGGGACAGCCCCTTAAGATATTCACTGAACCAGTTGTACACTTTTTTTGTGTGATACTTATAAGTAGAGAGGGTGCTTGGCATACACAGAAACTGAAATGTAAGTACTCATCTTGAGCAATATTTTTCACTGCATAGAACATCTGTTAAAAAATCTGGGCTTGAACACTGTAGAAGGCCTTTGAGAGAGACTCAAAGGTAGACAAAAATGCTGGAGGAACTCAGCGGGTGAGGCAGCATCTATGGAGAGAAGGAATAGGCGATGTTTCGGGTTGAGACCCTTCTTCAGACTGATGTCGGGGTGGGTGGGAAAAAGAAAGGAAGAGGCGTAGACAGTAGGCTTGTGCGAGAGCTGGGAAGGGGAGGGGAAGGAGGGAGAAAGCAAGGACTCTGAAATTAGAGAAGTCAATGGTCATACTGCTGGAGTGTATACTCCTCAAGTGAAATATGAGGTGCTGTTCCTACAATTTGCACTGTGCCTCACAATGGCAATGGAGGAGGCCCAGGACAGAAAGATCAGATTCGGAATGGGAGGTGGAGTTGAAGTGCTGAGTCACCGGGAGATCAGGTTGGTTAATGCTAACTGAGCGGAAGTGTTGGGGGAAACGATCGCCGAGCCTGCGCTTGGTCTCACCGATGTAGAGAAGTTGACAGATGGAATAGCAGATGCAGTAGATCAGGTTGGAGGAGGTGCAGGTGAACCTCTACCTCACATGGAAAAACTGCTTGGGTCCTTGGATGGAGTCGAGGGGGGAGGTAAATCGTCAAGTGTAGCATTTCCTGCGGTTGCAAGGGAAAGTACCCGGGGATGGGGTGGTTTGGGTGGGAAGGGACAAATTGACCAGGGAGTTATGGAAGGAACGGTCTCTGCGGAAAGCAGAAAGGGGTGGGGATGAGAAGATGTGGCTAGTGGTAGGATCCCGATGGAGGTGGCAAAAAAGTCGGAGCCCCATCTCCCATACCATCCTCCCTCCATTGCATTGCCGCTCATTTTCCTGATTCTCTTCATCCCTTCATAATGTTGCTCAACTGAGTTCCTCCATGATATCCACTGGTTGTGATGGCAGAAGCCCAGGGACAAAGGCAAGGTTCAATGAGTAATATAGACACAAGGAACTGCAGAAGCTGGCTATTGCACAAAAGGACACAACTTAGCAGGTCAAGCAGCAGCTCTGGAGAACATGGATAAGCAATGTTTTGGGTCAAGATCCTTCATCAGAAAAGGAGACTGGAAACATCACCTAAACATATTCTACAGAGATGCAGCCTTCAGCACTTCAATGGGTAATACTTATTTTGTCATGCATACTTACTTTTTATAATGGCATTTTCTATACCTTCTCAAACTCTAACTTCGATAGCCATTACTTCTCGGGGATGTGGTGGAGATGTAAATAGCTTGTTTTAAGCTTCCCCCAGTCTAATTTCAGTCAATAAAATATTGAGTCATTGTTTATTAAAAATCCTGTTGTGCTTAATACTTTAAAGATCTGCATCTCCCTTAGGTCCATTATGTAACAATCACCTGTTTCCTCCCTCACATTTGGATTCCGCCTGCTGATTAACACTGTGGAGCTGTGGTTGTGGAGTTTCTAGCCGCGGGCAGTGCTGACTCTAACATCACGGAATTCTGGGATCTTTTCGGGGGTCGCCAGTGTTGGAACTCCGCCCAGCTCGGTCTGTGTACTTCGGAAACTGCAGTCTCACATTGGAAACTCCAAGCAGCTGGGTGTGTTCTTCCATTCCGACGCTGGAGCTCCGATCATCCCGGCAAGAGGGCCTGAACATCAGGCTGCCATAGCGGCGACTGCGGAGGACTCAAAGGTCCCGACCACGGGTGAACAAAAGGAAGATGACTGAACTTTATTGACTTCCCTCACAGTGGGAAACATTGATTCCGCTGTGTGGGGATGTTTATGTTAAATCCTATCGTATATTGTGTTCTTTTCATTCGTATAACTCAAATCTCACTGTACCAATTGGTGCATGTGACAATAAATGTAACTTGAACGTGAACTTGAACATGCACTGGAATTCAAAACAGAATTGATCTTTCTTCAAAACACATAACTCAGGAACAAGAGGAACTGGGAGCACAAATTACATCTAAGGAAATAGAAGACACAATAAACACACTAAAGAATGGAAAAACACCAGGACTAGATGGATTCAGTAATGAATTTTATAAAAGTTTTTACAACATAGTTACACCACGTTTACAGAAAATGTAGACATATGCTTTTAAAGAACAAATCCTACCTGAAACACTGGCAGAATCAACGATTACATTAATACTTAAAAAAGATAAAGACATAGAAGAACCAGGTTCATACAGAGCTATTGCATTGTTAAATATGGATCAAAAAATATTAGCGAAAACACTAGCTAGAAGACTAAGTAAATATGTTAGTAAATTAATAAACGCGGATCAAACGGGATTTATACCCAAGAGACACTCATTTAATAACCTGAGACGTCTGCTTAACATAATGCATTCACACAAACCTCAAGAACAAGAGTTATCAATCATTTCATTGGATGCAGAAAAAGCATTTGATCAAGTAGTATGGGATTATATGATTAAAGTATTGCAAACATTTCAAATGGGAGAGAACTTCATCGCATGGATAAAATTATTATATAACAAACCTACGGCTAGAATATTAACTAATAATATACTATCTACGAAATTCCAATTATCAAGGGGCAATAGACAAGGCTGTTCATTATCACCGCTGTTATTTGCTCTGGTAATTGAACCTTTAGCTGAAAGAATCAGAACACACCCGGATATTTACGGTTATAATACAAAATATTCAAATAACATAATATCTTTATTTGCAGACGATGTACATCACAAAACCCCAAATTAGTATACCAAACATACTAAATCTAATTGAGGACTTTGGATCTTTCTCAGGATACAGAATAAACTGGAACAAAAGTGAAATTATGTCGATAAAACCGAAAGACTCAACACATCTCTTAAAATTCCCCTTTAAAATAGCCACAGAAAAATTTAAATATTTGGGAATTGAAATTACTAGAAATTATTATGCTATGTTTAATGCCAATTATAGACCCTTACTTAAGAAACTAAATACTCTAATCAAATTCTGGAAAACGCTCCCGATGTCTTTAATAGGTCGAATAAATGCTTTAAAAATGATCTTTCTACCACAAATCCTATATCTATTTCAATCAATCCCTATATATCTTCCAAAAAAGTTTTTCAAAAAACTGGACTCAGACATTACAAATTTTATATGGGACTATAATCCCACAGAATACAAAGAACACATCTGAGCAAACCCAAAGAGCTGGGTGGTCTAGCACTCCCTAACTTTATGTACTATAATTGGGCAGTAAATATTAAAAATATGATTCATCTGCTGGACAACTCTGCCCAGCAGGTGGACTGGATTGTAATGGAGAGAGAGGACTGCTCTCCGTGCAATATAGGAGCGACTCTCCTCTCACCAATGAATCTGAATAACAAAAATTACAATAAAAATCCAATTATACATAGCACAATTAGAACTTGGAAACAAATAAAACAGAATCTAAAATTAAGAAATCTATCTCTTTTATCGCCAATAGTCAACAATCCGTCGTTTAAACCTTCTACTATAGATAAATCATTTACACAATGGGAAAGAATAGGAATCAAAACGCTCGGAGACTTGTATGAATTTGGAAAATTATTATCACTTCAACAATTACAACTGAAATATAATTTGAGAAATAATCAATATTTTAAATATCTTCAAATGTGTGACTATCTGAAAAAATACACAAAAGACTATCATAACATGCCTCCAGACTTACTGGATGAAGCAATGAAGACAAAGGCAGAATCAGCAAACCTAATATCATACTTATATAACACTATTTTAAATATAGAAATACCTACAACTGACGGTATTAGAAGAGACTTAGAACAAGAACTAGTTATAAAAATTTCAAAAGAGAGCTGGGATAAACACTTACTATATGTCCATAAATGCTCGATCAACGTAATACACACTCTAATTCAATTCAAAACATTACATAGACTATACTATTCAAAAAACAAAATAAATAAACTTTTCCCTAATGTCTCACCCATTTGTGATAAATGTCACTCAAGAAGCTACCATAGCACACTCTTTTGTTTTTTGTATAAAAATCCAAAAATTCTGGAACGAAATATTTGAAATCTTCACAAAACTATTTAAAATAAAACTGACACCAAAAGCAGAATGGACTATCTTTGGAATAATGGAAGGTAGCCCTGAACTAAACGTGTTTCAAAAGAATTTATTTAATTACGGGCTATTAACGGGAAAAAAGCTTATAATAATAATAACTTTATTTATAAAGCACTTTAAACAACTGCAGTTGCCACAAAGTGCTGTACATGAGAACTCATGGACAAAAAGCTATTACAAACCATTAAAAACCGTAAAACGAAGGACTATAAAAAACACACTAAAAATTAAAAGACATTAAAAGCACTAAGAACAGGAGCAATGCCTCAGCCAGTGTCGAAAGCCAAAGAATAAAAATGAGTTTTTAGGGAGGATTTGAAGATGGACAGTGAGGGGGCCTGTCTGATGTGCAGCAGCAAGGTGTTCCAAAGTGCCGGAGCAGTAACAGAAAAGGCTCTATCCCCTCTGAGCTTCCGCTTAGACCTTGGTACCTCAAGGAGCAGCTGATCAGCTGACCTGAGGCACCGGGCAGGAGCATATAGGTGGAGCAGCTCAGAGAGGTAAGGCGGGGCGAGCCCATTCAACGATTTGAAAACAAATAACAGAATTTTAAAATGAACTCGAAAGTGCACTGGGAGCCAGTGAAGGGAGGCCAAAATTGGCGTAATGTGCTCCCTCTTTCGAGTTCCGGTCAAAAGGCGAGTGGCAGCATTTTGAACAAGCTGGAGATGAGCCAATGAAGCTCGTGCGACTCCAGAGTAGAGTGCGTTACAGTAATCCAGCCTAGATGTAATAAAGGCATGGATTACTGTTTCAAAATGCTGCCGCTCGAGAATGGGCTTCACCTTTGCCAGCTTCCTTAGGTGAATGAAGCTGGACTTAACCACCGCGCCTATTATACTCAAATTCTGGATAAACGCTCCTATACCAACAATAAAAATGTGGATTTCAAACATGTTCGAAACATTACACCTGGAAGATATGAGACTCCTCCTCGCAGGCAAAGCAGACCACTTCCAAAAGACGTGGTCTGAATTTATGGACTTACTACAAGCATAAGGTGCAATAATAATTTAAAAAATAAATGGTGCCAGGATCTGGTAACGGGGGGGGGTTGAAAAATATGGTTGGTATATCCCTTTTTGCGGAGTTTTTTATAATAGAGTGATTGTTTCTTTTTCTTTCTTTCTTTTCTAGGGTCTATTTCTTAACTTTCTTCTCTAACTCTCTTTCTAATGGGCTTTCTTTTCCCAACACTTTCCTGCACTATCACGACTCTTTCTCACTTTCCTTTCTTCTTTTCTTTCTATCTTTCTTAAAGCTCAAAAAATGAAGGGGTACAACAAATGTAATAAGATATATGCGGTGTGTATTACTGTAATTTATTGTACTTCTAATAAAAATAAAATTAAAAAAAAAAACAACAAAAAAACACATAATTATTTTCAAGGTTATGAAGGTCTTCTTTGTCAGTAACTATGGTAAACAATTGCTGGCTGAGCACACCATATCTTGTAGAAGTTCATAACATTACTATTTTCAAGGTCGTATACTAGTAGCTATCTTCAAGTTACCATAAACAAGCTTCCTGGCTGTTTTTAATACTGAATTCAGTACTATATCTGCAGGCTTTTAACTTAAACTTCTCATGGCTTTCAAATACGACAAAGCAGCCGATCTACTCACGGTGCCCGGTCAATGAAGTCTCAAATCTTATTTTCTTCTAATGACTCGTGGTGGATTAGCTTGCGACTGGCGGATTCTTTGTTCCAGGATTCAAGCTCTAATCTCACTCACAGAGATTTAACTTTCTTCTTCAGTTCCACTGTTGAACCAGTTTTTTTACTTAATATAATGGCAGTTTCTATACCTTCTCAAAGTCCAACTTCGATAGCCATTACTTCTCGGGGACATAGGCTTACGCACTCACCGCACTCACAGATAGCAGATAGTAAAAAAATGAATAATCTCTTGATTAATTAGTCTTTATTGAAATAGTACAAAACAAAGATGTAATTCATAACTTTTCCCTCTTATTAACTGTTTCTTCTTCAGACAGTGCGGTCGTGACCGTGGTGAAAAACTGTTGTTCTCACCATCCCTCGAAGAAAAACTAATTCCCATTCTATGAGTATGCGCTAGTCTCCCCTGAAGTAGACACATCCCTCTACGTATCAAATCCCACCTACAAGCGTACATAGAGATAAGAACTAGAAATATTAGACGTGGCTATAATATACTGACTTAAGCTTAAATAGCTCCTACAGCTTTTATTACAGACTCAAGGTCCAGCATTACATAGAATAAATTGCATACAAAAGCACAATAAATTACATACAAAAGCCCAGTAAATTACTTACAAAAGCACAATACAGGGTTTAAGATCAAGAATTTAAAAAAATCAGTGTCTTACAATGAGACAACTATACCAATGTCTCCACAGCTGGGATTGGTAGTGTGTAGTGCTAAACCTTATGTTTGGTAAGACCAAGATGATTTCATTTTCAGTCATTAATCCGGCAAATAGATGTATACATAAGATTTCTTAAGACAGTTTGTAAAGTATTGACTCCTGCTTAGGCCTTGTTTTATGCACCTTTTCATTTTTTAATCCAATATGGTATTTACAAAATACAGAAATAAGGGAAAACTATTAGCCTCTTGACCCCATTCAAGAATTCATTCAGATCTGAAGTTAATCTCTATATCTGCCTAACCCTCGATCCATTTGTCTAATAGAAAGCTCAGTTCTGCAACCTTCACTTGACCAAGGCTGTCACATTAATGGCCTCTCATGCACACCCTTCTTTTTAACCCCAGTCTCAGCCTCATTCATACAATTTATTTCACCTCCCTCACCCACTTTATCTGTTCCTCACCTTCTTCCAGTAGGTTCCCTCCCCCCTACTATTCTATCTGCCCATCCTACTTCTCTTATTTGCTTCCATGCTATCTCCATCTATTCTCTCCCCCCACTTTCGATTCCCATCAAATTTATCATAGTTGCCTCCACTTACCATCACCCAGTCTCTGTCACTATTTGCACCCTTCCCTTCCCACCTGACTCCATCAGCCAGACAACCCCTCCTCACCTGGATCCACCAATCGCTTGCCAGCTGGTGCCCTATCGTTCCTCACCTCTTTAATCCAGCTTTCAGTCCAGATGAAGGGTCTGATCCAAAACAATAACTGTCCATTACCCTCCACAGATGCTGCTTGACTTGCTGACTTCCTCCAGCAGTTTGTTTGTTGCAACGTAAAAAATGTTGACTTAGACTTTAATCAAGGAGGACCAAACTGGTTGCATCCATCCCCACAACAGACAACAACTCGACTCCCCACCATACCCCAATGGACTCACAGATTTCCTCCGATATAATGACCCCCTCCCTGCATCTCCTTAAATGGCAAACCCATGCTCTGAGAGCATAAACTCCCTTCCTGGAATCTTTAAGGTTTAAATTTTAGTTTAAACAAATCTTTCCTCCTGCATCTTAGTTTAATATGTTAACCTGCTCCGTAATGTGTTCCTTTCAAAATTTGATTGCCCTTTCTGAGTTACTTTTACCAGTGCAACAATCCTGCATGCATTGTGGGTTTTAGGTACCATTCTGAGTCTTGTTCATTTCTATTTTATTCCCCCCTCACACACCATTAAAAAAAAGCATGTTAGTTATTGGAACAGTTTGAAACAAATACATTATACAGTCTCTGAAAATCTAGACTACTTTTGCAACGCACAATAGAGGAAAAATGTGACTAAATCTAACTGCAATATAGGCAAATGGATTATTTATTCTATTTGAGGTTCCAGTGATTAAACTGGAAGCAAATTGTTCCTTAAGGGAGAATACTTAAACCTTGTGATGTAACTTTGATGAGCAATGCAGTAAAACAAAGATGGTAAATATAAATAATGTCAAATAATATCTGTTCAATTGCTGATAGCGAATTAAAATTACAGAAGTCGAAGGATGCAGATTATAACCACAGGATGAACAAATGCATTCTAGCAAACAAAAAGACACAAAGTGCTGGATTAACTCAGCAGGTCAGGCAGCATCTCTGGAGAACATGTGGAGAGGACTTTTCGGTTCGAGACACTTCTTCAGAATGTATTCTAGTGCCTTACAGTATGAAATTAGAACATAAAGATTTAAATACTAATCAGGCACAAGATTAAGTAAAACTTATTTTAAGCAAAAACATTTCATCTTTCTGAGGACCATAGTCATATTTGAAGTCCTGCAAAAATAAAGTATGTGCAGTTCATTCTACTGATATGATACTCTGAGGAAGCATTTAATGAAATAGGTGAATAAATATTTCCTCCAGTTGGTCACTTGGCACACTGCACACTTGCATCACAGCTGGAATAATGAAGTTTCTAACATATCTGTGTGTCAAGTTATTCATCAGCAATGTGTAAAGCACTGCAGGTTCAGAACTGCATTAGGATTGGCTGCTATTTTCTGATCCGAGTAACAGTACATTTCAAAGCCATGTGTTCCTGCAGTTTGCCCAGCATCTGGTAAATTACCATGTGTAAAGCTGATTGCAATTCTTCTCAATGAAAAAATAAAAAGGTTAATGATTGAACTTGAAATGTTTGCTTGCCCTTCAAATTAAATTCTCTGCCTTTAAATATTATTTGCGCATTTTTGGAAAAATTACACTTCAAGAAATGAGACCCAGCACAAAATATTCTCGGGTCAGATATAACACATTTAGATTCAGGCTTTTCTCTGACCTAGTATTTTGCACCACCTTCAGAGCAAAGCTTCCTTTGGATCAAGATAATGTTTTCTGCATTTTCTACAAACCATTGGGATTGTATCCGGATATGCTTTGACTATATAAGCCATGATCTCCAAATGGAATTGCCCACGGACTTAAACTTAAGATGTGATATTGTAAAAACATGCATTATGGATCCAACCACATTATCTATGATCAAATTTACATCAAATAGTGATCATTAAAATTTGTATCTGTATGTTTAAATAATTTTGGCTTTGTCCTGGCCTTTTCTTACCTCCAGTTCTCTCCCCCTCTGCAGAAGAGTCCCGACCCAAAATGCCACCCATCCCTTTTCTCCAGAGATGCTGCCTGTCCCGTTGAATTACTCCAGTACTTTGTGTCTATCTTTATAATTTTGGATATCCAGTATTCATAGCGTTCCTTTTTAATTAATGAGCCTGTCCCTCTTAGGCGACTTTTTAGGCGACTGCAGGAGAATCTGTGGTCGCCACATGGTTGCAACATATTCGCGGGTGGTTGCCGGGGATTCACCTTCATGGTCGTGAGGACTTCTCGTATTCTGGGAACTAGTCGCGGCCTCATTATGGTCACCGCAAATTTATCCACATTTTGAAAAATTAGCGGCCACCAGAATAAAGTGTAGAGTAGCGAGAATTCTTGTGCCATAGGTGAGTCGGCAAGAGGTCCAAGTGGGTTGCTAGGAAGTCGAAGGTTCTCGTAGGTTGTAGCCAGTGCTGACCGGTGAATTTCATTGGCTCATTGGGAAATAAAAACGTAAGCAGTAGTTTTCAGAACCAAGGATAACCGACTGGTAATGTTAATGTCCGTTGAGTTTCACAGCCGTGTATCTCTGGCTTCTTAAAAGTTGTCTCCACTCCTTCTCCCCCCTTCTTCCCTCTTCCCCCCCCCCCTCTTTTAAAGGACTTACCGTACACTGTGCTTTAGCCGTCTTAATTACAGCGCGAACCTTCCTGTTCATCGCGGCTTTGCACCATGTGAATTTCACTCAGACAGCGCTCCCCCCGCTTGCCCTGTTCCCCGCCTGCATAACGGGCTGATGAAGGAAGCGGTGTGTGTGTGTTCCACTCTGACAGTCGCCTAAGTGGGACAGGCCCATCAGTATTTTCTGATAATTATCTGATCACCCAGGTTAGCATGCTCTCAGTATTATCCATATTGTGTGTTCCACATTATTACAGCTGTTATGACTTTATACATCCCCTCTACAAGCAACATTTAATCTTTTTTTCACCTGAAAAAGATGTTACAGTTCATTAACTTAAACAAGTCTACCCACATGGACTAACTATTCCAATTTGATCCATTTCTATTTCATTGACTGGCAGGTCGTGTGCTACCTGTACTAATTTAAGGTTTCACTTTTGATTTATCTTTCCATTCACATCATAAAATAAATTATATCTATCATTATCCCATATAAATGACAAGGTACTAAAAAAAAGGCTTTGAAATCGCACCTTATTATAATACTAGGATTCAGCTCAAGGCAAAAGTCATTGTAAAGATGACAGTTTTGTATTGCAGAGCCTGATCTCTGGTCACACTAGTCTCTCTTGCCAATGGAGCAACACCTGACTCTGTGAAGCTTGTGGTACCTGGCATGTTCAGCTACCCCCATTGCAATGCTGGCACATGCCCACCAATGTGCAACATTGCCCAGTTTGTCACAAGGAGCAGGAGAAACTCAACGCAACTAAAATATATTCTTAATCATCAGCAAAATAAGGGAAGCTGCTCTCTAATGTGCTTAATCAGCAATTAATCACCAATTAAACATCTCAGCACCAATTCAGTTCTCAGTTTAGTTATTTTTGATTTTTAGTCCTGTTAAACCAAAATGTTTGTTGTATGTCTTCTTTTATGTGGTGGGTGGGGGGAGGTGAAGGGGAAGTGGGAGGGGAAGGGGGAAACTTTATTTCTGCGGTTTTCCTCCGAATCGCATCTTCGGCCTCTCCGTGCGACCCACCGTCGGGACTGGAGCGGCGTTTCCTGCCGGGTTCGGCTGGGACTACAGCTTAGGTGGCGGCACAGCGCTGGGACGCCGTGCGGTAAGCTACCCGGGTCACCGTGCAGTTAGCTCCGGAGTGCTGTGACTCACAACATCGTGGAGCTGTGGCTGCGGGCGTTCAGCCGCGGGCGGCGCTAGATTTAAAACACCGCGGAGCCTGGGATCCGAGATCGCCATAGTCGGACAAGCGCGGCCTGAGTACTTCGGGTGCCGCGGTCTCCGGGGTGGAAGCAGCCGCTCCAGACATTCCAAGCCGCTGAGGATTGTTCACCCGACGCCGGGGTTCCATCTTTCCGGCAGGAGGGCCTATAACATCGGGTCGCCGTTGTGACGACTGGCTGCGGAGGCCTCAAATAGGCCCCGACCTCGGGTGGACAAGCAGGAGGAGGAGGATTGGTCTTTTTGGTGCCTTCCCTCACAGTGGAAAGTGTTGATGCTGTTGTTGGGGGGACGTTCATGCTGAATCCTATCGTGCATTGTGTCTTTATTTTTCTTCTCTTTTTATTTTATATGGATGTATGGTAATCTAAATTTTTTTCTCTGTAAAGCACTTTGTCTTCAACATGATTTGATTTAAAAGTGCTATATAAATAAAAATTACTTACTTACTTAGTTTTTTTGTCACGTGTACCAAGGTACAGTGAAAAGCTTTTTGTTGCATTTACGTTGTATAGATACATGATAAGGGAATAACGTTTAGTGCAATAACAGTGAGTCGAGCAGGAACTCTAGAAAAAAATGAATTGGTGACGTAGATGAATCGATGCTACCTGACCCACTGAGTTACTACAGCTTTTGTGTCTATCTTCGGAGTAAACCAGCATCTGCAGTTCCTTTCTACACACTATGTAACTGACATCCTATCTGTCATCCTAAACATTCATTCCCTCCACCACTAGTGCTCAATGGTTGTACCACCTACAGTGTACATGGCATTTACTCACACAGGCTACTTCAACACTGAAGGACAAAGGACAAATGACGTTTATTGTCACATACACCAATTGGTGCAGTGAAATTTGAGTTACCAGAATTTAATTCCCAAACCAAGGACTTCTACCATAAAGAAAGATGGGGCATCCGGTATTTAATAACACTACCTTCATTATTCGTGAGTCTAAATCATGGAACTCTACACAACGGCACTGTGGGAGTAATTTCACCAGAAGGAGAGCATTAGTTCAAGAAGGAATCTCATGATCTAACCCCCATAACTAATAGAAAAAGATAAATTAAATACACATCACACCATGAGGTAAATCTTGCGACTTGATGGACCTTCATGGACATCCTCATCAGTGAAGGACCTGAACCCTGCTCTGCTATCATTCCTTGGTAGCTCAGATGCTTTGACATCAACATCATCCCCATGAGCGAGACACAACAAGCTGATGATGGCCAAATGAAAAAATAAAACAGAGGGTTCACATTCAACTGCGGTGGAATGCTTCACCGTGAAGAGCGAGCCAGACTAGCATCACAGTGACACCCCCTTTGGCTCACTCTAATGTGGAACCAAATATGGTCATCAGTACCCTGGAAGAGATGAATGAGGCCAACTGCATGGCATGGAGTGAATTATTCTAAATTCTGGACTATCTTCAGAGGGCACCTCAAATGACCACAGGATGGCGCTTCGATGGCAACCTCGCCTACAGTCTGTCTGTCCTTTTCGTCTTTAAAACATTTTATTTGTGAGTTTTAAAAGTTTGGGTTAATGTTCTCTGGTTTGTTTTATGTGGGGGATGGGGTCGGGGGTCGGGGGAAACATTTTTTCAATCTCTAACCTTGCCGGAGATGTTATTATATTCCGGATCATATCTCCGGTCGCTCTGCTGCCTAACATCATGAAGCTGGAGGCTTTGCTTGGGACTGACTTTGAACCTCACCGTGGGGCGTGGACTTACCACCAGAGCCGATTCCTTGCCACCGATCGACCCTCCAACCGTGGTCAGCGGACTTTAACATCAAGGAGCTTGCAATCTCGGGATGAGACCGACGTCGGGACGCTCCAAAGCCGCACGACGTTTGACTAGCCCCGACCCGGGGTGGATCACCTGGCGCGGGGGAGCTGAGATTCCCCACCCGATGCAGGAGCTTGATTGCCCCGACGAGGAGACCCGCCAACGGCTACGGGAGATTCCATCTCTCAGCAAACAAAAACTGAAATTAGATGCTTCACTTTCAGTAATGCATTGCTCTTGGGAGTTACTCCCATTAAATAAGCAAGTGCAAGAGTCATATTAATGACCACGTATTCCTCAACCAAGTTGAATATGCGGTGCATCTATTCAAGGGTATGATCTTGCTCTGATATTATCACTGCTCCTTCCAGAGACCACAGGAATCTTTAAGTTCCAAGTGAAGCACAAGAAGCAGTTACAAGGAACTTTGGGTTCAATGCATCATCTAAAGACTGACAACTGGGATGGAGCGATCCCAGATTATGGACTTAAATATTGCAGTTGGCATTAAATGTTCAATCTATTACATCAACAACATGATAATGTGTAAGCTGATGTGAATGTAAGTATGTTGTGTCAGAGATCTATGCAGCATGGAACCAGACACCTTTGCCCACTTTGTCTATGCCAAACAAATTGACACACTGGGCTAGTCCCATTCTCTTGCATTTGGTTCATAGCCCTCTCAACTCTTCCTATCCATATATCTGTCCAAAGTCTTGAAATTGTCATCATTGTTTCCACTTCAATAGCTTCCTCCTGGCTCTCATTCCTGGCATGGATTAACCTCTTAGTGAAAACATCGCCTCTAAGGAGCCTAGGTGCTTATTTCCCCTCTCACCTTAAGCAATGCATTTTAGTTTTGGAATCCTCTAACCAGGGTAAAAGTCTGTGAGTGTTGATTTTATCCATGCCCCTTATGATCTTGTACACCTCAATAAGGTCACCCCTTAGCCTCCTGCACTTCAAAATAAAAGTCCCAGCTTAGCCAATCTCTTCCTATAACTCATAATCTGTTGAATCTGTTCTGCATCTTTTCCAATTTAATGACATCCTTGCAATTGCTGGGTGAACAGAATTGTAAACAATACTCCAATTATGGTCCCACCATTGACCTATACATTTTTGTACTTTTGTACTCAATACCCCTCCCAATCAAGGCAAGCATGTCAAATGCATTCTTCACCACACTGCCAACCCTACATGCTACTATCAAATCTCTATATTCTGCTACACTGACTTTTTACCCTTATTCGGCTCTACCATTTATTTTCGCAAAAAAAGATCAAATTTATGAGACACAATTTCCCGTGCAAAAAACCACACTGACTATCCCTGAACAATCTGTGTCTATCCAAATGCTGGTAGATCTTGTCCTGAAGAATCCTTTCCAACAACTGTCTCACCGCTGGCATCAGATGCACCCACTTGTAGTCCCCTGGCTTGTCCTTTCTGTCCACACAAACAATCCATTTCCAGAGGAGTCAAATTTCAGGCAACTTATCCTCACTCAGGAGTGGAAAGGAAATAGAAACATAGAAACATAGAAAATAGGTGCAGGAGTAGACCATTCAGCCCTTCGAGCCTGCACCGCCATTCAATATGATCATGGCTGATCATCCAACTCAGTATCCCATACCTGCCTTCTCTCCATACCCCTTGATCCCTTTAGCCACAAGGGCCACATCTAACTCCCTCTTAAATATAGCCAATGAACTGGCCTCAACTACCTTCTGTGGCAGAGAATTCCACAGATTCACCACTCTCTGTGTAAAAAATGATTTTCTTATCTCGGTCCTAAAAGACTTCCTTCTTATCCTTAAACTGTGACCCCTTGTTCTGGACTTCCCCAACATCGGGAATAATCTTCCTGCATCTAGCCTGTCCAACCCCTTAAGAATTTTGTAAGTTTCTACAAGATCCCCCCTCAATCTTCTAAATTCTAGCGAGTACAAGCCAAGTCTATCCAGTCTTTCTTCATATGAAAGTCCTGCCATCCCAGGAATCAGTCTGGTGAACCTTCTCTGTACTCCCTCTATGGCAAGAAAGTCTTTCCTCAGATTAGGAGGAAATAGGCAACCAATTCCTTCCCACACATAAATAGCTCCCTCAGAATCGGAGCTCCCTCGGAAATAGCTTCCTCAGAATAGGCAACCAATTCACCTCCAGAACAGCTGATGGAAGACGGGGAAGGAGAATGGTCATCTGATGACTCAATCCTTGAAATTGTTAATGAGATGATTCATGATTTTTAAAATCTATTTTTAAACAGTGTTGGTTGGATTGTAGAGGCCCAGAAATTCAAGCAAGAAAAATGAGCCATGTATGGTTTGTGCCTTTCCAGTACTGGTTAAGGTGCTCAAGTATCTCAATAGTATCTCAAGAAGCTTACACTGTAAACTCTTCCCTGCGACATATTCAAAATCGCTCTGCTTTGTAATCCCTAGCCTCCAGTCCCACATATTCCACAGTCAACCAGCACTAACACATACTTGACAGGTGTTTTTTTTCCCATCCTGCAGGTAGCAAACCTATCAATGGGTCAGTTGTCAGGCAGCCAACATTCCTAAGAAAGCTTAAAGACATCCCCGTGTACTTCGATTAAATATTTCATGATTATAGGGAATCCACTCTGGATCTCTCATGTGAAGATACTTATCTCAACAATGCATTATTTTCACAGTCCTGAATAAATATTGGGTCTCGATTATCAGCTTTGGTTTTGTCGACAAAATGTCTCTAGGTTTCAACAGCAATATTCAGTCACAAGCATGAAATATGTCCACTTAGATGAGCAGCGACTGACATGTGGGATATCACTCCCAATGGGAACACATACCACAATTTTCCAACAACATCAGAAAATATTGGTATTACTCTTCCTTATATTAGAACTCAATAAATTTAGGGAAGGTATCAGGGAATCACCAGACTTAAAAAAGGAATGTAATGAAGAAGCAAATGCTTGCCGAGTTTTATTCACAGTCTCCAGCCAAATAAGAATCTTTGATGTGTAATCCCGATGGATATGTAAGAAGATACCACAGCCAGGTTGCCAGAACAGTTCCATAATCAGTGTCCAGATAATTAATTTTAATAAGCTTGGATGTGAAAAAAAGTCTGGCCACAAAGAAGAATCATTCTATTCATCTTTGTAGGAGCTTTCACACTCACTAACAGAGTAGATTGGGCTTCTGATTAACATACCTCTGAGAAAGCTGTACTGGCACCTCTCAGTTCTGCTTACTTATTATTCTGAATTATGAGTTCTCATCTATGGAATGAAATGTGAAACCTTGATCATATGCCCAAGGGGCAAAAATAGCATCACTGAGCCAAGAATTATAGCTCAAGGAATGGGGTCTGGTAGGTCACAAAACTTTTGTAAGGCAGTATTCCCAAAGCACAAACTGTGCTTGATGGTTACAATTCAATTCCAAACAGAAGTAACAATGGATGTTTCAATCTAGTCACAAATCATACAAGTTCTGACCATGAAATATGAGATCAAATCCATGAAATTGTTTTCTCCACAGTAACTGGCAAGAGAAGTCATCAGAGGTGACTCTGAGCAGCAAATAGTAAGAGTCAGTGGACTGACAAACCTAGAAAGAAACAAGAAAAATAAATTTAAATAAATAAAAATCGAAGTGCTGTCAATCTAATTATCGTGTGCAAGTTGCATAGCCTTTAGAGCATGAATGTGGGGAAGGATTAGAGGATTAGAACAGGAAGCTATTTATATGTGGGAAGGAACTGCAGATGCTGTTTTAAACTGAAGATAGACACAGAAACCTGGAGTAACTCAGTCTGAAGAAGGGTCTCGGCCCGAAATGTCACCCATTCCTTCTCTCCAGGGAGCTACATAGTTTGTTTCCTCACCACTCCTGCAAGTGGACTAGTCACACCTCCCCTCACCCCTCAATGAGCGTGGACTGGTCACTTGTTCCCTCACCCCTCCTGGGAGTGGATTAATGGCCTATCCCCTCACCGCTCCTGGATGTGGTCGCCTATTCCCTCACCCCTCCAGGATGTGGACTAGTTACCCCTTCCCTCACACCTCCCAGAAGTGGATTGGTTACCTGTTCCCTCATCCCTCTTGGAAGTGGACTGATGGCCTGTAGCCTCATCCCTTTTGGATGTGAACTAGTCACTTGTTTCCTCACCCCTCCTGGAAATGGCCTGTTCCCTCCCCCCATCTGAAATGGTTGCCTGTTCTCTCACCCCTCCAAGTAATGGATTGCTCGCTTGATCCTCACTCTTTCTCGTCCAATCTTATTAAGACTGGAAGTATACGTTTGATACATGAGTAGTAATTCAGAACATATGCATTTCCTACTTGGCACATTACGCAAACATATAAATTATTGTTGTTTATAGTCTGTCTCAGCATTCTCAAGCTTCATTACTCATCATAACACATTCACTTTCCAATTGATGAGCAACTCATCAATTAGGTGAACATAAAAAGAAGCCTTTAGATTTATTTATCAGCAGCTTGCTAAGGAACACATTTATCCCCTTTTCGAGCATATCATTGGCAGGCAAGAACTCGATTTGCATCTGACCGGTTTTGCTGAAATTCTCTCAATATTATACCAGCAGTTGAATTTCTTCTCATAAAACCATTGAGATAAATAAATGGATTAGGTAATGAAAAATCAAATAAACATTTATCTTTAGACAATACACAATGCACATAAGTAGTTGATCATCAGAATTCAGTAAATAGTCCACTGCAAAACCTCAAGGTATACCTACTTGGAAGAAGTTCTCCTCTCTCTGACAAGAGATCTGTAACATCCTTCTCGCTATACCTAACCTTTCCTTATCTCTGTGTTTCCCTCTCCCCTGACTCTCAGTCTGAAGAAGGGTCTTGACCGAAAACGTCACCTATTCCTTCTATCCTGAGATGTTACCTGTCCCACTGAGTTACTCCAGCATTTTGTGTCTATCTTCGTCATATAGTCATGTAGGAATAGAATTACCTTGTGTTGAGGATTCAAAATCATGAGCAAGAAAGTGTCATGGCCCACTTGCTCCCTCCCTGCAGATGACATGTGAGCTGGTTATGGTGGTTTTAATTGCTAACATACTGTAGGTTTTCCAAAGGGGATTTAAAACATGAGTCCTTACTTCTTCTTCGGCAATCCCTTGGCATCGAACTGATGATTCCACACGAGTTTTGTACTTTCTTTTGTGATTGCCAGGGACAATGTGGGGACTACAGACTCTTCACAGACGGGGAGGAGGTGGCTGATGGGTCAGGTGATGAACAGCATACCGAGGTGCAGAAACTCTGCAGTTCCTGTAGGCTGGGTGTCAGCCAGCTGACTGTGAACAGTGCCCTTGAGAGATTTGACATTGTCTTTCCTGGAGCAATGCTTCTCTTAACACTGTTATTCTGGGTACAAGTGCATGGATATAATAGAAAGGATTAAGTGATGATCCATCAGCAGTCATTGATACATGCGCTATGGATTTGTAGGCTAAGAGAGTCTTCCTATCCTCTACATTTACAACAGGCTAAAAAATATGTTTAGCCCCCTGCTGCAGAAGCCCTGAGTTGGGGATTCTTAATAAAATAATTATTTGAGCAAAATACAAACTCCTGGAAGAATGCAGTAGGTCAGGCAAGATCTGTGGAGCGAATGGGCAGGCAACATTTCTGGTCAGAACCCTTCTTTGCTTTGATTCTAGAAGGGAGAAAGCTGAAAAAGAGAGGAGGGCATGGGGCAAAGCCTGGCAAATGGGCAAATGATAGATGGAAACAGGTGAAGGGCTGGGGGGTAGGTGGGGCAGTGGGGGTGGGGTTTAATTCCTTATTCTATGGTGAGATTATTTTATTTGAGATGAAGAAAATGTCACAATTGACAGTAAGATTCTCTTCCAAATCCCTGTTGGTCTTTGCTGTGTTATAAACGCTGTGTAATATTCACAACAATTCTAATAGTCACTCTGTCAATTATCCCAAAATAAAATACTTCCCCTGAATGATCAATTCATTTACCTGAGAAACCTGTCCTGATAACAGCCCATTTACTAATCATAATCTCTGTTCTATCCACAGCCCCATCCCTGACCAGAGTCCCTGTAACAATCATGATCCCTGTCCCGACCATAGCCCCTTTCCTCACCTCCAGCTGCTGTCCTGATTGCAGTCCTTGCCCTAACCACAGTCCACTAAACTAAACTAAACACATACCCTGTTCCAACAACAAACCCTGTCCTGACCAAAGCCCATGTCCAGCCTGTCCTAGCCACAGTTCCTGCCCTAACCACAGATGCTCTTCTGATTACAAATCTTGCCCCAACCACAACCCCTGCCTGACAACAGCCCCTCTCCAACCCGAACTTACCACAGACCCTGTCTACATGCAAACTGGAACACCACATCATATTCCACTTGGATAGCTTAGGACCTAATGGTATGAATGTTGGATCCTACAATTTGAGGTAACTACAATATTTAGGTAATTTTAGATAACTCAGCTTCTGAGGAGAAAACCCTGATTTCCGAGGAGCTCTGATTTACAACGGTATTATGAAGAATTCTTGCTGGGTTCTTTACCATGGTAATTACTAAACACGTTTGACTTAAATACCAAATAAATATATATATATTAAAAGAGAGTGAACAAATTAATTGTTAACCCCGTGTAGATACCAGAGTTATCAGAAAAAAAATTAGATGAAATACATTTCTACTTACTTAACATACCATTATTAGTTTGCATCACTAAACTCACACACCAACTGCAGAATCTCATTCTATTAGATTCAGAGCAAAGTTTCCCACTTCTGACTCAAGAGCATTTATTTTTGTTTAACATAAGCCAAATATTAACCTTGGCGACAAGCATACTTCCCTTGTCCCTACTTATTGTGGAGATGTAAGAGTCCATTAGCACTTCCCCTGAAAAATTCATAGAGAAAGAATTGTGAGATTTGTTCTTGATGAAGTAGCATTTCCCCTTAACACAGTTGTTTATTTAAATTCCAATAAACTCTGTGCCCCTTTCTTAAATCAAATTCCTTAAACACACACATCCTGCCAATTACATTTCAAAAGGGAAACTTGGGGAGAAATACAGGCAATTTGATCTTGCAAAAGTTTAAATCAATACACATTTGATGTCCCCCTTTTATTATATCCAATTTGCTGAATGCACTTCTTACACATGGGATTCAAAAATAGTACAGATTCACTGAAATATCTCGTGGTGTTGGACTAAAACATGTTCATCCAATTACTGTTCCACAACTCTTCATTAAATGTTTCACAATTCACACTAGTGGGTAAACCTAGGATTGTCTCCACAGTACTTTGAAACTAAATGGGTTCACCTTTGCCACCTTGGATGAAGACATTTTGAGGTGAAGCCAAGTATCACATTAAATAATGAAACAGCACAATAAATGTTTTAAAAGCCAAGGGACATGACTGAGATGATTGCAAAGCTGTGAATAGCTGGGTCAATACATTCTTGCTTTTAAAATTAATTTTAGAATAATGTCTGTGTGCTGTGCTGCCTTCTGTTAGAGACATATAATGTACAGCCAGCTAATGAAATTTCAGGAACATGCCACTTTGAATTGTGCAGCTTTTCTAATTGTGGTTTCATTCGTGGCAGTGAAAAATAGACTACCAATTAAACTCCAATCAATGGAAAGCCAGGAGAGTTTTGTCACAAATAAAATACATTTTATATCAACAATTCATTGAGGACTTGGCAGAAGATCAAAATACAAGAGCTTCAGAGGCTCGACATAAGAAAAAAATGAGACATTCTGTGTGAAATTATTATATTTAGCACCTGGACTTTGGAAGAAATGAGAACTCCCTGACCTCCAAAGTGGAATACTTTAGAGGCTGGGAGTTTTAGAAACGTTAGAGATGTGAAAAGGTCAATACATTCTACTTTTAAAATTCATTTTAAACTATTGACCCTGTGGACACAAAGTGCTGGAATAACTCAGTAGGACAGGCTGCATGTCTGGAGAACGTGCATAGCTGACATTAGAGACACTTGTTCAGACCCTATGCATTGAATTGGAACATTTTGTACCCATCATTTTTTCAGGTTCTTTGCCTTTTGATATGATGACAATATTTTGTTTTTTTACCGATGTTTATTAGGAGCTTAATGTCTGTGGAGAGCTGGAACATTTATTTATAATGAGCAGATCTGGTCTATTTACAATGAGCATATCAGTCTGGTTAGAAGTCCCTACCACAGTCAATCGTTTACCCTCTGGGCTAGACTATCTTTCCAATTCCATTCAGACTACTGCCAATGACCTGGCATTAGGCAACTTCAGTGTATAAGATGCTTGGATTCTGTCAAGCAAAGGTATGTTTAGGCATGGAAGGAAGTAATTAATTAATTTATGGGTTGGCGGTGGAGGCCGTTTCTCTGGATACTTTCAAGAGAGAGCTAGATAGGGCTCTTGAAGATAGCGGAGTCAGGGGATATGGGTAGGATATAAGGCAGTAATGGAGTACTGATTGTGGATGATCAGCCATGATCATATTGAATGGTGGTGCTGGCTTGAAGGGCAGAAAGGCCTATTCCTGCACCTATTGTCTATTGTCTATTGTCTATTGGAAGAGCCATTAAAGCATAAAAAATCTATCACATAAATTTACAGATTCTATCCAATTACATGTGTCAATTAGCATGGAAATATGGGTTTCAGCCTACTGCAAGGCTCTACCAACAATGCTGTTAGTTAGGGAATTCTAAAGATAACACAACAAGCTGGAGTAACTCAGCGGGCCAGGCTGCATCTCTGGAGAGAAGGAATGGGTGACGTTTTGTGTCGAGACTCTTCTTCACTCAAAATTCTAACACTGACCAACAAAGAAGGACTGGCAAATGTTTCCCAGGTCAATATTATCTTAACAATGATGAACTGAGAAATACCATATTGTAGACACTGCTTACCAATGTCCTTCAGGAAAGGATATCTCCCAAACTTACATACTCTAAACTATGACTGACTTCACGCCCACGGCAATGTGGTTGACTCATATGCCTTTGAAACGTGCCTATTGGAAACAAAGAGGATAGTGAGCCAACTTCTTGGAATTACATCTTGTGCCCTTCTTTCAAGTAGATGATATTTTAGATGAGATTTCAATCAGCCCTGCCAGGTTTCTAAAAAAAGCAATTACATCCTTCATTAATGTATGCAGAGAGTCTCACATCTGTTTCCGGATCTTGTCTGCAAATGAGACTGCCCAGTGTGTTGTCTGCTCAGCATCACTTGCTCAATATGTGACTTAACAATGAGTCCATACAAGGACCCTGGAGGTCACGATTACATGATACATTTTTAATATACTTAAATTAGCAGAAAGCTAAGAGGAATGGGTGCACTCCAATTCACTCGTTAGTCAATGATCGCCTCTATTTTCTCACTAATTTATGCAGTTTAAATCATTCTTTAAACAATCTAAGCAAATGGCCCTGTTCCATTTATAAAATACACTCCAAAGACTCAAATGAAGGTTAGGTTAATGAAATAATTTGTGTATGGAACAAGCTACCAGAGGAGGTAATTGAGGCAGGGACTATCCCAACATTTAAGAATCAGTTATGGGCCTGTCCCACTTAGGCGATTTTTCAGCGGACTGCCGGCGACTGACAAGCTGCCGGCAGTCGCCTGAAAAACCGGCAACTGGAGTGGCGACTATCAGAGTAGAACATACACACAAACGCATTGCTTCCTTCACCAGCCTGTTATGCATGTGGGGGACAGGGCAAGCAGGGGGATGCTGTCTTAAAAAATCACACAGTGCAAAGCCAAGGTGAAACAGACACACCCCGCGATGAACAGGAAAGTTGGCGCTGTAAAAAGACGGCGAAAGCACAGTGTACGGTAAGTCCTTTAAAAGAAGGGGTGAGAAGGAATGGAGACAACTTTTAAGAAGCCAGAGAATCACGGCTTTGAAGCTCAGCGGACATTTAACATTACCGGTCGGCTATCCTTGATTCGGAAAACTACTACTTGCCTTTTTTTCCTCAATGAACCAATAAAATTCACCGGTCAGCTATTCACCGGCCAGCACCGACTATAACCTACAAGAACCTCCGAGAACCTGCAACACCCTGGCAACCCATTAGGTCCTCCTGGCGACCCACCTACAGCATGAGAATTCTCGCTACTCTCCATGGCGGCTTCATTCTAGTCGCCGCTAATTTTTCAACATGTTGAAAAATTCACGGTGACCATAATGAGGCCATGGCTAGTTCCCAGAATGCGGGAACTCCTTACGTCCATGAAGGCAACCACCCTTGAACATGTGGCGACCATGTGGCGACTGCATAGTCTCCTGCAGTCACCTAAAAAGTCGCCTAAGTGGGTCAGGCCCATTAGACAGGTACATGGATAGGACAGTATGGAGGGATATGCACCAAACACGGGGAGGTGGGACAAATGTAGCTGGGGCATGTTGGCCGGTGTTGTCAAGTTGAGGTGAAGGACCTGTTTTCTAACAGTATATATCTATGACTCTATAAATAGTGTTTCATTGTCTTTGGATTATAAATTTATAGCTATTCACTTTCCTTCTAAAGCCGTACATTTTTTGATGATCCGCAGGTGATACCGTATTGTTGTTATGAGTAAAATCTATCTCTACAGTATAGTAGGCCCCCCCTTGGTCATGACTGACCATGGGTGATGCATCCTGTGCGATGTCATGTGGAGGACAGGCCGTTGCCCATGCAGCACGTCCCCCCTCTCCACATCGCTATTCGATGCAAAGGAGCAGCAGAGCTGTTACAGTTTGGCATCAGCGCCGTCGCAGGAGCTGCCAGAGCAAGGTTGTAGACAACGATAAACTGCCTTGGGGCATCGGCTCCGGATTTTCTTGCGGTTTCTCCTGGAGCCTTTTCCATGACTCGATATGGCCACAAGGCAGTGGATGTTTTTAATCAGAGTGTTCCCTCTCCGAGATGGACTGCCTTCCCAAGCTGCCTGTAATATATTTACAGCATAAACCTGTACATTTTAAAAAAATCTAACTTTACAGTATAAACCTGAACATTTAAAAAATATTTTTTCAGTTGCAAATATTTCTTCCGATGATTAGCATTGAAGCCTTTGAGCAAAAAGCATCACACCGGTAGAAGGAAACAGCACAAGTGTATTAAATCTGCAGTCCTATTTCACAACTTCACTCTAAACAAGAGGCAAGATTCAACTCACCACATTATTTTGCATATGTGTAAATATAATCCATTTGTTTTGAGCAGGCTATCTCCCTTAAATTAGCAGGAATTAAATTCAGTGTTGGAAATGTCACATCCCCATAATCTCTGATGACATGGCAACATTTTTTAAATGACTCATCTTCTTCTCAGTGCTGTCAAACAATATGTTGTTTTCAGATAATTGTTCTGAATGAAATAAATAAAAATAAATAAGTTAAAAAACCCATCGCAGGGCTTGTTTCAGCAGAGGCCCAGGAGCCGTTGGTGAGGGAGGAGCGACCTCCGTGCGGTGAGTTAAAAAACCCATCGCGGGGCTTGTTTCAGCAGAGGCCCAGGAGCCGGTGGTGAGGGAGGAGCGACCTCCGTGCGGTGAGTGTAAAAACCCATCGCGGGGCTTGTTTCAGCAGAGGCCCAGGAGCCGGTGGTGAGGGAGGAGCGACCTCCGTGCGGCGAGTTAAAAAACCCATCGCGGGGCTTGTTTCAGCAGAGGCCCAGGAGCCGTTGGTGAGGGAGGAGCGACCTCCGTGCGTTGAGTTACAAAACCCATCGCGGGGCTTGTTTCAGCAGAGGCCCAGGAGCCGTAACAGAGGGAGGAACCAAAATCTGCAACGTTCCATTCGCAGATCACACTTCAAATTAAGGGGGCTGGTGGAAGCCTCTGATTGGTCGAACGGACTAGAGGAAGCAGCTGATTGGCTTGTATCCCGGGTAAGGCTTTATTGTATTCGGATAAGGGGGAGAATGAGGGCCAGGGCAGTTTACTGTTCTGGATGTCAGATGTGGGAGGTCATGGAGTCTGAGTGCCCTCCAGACGTCCACATCTGCGCCAGGTGCGTCGAGATGGGGCTCCTAAGGGACCGTGTTAGGAACCTGGAACAGCAACGCGATGACCTCTGTCTGCTCAGGGAGAGCGAGGAGGTCATAGAAAGGAGTTACAGGGAGGTGGTCACTCCAAGACCACGGGAGACAGAAAACTGGGTCACAGTTAGGAAGGGCAATGGGCAGAGGCAAGGACTGGTGAGTACCCCGGTGCCTGTACACCTTGAAAATAAGTACTCATGTTTGAGTAAGGGTGGGGAAGATAGCCTACCTGGGGGGCAGCGACAGCGGCCGGGCCTCTGGCACAAAGACCGGTCCTGTTGCTCAGAAGAGTAAGGAAAAGAAGAGGAGGGCAATTGTAATAGGGGACTCTATAGTCAGGGGGTCGGATAGGCGATTCGGTGGACGCAGACAGGAGACCCGGATGGTAGTTTGCCTCCCTGGTGCCAGGATCAGGGATGTGTCTGAACGTGTCCAAGAAATCCTGAAATGGGAGGGAGAGGAGCCTGAGGTTGTGGTACATATAGGTACCAACGACATAGGTAAAAAAAGAGAAGAGGTCCTGAAAGAAGAATTTAGGGAGTTAGGTAGAGAGTTAAGGAGAAGGACTGCAAAGGTAACAATCTCAGGATTACTGCCTGTGCCACGCGACAGTGAGAGTAGCAATGGAGCGAGGTGGAGGATAAATGAGTGGATGAGGGACTGGTGCAGTGGGTATGGATTCAAATTTCTGGATCATTGGGACCTCTTTTGGGGAAGGTGCGACCTGTACAGAAAGGACGGGTTGCACTTGAACTCGAGGGGGACCAATATCCTGGCGGGAGAGATTTGCAAAGGCTACTGGGGAGACTTTAAACTAGTATGGTTGGGGGGAGGGACTCAAAGTTGGGAAAGCTAGCAGTCAGTGTGTGAGGCAGGAGGCAGAGAATGGTAGCACTCTGACCCAAAATGTAGGGGAGAGAGAAGAAAAAGACAATAAACAGAGAATAAGAGAGGGTGGGTTTCTTAAATGTGTATATTTTAATGCTAGGAGCATTGTAAGAAAGGTGGATGAACGTAGAGCCTGGATTGACACCTGGAAGTATGATGTTGTGGCGATCAGTGAAACATGGTTGCAGGAGGGCTGTGATTGGAAACTAAATATTCCAGGATTTCGTTGCTTCAGGTGTGATAGAATTGGAGGGGCAAGAGGTGGAGGTGTTGCATTGCTTATCAGGGAAGATATTACAGCAGTGCTTTGGCAGGATAGATTAGAGGGCTCGTCTAGGGAGGCTATTTGGGTGGAACTGAGAAATGGGAAAGGGGTAGCAACACTTATAGGGGTGTATTATAGACCGCCAAATGGGGAGCGAGAATTGGAAGAGCAAATATGTAAGGAGATTGCAGATATTAGTAGTAAGCACAAGGTAGTGATTGTGGGAGATTTCAATTTTCCACACATAGACTGGGAAACACATTCTGTAAATGGGCTGGATGGGTTGGAGTTTGTAAAATGTGTGCAGGATAGTTTTTTGCAGCAATACATAGAAGTACCTACTAGAGAAGGGGCGGTGCTGGACCTCCTGTTAGGAAATGAGACGGGTCAGGTGGCAGAGGTATGCGTTGGGGAACAGTTCGGGACCAGTGATCACAATACCATTAGTTTCAATATAATTATGGAGAGGGTCAGAACTGGACCTAGGGTTGAGATTTTTGATTGGAGAAAGGCTAACTTTGAGGAGATGCGAAAGGATTTAAAAGGAGTAAATTGGGACAGTTTGTTTTATGGGAAAGATGTGGAAGAGAAATGGAGTACATTTAAAGGTGACATTTTAAGAGTACAGAATCTTTATGTCCCTGTTCGGTTGAAAGGAAATAGTAAAAATTGGAAAGAGCCATGGTTTTCAAGGGAAATTGGATACTTGGTTCGGAAAAAGAGAGAGATCTACAATAATTATAGGCAGCATGGGATTCAAAGAAGAGGAAGTACTGACACTTTTGAGAAATATAAAAGTGGATAAGTCTCCAGGTCTGGACAGGATATTCCCTAGGACATTGAGGGAAGTTAGTGTATAAATAGCAGGGGCTATGACAGAAATATTTCAAATGTCATTAGAAACGGGAATAGTACCGGAGGATTGGCGTACTGCACATGTTGTTCCATTGTTTAAAATGTGGTCTAAGAGTAAACCTAGCAATTATAGACCTGTTAGTTTGACGTCAGTGGTGGGCAAATTAATGGAAAGGATACTTAGAGATAACATATATAAGCATCTGGATAAACAGGGTCTGATTAGGAACAGTCAACATGGATTTGTGCCTGGAAGGTCATGTTTGACTAATCTTCTTGAATTTTTTGAAGAGGTTACTCGGGAAATTGATGAGGGTAAAGCAGTGGATGTTGTATATATGGACTTCAGTAAGGCCTTTGACAAGGTTCCTCATGGAAGGTTGGTTAAGAAGGTTCAATGGTTGGGTATTAATGGTGGAGTAGCAAGATGGATTCAACAGTGGCTGAATGGGAGATGCCAGAGAGTAATGGCGGATGGTTGTTTGTCAGGTTGGAGGCCAGTGACTAGTGGGGTGCCACAGGGATCTGTGTTGGGTCCACTGTTGTTTGTCATGTACATCAATGATCTGGATGATGGTGTGGTAAATTGGATTAGTAAGTATGCAGATGATACTAAGATAGGTGGGGTTGTGGATAATGAAGTAGATTTTCAAAGTCTACAGAGAGATTTATGCCAGTTGGAAGAGTGGGCTGAAAGATGGCAGATGGAGTTTAATGCTGATAAGTGTGAGGTGCTACATCTTGGCAGGACAAATCAAAATAGGACGTACATGGTAAATGGTAGGGAATTGAAGAATGCAGGTGAACAGAGGGATCTGGGAATAACTGTGCACAGTTCCCTGAAAGTAGAATCTCATGTAGATAGGGTGGTAAAGAAAGCTTTTGGTGTGCTGGCCTTTATAAATCAGAGCATTGAGTATAGAAGTTGGGATGTAATGTTAAAATTGTACAAGGCATTGGTGAGGCCAATTCTGGAGTATGGGGTACAATTTTGGTTGCCTAATTATAGGAAGGATGTCAACAAAATAGAGAGAGTACAGAGGAGATTTACTAGAATGTTGCCTGGGTTTCAGCAACTAAGTTACAGAGAAAGATTGAACAATTAGGGCTTTATTCTTTGGAGCGCAGAAGGTTAAGGGGGGACTTGATAGAGGTCTTTAAAATTATGAGAGGGATAGACAGAGTTGACGTGGATAAGCTTTTCCCACTGAGAGTAGGGAAGATTCAAACAAGGGGACATGACTTGAGAATTAAGGAACTGAAGTTTAGGGGTAACATGAGGGGGAACTTCTTTACTCAGAGAGTGGTGGCTTGCGTGGAATGAGCTTCCAGTGAAGGTGGTGGAGGCAGGTTCGTTTTTATCATTTAAAAATAAATTGGATAGTTATATGGACGGGAAAGGAATGGAGGGTTATGGTCTGAGCGCAGGTATATGGGACTAGGGGAGAATACGTGTTCGGCACGGACTAGAAGTGTCGAGATGGCCTGTTTCCTTGCTGTAATTGTTATATGGTTATATGGTTATAAATAGTTAATTACAGATAAATTAATCACATAACGTACTTTGAAATAATTATACATGCTAAACTAAAATAAAATAGTTAAGAAAAAAAATCTAGATTTTACCTCCTAATCTGCAAAACACGGATCTCCCTTGAAAACTATGGGGTTGGTCATTTTACGGCTGATTTGATATGGGGCAGGATTAGAGTAGGATTCACTCACATAAGTTTTGGAAATCACGGAATGACTGGGCCCTCTTATTTAATTCCCATATGGAGTCTCGCAACAAAGTGGAGTAATAGATACCTGAGAAATTTATCTTCACCAGAGTACTTATTGAATCCTGGGATAACTGATATAATGCCTGTAATGTCTGTTGTAACACCCTGTTGTGACTACCACAATTAATACATGTCCGACATCTTGTAAGAAAAGTTTATTATATCATACAACCAACAGAAACTATTAGAAGGTAACTTGTCATCAGTCACTAGGCACAGGCACACTCCCCAGCTTGTACTCCTGGCTTCAAGAGGGCACTGGCATTTACACATTGATGAGTACAAATGTTTCAAGATGGCACTAGCATTTACATCACATCTCCGCCTTCAACTTTGGGGTCACAAATTCATGTACAATACAAACTATTTTCAATACTAATAAATTTAACCTTTAATCAATTTAATGTGGATAAGGTACCACAATTAACACAGGTAGACAAAAATGCTGGAGAACTCAGCGGGTGAGGCAGCATCTATGGAGCGAAGGAAATAGGCAACATTTTGGGTCGACACCCTTCTTCTGACTGATGTGAGGATGGGGGCGGGAAGAAGAAAGGAAGATGTGGAGACAGTGGGCTGAGGGAGAGCTGAGAAGGGGAGAAGAAAGTAGGGACTGCCTGAAATAAGAGAAGTCAATGATCATACCTTGGGGTTCAAACTGCCCAAGCGAAATATGAGGAGCTGCTCCTCCAATTTACGGTGGTCCTCACTCTGGCCATGGAGGAGGCCCAGGACAGAAAGGTCGGGTTTGGAATGGGAGGGGGAGTTGAAGTGCTGAGCCACCAAGAGATCAGGTTGGTTTTTGCGAACTGAGTGGAGGTGTTGGGCGAAGCGATCGCCAAGCCTATGCTTGGTCTCACCGATGTAGAGCAGGTGACATCTAGAGCAGTGGATGCAATAAATGAGGTTGGAGGAGGTGCAGTTGAACCTCTGCTGCACCTGGAATGACTGCTTGGGTCCTTGAATGGAGTCAAGGGGGGAGGTAAAGTGACAGGTGTATCATTTCCTGCGGTTGCAAGGGAAAGTGCCCGGAGAGTTGGTGGTTCGGGTGGGAAGGGACGAATTGACCAGGGAGTTACAGAGGGAGCGGTCTATGTGGAAAGCAGACAGGGGAGGAGATGGGAAGATGTGGCAAGTGATGGGATCACATTGGAGGTGGTGAAAATGTTGGAGGATTATTTGTTGTATGTGACGGCCGGTAGCGTGGAAGGTGAGGACAAGGGGGACTCTGCTCTTGTTACAACTGGAGGGATGGGGAGTGAAAATAGAGTTACAGGGTATAGAAGAGACACTGGTGAGAGCCTCATCTATAGTAGAAGAGGGGAACCCCCGTTCCCTGAAGAATGAGGACATCTCCGATGCCCTGGTGTGAAACACCTCATCCTGGGTGCAGATGCGGCGTAGACAGAGGAAATGGGAGTAGTAATTGGAGTCCTTACAGGAACTTTACCTCCGCTACATCGACAACTGCATTGGTGCTACCTCCTACCCCCACACACAACTCACTGACTTCATCCATTTCACCACTAACTTCCATCCTGGACCATTTTCAAAATGTCCCTACCATTTCTTGACCTCACTATCTCCATCGCAGGTGTTAGACTACTGATCGACATCCACTATGAACCCACTGACTCCCATGGCTATCTGTAGCGATGTTACAAAAGCTATCTTCAGCGGAGCTGCAGTTCTTCCACCGGCTGTGTGCGCGGGGGGCGGGGGGAGTGGTGGGTGGGGGGCGGGATTAAAATGCAGTTTTGTACTGCTTGTCGAAGAGGGATTTCCTCGGGCTGCTAACTGATGAAGAAAAATCGATCGGACTTCTGTTCCCGGGTTGTTTTTTTAAATCGCTGGACAATTTAATAATATGATTAAAATAAAATGCGACTTCGAACGCCTACAACGTGACGGATCGTAATGACAGGACAAAACAAAGGGTCAGTCGTGTATTTTACATATAATCTTGCTTCTTGGGATGGCTTTAATCTAATTTTACATTGCAAAAATGTTATGTGGGCCACATACGAACGGGCAGTGTCTTCCCTGCCGTTATGGGGTTCAAATTCACCGCAACCGCAACGTTCCAATCGATCGCGTTCCAGAAACACCTACTCGCAAGATGATTTAAATGCTCTTTTTTTTGGACAATCATGTCATACGAGCATTTAAATCATCTATACTTTGTGTTATTGTCTATCCATAGTCAAATTTTTTTATACTACATCTACACAACAGTTTTAGCCACATGTATTGTGCAAAAAATAATAATTTTGATTATATTGATGGATGTTTCTAGATTAAATTATGGGAATTAAACATTAAATTCCTTCTATCTGGCATATAAATTCATGACAGTGAGATTTAAAAATCATGTTATATTGTGAATTGTTGTGTGAATGGGATTAGTTTGTTATTTGGATACTTAGGCTATTTAAAAAATATATCCTTTTCTTAAGAAAAGGAATCTACAGGACATTGTTAATGGGAAAGTAGTAATGGGAAAGCAGAAAGGCATGTCATGCGTGGGTTGAAGAGCAAAAACCTGTAGTTTACAATGCCAACATTGAAAAGTTGAGGAAAAACAATGTGCACAGAGTTGCTTTTTGGTTACAATCTGAGGAGTATGATGATGCCACTGATTATGATATGAAAATGTACCAGCTAGTAACTGATGTTCTCCATAAAGACTTGGTCTATTGCTAGAAATTGTAATTTATTTACCTATCTGTTATGGACATAGCATATAATACAATAATTTTAAAGTTCTGATCTTGAGAATATCACATTATTGAATTTTCAAGGCAGTCTGGATGTTTATTACTATTTCCGTCACAACGGTCAATTTTGTAATTAGCTACAATTAGGTAATTAACTAATTATATGCTTTAATTTCAGGTCATCCAAGTAAGATGTTTTATATTTGTTTCAGAATGTGTCAATCTATAATAACTGAAAATTTCATTCAGTTCCCTTTAAGAAAGTTATGGGCTTTTGACTGTCCTCGATCAATACTTTTGTGTTAAGTCAATGGAAAAGCAATAGGGAACAAGATGCTAATCTCCAAGTATGAAAATGGCCATAACGTTTTTAATACTGCAGATATGAAAGTGAATTAGGTGTCAAATTAAACTTCTTTTTATGCTTTATCTGATGGGATAAATTAAAGCCTTGATTATTTTTATCTCAAAATGTTGTACCATTGCTACTATCTGGATTACTCTTCTTCCCACCCTGCTTCCTGTAAGGACTCCATCCCTTACTATTGGCAATAATCTTTCATCATCAGTCAGGATGCATCCCAGCCATAGCAAGGCCACATACACAAAACTGTTGGGTAACCAACTAGACCATTGGCCATTTACCTGTGAGAACTACTCAGTACTATATCAACGACAAAACGCTGTACTTTATTTAAATGCAGTATGAACAACTATTCATTCTTTGGTTTACTCCATTTCCTTTTCCCAGTTGCTTTTAAACTTTTCACTCCGCAACAGCTTCCAGTTGTGCCAACAGGTCATTGACCTCAAATGTAAACTCTGTCTCTCTATGGATGCTCACTGATTTTCTGAATATTATTTTTATTCAGATTTGTCAGATTTGTTAAAATATACGCTCACAGAAGGTAGCATCATCACTTTTGTGTTAAAAGAGTTATTCAGTGGTAAGCGTCTTCATTTACCACCCATGCAGGAGGGCTACACATTTCCTATAAACAACACACCAAGGAAGCAAAAGTGGTAATTTAAGGCATGCATTGATTCCACACTATCACCTTAATGAGATTCTTGACAAATGCTAACATGTTAGCATACTGCTAAATGTTTATCTTTTTTACCAGTCCCTTGAGATTGGGATGACTTGCTTCCATTCCATTTCAGGAGGCTGGAGACGAAAGTGGGAACTGCACACTGTAGTAAGGGCGAGGGAGAGCCGACTAGATGGGGTGGGAGTGTGTTTCAAGTAGTGCAGAAATACTTCAAAATTAGAGCCTAATCAAAGAAATGGAGCCTTGTTGCAATTGGTTGAACACTTCACACAGTCTGGCAATGGAGTTGAAGCTTGCTGAGGATCCCAGTAACACAGTAGGATAGTTGCTTTGTTATGTGAATATAACATTAAATAATGCACAATGTATACATGGATGTCACTTCCATAATTGTGATTGGCACATCCATGGTCATTGGATTGTGTCAACTATTTATGCAGAACCAGGCCCTTCCAACGTTTGTGTGTTAAAATTCACTTAAAAAGATAGACAAAGTACAAATTCTTAAGACCATACAAAGCTTTAATTTAACGTCTAACGGGTGTGGACCTAGAGACCCAGAGGCAACAGTTTTACGTCTGAATCTCCAGCAGCACACAAACAAAGAAATACCAGAAAACCCGAGTTTATATACTGTACGTATAGACATAAAACCAATTGCATGATGTGATGTACAAAAACCATCATCCACCTCCAAATATGGAGTTGTTTTTCACTCTTTGTCAAAAGACAGTCATCCCAATGGCATCCTCTGGCCCCTTCTTATCTGGTTAACCTCTCCAACCTACATAAAAAAAACCTTGTAAGAGAGCTGTGAACTATTCAACTTAAGTTAAAAAAAACCCTTGTCATGATGGGAGTTGTCCAAATCCCATCATGCATTACAATTGGCTTTTTACAACAGGAAAGCTTAAACATGACAACAATCAATTAATAACTAACTCTTTCATGTGTGGGTTACTTCATGAAGTATTATATTTCACCGTGTGAAAGGTCTCCATCAGGTTTTTGACCATACTGCCTTTCTCTGATTATGACTATCCCTTCCTTTAGGTCAGGTGAGTGGTACCTTTTCATGTTGGAATGCCGCTTTAAGATAGCTGTAATCTAATAAGGCCACATCCAAGAAACTTCAATTAGATATACTTCAAAATGTACATTATTTTGTAAAAATCTAACTACTATGTACTAACTTCAAGAAAATGAATTGTTGATTCTAAAGTTACCTAACCTTTTAATAACTTTGTTGTGATATAGTTAACAATACTTATAACTTGTTGCAAAGTGTTACTTAAAATAGTAGATTTAGCAGAGATTTTGCTGATGTAAGATACAATGAAATGAAATGAGAGCATCTGGATCTGATAATACCTTTTTTATCTGTGCAATATACCCTTCACGTTTTCCTGTCATGGAAGGTGCACTGTCTGTACATACACTCATTAGTCAGGGAGGATTATTTCGTTGAATCTTCTTTTACTCTTTGGTATTTTAAATATACGTTCATTTTAAGATTAAAATTAAAATAATAAAAGACGACAAAAACATATTAATGAAAATTAAATAATTTGTTCGACAAAATTTTGATTAATTCAAAAGGCTGCACTTAATGACCTAGAAGGCAGCATGTGGCCTTAAGGCCGCAGGTTCCCCACCCCTGCTTTAAGTCATCACTCTCATTTGGCATCCTCCTACTGTCCATCTTCTATGACCTCTCTTGCATTGACTCTCTGCCAAAGCATCAAAGCTATCTTCCTGCTAAAATTATTGGAACATTACTTATCTCTCATGCCCCTCACCCTACTGATCTTCTAGTTCAATATTTAGCCCAGCGACTCCTACTGTTCTTATTACCCATCCATCATCCTTACCTGTTCACCAACTGATCCGAAACTGTCAGACCCCTTTACCACACATGCTTTCTTCACTCAGTGATTCCACTCAACATCTTATTCCAAATCCTTTCTGCCTGATGCCCCAAGCCTTCTTTCATCATCTGTGCCCCCTTCCATTGTGCCTCCTTGACCCAGACTCTGGATTACCTGGAGTCTGAAGAAGGGTCCCAGCCTAAAACGTAATCTATCCATGATCTCCAGAGATGCTGCCTGATCTGTTGCATTACTCCAGCATTTTGTGTCCTTTTGTGTAAACCAGGATCTGGAGCTCCTTGTTTCTCCATTCTGGATGAGCTGATTTTGAGAAGTGTTCTGCATTGGAATGACCCTTTGCTTGTATTCAGGTCCAGATTACACACTTTGGGATTATGTGCTATTAAATCTTGCTCTTTAAAGATGCTTAGTGAACATCATTGTAATTCTAACATCGAAAAAGGATATTATTTTATGGAATATTTTGGGAGAATGCTTTTAAAAATTTTGTTTCATAAATTTACATTTCATTTGAACAGAGTATTTGACATCAGTTTTTTGGAACAATTTTAATGCAGAATTTCCAATTCAGTAATTGGAACAACAATTGCTCCTTTGCAATCATAAAATGTGAAAAAAAAGAGTTTCAATGTCTATTTATGGGAACTTGAATTTCAAAAAAGTCACATTGTTACTTCCCTCAGTTTGCACTACTGTAAAACCAAACAGTGTGTGCCCTTGAGAATGTAATGGACTGTAATGTAATGCAGATGTTGCTACAACAAGCCTTAACTTAAGATCGGTGGGGACGCTGCAAGTCGGCAGCCCTGTCAGCAGCGTATTAGTCTTTTCAACTTAAAAACATTTTTTTTAGTGTGTTTTAAAGTATGTTTTTAATGTTTCTTTGTGTGTCTTGTGTGGGGGGTGGTGTGGGGGAGGTTAGGGGGAAACTGTTTCGGTCGCCTCCTCCACGGAGAAGCGACTTTTTCCAGGTCGCCTCCCCGTGGCCTAACAACGAGGATCGGGTGGCCTTTCCTGGAGACGCGCCTGGGGCTTCAGCGGCGGGCGCAGCGCCAACTCTCGGCGCGGAGCGGGCGAGCCCTCGCCGGGCCTCACCAGAGGGGAGCGCTCCATTTCGCTGGCCCACGGCAGCCTGTAGCCGGAAGCCTGAAGTCACGGTCTGCAGAGCTCCAGCTGGCACGCCGTCAGCAGCCTGGGATCCCTCATGGGGGACCCGGGAGAAGAAGAAGCTTCCACCCCCGGCCTGCGGCCTACTTCTACCGCGGGCCCGGCGTGGACTTTCCATCAGGAGCGGACTTACCATCGACTGCCTGCCCTGCGGTCTGCGGTGCTTCTGGCTGCGGCGCGGCGTAGACTTTAAATCTTCGACCGACGGCCTGCGGCCTACACCTACCTGAAGCTGCGGTCACCGGTGGGGAAGAGCCGATTCTGGACTTACCTGGACTTTTACCTGTCTGTACATCTGGACACCCGCAGCGGAGGCTGCGGAGGGTTAAGGTCCCGACCACGGGGAAAAATGGAGGAGGACTGGCCAAATCTTTGTGCCTTCCACCACAGTGATGAATGCTGTGGTGGATGTTTGTGTTAAATTTTTAGTTTGTTTTTGTGTGTTCTTTATCATTGTACCGCTGCTGGCAAATTCATTTCACTTGCACTTTATGTGCAATGTGATGAATAAAACTGACTGATTGATTGATTGATTGAACTTGGCTGGGACAATATTCCTATTTAAAGTAATAGATGTCAGTCAATAAACATACAGCACTTCTGCTCCTGGACATTGTGCTTTATTGAGAAACTCCAATGCTATCCATAAAAAAGAGAGAAGCTAAATTAATCTATACATTGAACAATATTTTGTATTCCTCAGGATATACATTGATTTTAACACATGCCCAAGGTCATTGAACCATTAATAATATTGCATTGGAAATGTCACAAATCACATGTGATGTATTTCTGGGTGGAAATCTAGCAAATTCTCTGCATGGTTGTGCAAATGTCAGCTTGACATCTGATGTATCTATTAACTCAACGCTTTAGTGAATGAAGTCAGTTTTACTCAATTTACTGGTAGTCATCTGTCAAGAGCATCACTGCTCGCAGATACAACTTCATCCCAAGCTGTTCTTGAAGACAAAGCAAGTGACATCAGTAAAATGAAGAAAAACTTGAAACAAACTATGTTTTCATCACAGTCATCAATATGCTCCTCGCTAAGTTTTTTTTTTCATATCATGAATTGTTCTGTCAGAAATATCCATTTAAAATAATCAAAGTTACAGCAACTTGGATAAGTTACTCCTGTGGAGTATTTAATTGCATTGGTTTATTAAGATTAATTTTAATGTTGTCCCATCTTGCACCTTTGCTCCTTGCAATAAATATGACTTCAAAATGCACATAAATTACCCAGGGCATTGTGGAAATTAAATATTGATTGTATTTCATTATTTTTATATGCACACTGGAACAGTAGTTGCCATGATAAAAGATGAGATTGCACTTTAACTGTATACCTTCTCTTTACATTCAACCTCCCAAAGTATAACACCTCACATTTGCTCAATTAAGCTCCAAGAGAGTAAGATACTAAATGACTACTTACATACAGTATATTCCTTTGTCTCCAGAGATGCTGCCTGACCCGCTGAGTTACTCCAGTACTTTGTGTCTATCTTCGGTATATACCGGCATCTCTAGTTCCTTTCTTCACACTTTTACACACACACACACACACACACACACACACACACACACACACACACACACACACACACACACACACACACACACACACACACACACACACACACACACACACACACACACACACACACACACACACACACACACACACACACACACACACACACACACAAATATATATATATATATATAGCAGCATATTAGGAGAAAAGGAATGGGCGACGGTTCGGGCCGAGACCCTTCTTCAAACTAATGTCAGGGGAAATCCCTGAACTCTACCTCCGCTACATTGACGACTGCATTGGTGCTACCTCCTGCACCCATGCAGCACTCACTGAATCCAACTTCTCCATTAATTTCCATCCTGCACTCAAATTCACTTGGACCATCTCCGACATGTCCCTACCATTTCTAGTTCTCACCTTCTCCATCACAGGAAACAAACTATTGAGCGACATCTACTTCAAACGTACTGACTCCCATAGCTATCTTGACTACACTTCTTCCCACCCTGCTTCCTGTAAAGACTCTATCCCCTACTTCCAATTCCTCCATCTGCACCGCATTTGCGCCCAGGATGAGGTGTTCCGTACCAGGGCATCGGAGATGTCCTCATTCTTTAGGAAATGGGGGTTCCCCTCTTTCATTATAGATGAGACTCACACTAGGGTCTCCTCGATATCCCGCAGCTCCGCTCTTACTCCCCCTCCCCCTCCCCCCATTCATAACAAGGACAGAATCCCCCTTGTCTTCACCTTCCACCCTATATGCTGTTGCATATAGCATATAATCCTCCAATATTTTCGCCACCACCTCCACCTCCACTACTGGCCACATCTTCCCATCTCCACCCCTTTCTGCTTTCTGCAGAGACCGTTCCCTCCGAAACTCCCTGGTCAACTCATCCCTTCCCACCCAAACCACCCCCTCCCCAGGTACATTCTCCTGCAACTGCAGGAAATGCAACATCTGTTCCTTTACTTCCCTCCTTGATTCCATCCAAGGACCCAAACAGTCTTTACAGGTGAGGCAGAGGTTCACTTGCACCTCCAACAACCTCATCTACTGTATCCGCTGTTCCAGGTGTCAACTTATCTACATTGGCAAGATCAAGCACAGGCTTGGCGATCATTTCACTCAACACCTCCGCTCAGTCCGTCTTAACCTATCTGATCTCTCGGTGGCTCAGCACTTCAACTACCCCTCCCATAACCATTTACCTTTCTATCCTGGTCCACCTCCATTGTCAGAGTGAGGCCCAGTGCAAATTGGAGGAACAGCACCTCATATTTCACTTGTGTAGTTTACACCCCAGCGGTATGAACATTGACTTCTCTAACTTCAGATAGCCCTTGCTTTCTCTCTCCATCCCCTTCCCCATTCTCCAACTAGTCTTACTTTCTCTGCCTACCTGCTATCTTTACCCTACCCCTTCCCCTGACATCAGTCTGAAGAAGGATCTCAACCCGAAACATCGCCCATTCCTTCTCTCCAGAGATGCTGCCTCATCCGCTGGGGGGGGGGGGGGGGGGCTTTCTGGTTCGTTAGTGTGGGTGTTGTGGGCCTCAGGGACTGTTTTCCAGAGGGCTAGTATGGACATTGTGGCCGAATGGATTCTTGGGCTGGCAGCTCAGTCACTCAGGGCTGTTGGGCTGGCAGCTCAATCACTCAGGGCTGGTGGGCTGGTAGCTCAGTTACTCTAGGCTGGTGGGCTGGCAGATCAGTAACTCAGGGCTGATGGGCTGGCAGTTCACTCATGGCTATTCTTTGAAATTCTATTTCAAGCAGAGTGCAGGCCACCAAATTCAATTTCATAGCATTTCAAGCAGAGTGCAGGCAACCAATTTCATAGCATTACAAGCAGAGTGTAGGACACAAAATTCAATTTCATAGCATTTCAGGCAGAGTGTAGGCCGCTAAATTCAATTTCATAGCATTTCAGACAAAGTGCAGGACAACATATTCAATTTCATAACATTTCAAGCAGAGTGCAGGCCACTAAATTCAATTTCATAGCATTTCAAGCAGAGTGCAGGCCACCAAATTCAATTCCATAACATTTCAAGCAGAGTGCATGCCATCAATTTCCATTTCATAGCATTTCAAGCAGAGTGCAGGCCATCAAATTCAATTTCATAGCATTTCAAGCAGAGTGCAGGCCATCAAATTCAATTTCATAGCATTTCTAGCAGAGTGCAGTCCACCAAATTGCCAAATAACTCATTGCATTGTCATTCACACATCCGGTGGCGCAGTTGATGGCTGCCACCGCCTGCAGTCTGTTTGCCTTTTCATCTTTTTTTATTTTTTGTATGTTTAAAACATGTTTGTTTTTAGTGTTTTATGTGGGGGAGGGGGAGGGGAAGGGGGAAACCGTCCTTCAGTCACTTCCTGGCGGGGATGCGACTATAATCTGTCACGTCCTCGCCCCCCTCCTCGTGGCCTACCAACTGGATTGGCGCGACCTTTCCTTCCGCGAGCTTCAGCAGCAGCAGCGCAGCGCTGGATACATCGCGGGGCAGACGATGCCTCACCTGGGATCGCCGTTTGAAGCTCCAGAGTGTTAGGCCTTCTACATCGACATCGTGGAGCTGTGGTTTGCAGAGCTCCCAGCGCAGGCTGCGCTGACCAACATCGCAGAGTCCTGGGACTCTTTGCTGGCGGCCGCCAGCATTGAATCTCCGCCCAGCTGAGCCTGTGGACTTTGGGAGCCACGGACTCTGGTGGGAGGTGGCCGATTCAGAGGTCCAGACCACTGAGGATGTTCTCCCGTTCGACGTCGGGGTTCCGTCATTCCCGGCGAGAGGGCCTGAACATCAGGCCACCCGTAACGGCGACTGTGGGTGGCTTAGGAGGCCACGACCACGGATGAACATCGGGGAACATCAGCGAGGAGGTTGACTGGACTTTGGTTCTTTCCCTCACAGTAGGAAACTTTGGTGCCGCTGTGGGGATGTTTGTGTTGTGGACTATTGTGTTCTGTGTTTTAGTTTTTTTTAATTTATATGACTGTATGGGAAATAGCATTTTGTTGTCTCTTACTTGAAGACAATGACAATAAATTGTATCAATTTGAATCAAAATCAAATTAAGAGCTAACAAATCATTTATTGCAAGTACATTGCAGACTCACAGTTCACTAATTTACAGCTTAGAATCACAGTTGTGGACTCTCCCTCGCGATCTTCCAGAGTGACTGACTCACGTCCAGGCTTCCATAGTCCTGCCCCCCACTGAAGGCGCATTACCTTCATCGTGGTGTTTGATAGGCGAGAGGACCAATTAGCTGATCTCAAGTTGTTTTAAACACTCATAAAAAATGTTTTTCCATCGTTCGGAGAAATTCTCGGGGCTGCCTCAGCGGAGGCGGACTGTGAGTAAGATGGCCAAAAATCATAGTGATATATGGTATCATTTTTTTTCCAAAATCAATATACGGCGCAGACAGGAAGTGGTCAAGATTAGACTTTTAGTTACATAGATAGATATATAAATGTCAGCACCTAACCCACCACGTGGCCCATAGTTCACGCCACGGTCATTATAATCGCGTTATTTTATTTTTTTTAAATCGCGATAAGTGCAAATAAACCCGTTATAGTGCAATAAATAGCATTCATGATGTTACTCAATTGGGGGGAACAACAGAATGAGACATCACTGAAATAGGTGAGCAGACTAGATTTTTATTATATGATTTTAAGTTCTATTCATTATTAAGTAGTGCAATGGAAAGCTGAAACACAAAATATAAACAATAAAAAAAGAAACAATAAATATAAAAATGGTTCACGCGTGACACATTTCACATGTGACCAAAGTCAAGTCAAGTCAAGTCACTTTTATTTCTATAGCACATTTAAAAATCAACTCTCGCTGACCAAAGTGCTTTACATTGGTGGAGTACTAACGTCAAACAACAGTGGTTCATAGATTAAGTAGATACCTAAATACATACATATAGCCATCCCTCAGAGGACGTCAAGAAAGGCTTGAGGGTAAAGATGAGTTTTAAGTCTCGACTTAAAAGAGTCGATGGAGGGGGCAGTTCTGATGGGAAGAGGGATGCTGTTCCACAGTCTAGGAGCTGCAACCGCAAAGGCCCCTGAGCTTATGCCTAGACCACGGGATGTTCAGTAACCTCAAGTCGGCCAATCTGAGGGACCTGGAGGTGGTGTGATGGGTAAGCAGACTTTTGATGTAGGTGGGGACAAGCCAATTAAGGGCTTTGTAAACATAAAGAAGGATCTTGAAATGTATTCAGAACCGCACAGGGAGCCAGTGGAGAGAGGCCAGAATCGGGGTGATGTGGTCACTTTTTCGGGCGCACATCAGGAGTCTCGCTGCGGCATTTTGGACCAGTTGCAGGCAGGACAAGGAAGATTGGCTGATGCCAGTATAAAGGGAGTTGCAGTAATCGAGGCGGGAGGAGATAAATGTATGGATGAACTTTTCGAGGTCTTCAAACTGGAGGAATTGTTTTATTTTAGCTATCGCCCGAAGCTGGAAGAAGCTAGCTTTTACCACGGCATTGACTTGTTTGTCAAATTTCAATGCTGAGTCAAATATCACACCAAGGTTTTTGACGTGAGGTTTGTGTAATGGGGTAAGGCTTCCAAGGCTGCCTGCTATCGTTTTGATTGAGTCCAAGGGGCCAAAAAGGATGACTTCAGACTTACTCTCGTTTAGTTGGAGGAAGTTCTGGGCAATCCAGCACTTTATATCCTCAAGGCAGTGGATAAGGTTAAGCAGATTTGATCAGTTGTTGGGCTTCAGGGGGAGATAGAGTTGTGTATCGTCTGCATAGCAATGGAAGGACATGCCGTGCCTTGGAATGACTTGGCCTAAGGGGAGCATATACAGGGAGTAGAGAATGGGGCCAAGGATGGAACCTTGTGGAACTCTGCAGAAAGGCTGGCTGGGGAGGAGAAAGAGTTGCCTATGTTAGTAGAGAAACTCCTACCTTTGAGGTAGGAGATGAACCAGCTCAGGACAGTGCCATCAATAGCAACTGGAGACGATCAATTAGGATGGTGTGGCTGAGAAGAAGCAGGAGCAGGGGCACCACTACACATTCTGCTGCAAAAACCTGGGACATCAGAAAACCATCTATTCTTATAAATGATAAAAATCATAAGCATAATTAGAATTTTGCTTATATAGAGTTATTTAATTGCAAAATTAATGTAATTTTCTGATATAAATTAGCCTGAGGATTTGATGAAATCCTGCTTGAAAAACACAGGGACATATCTGATATTTTTCTTTTTAAAAACAGATTTTTTTTTTTTTGCTTCACCGCATTATTTTGGCTATACAACGTGATCTACTTAAAATACAGGATATGAAACAATGGAATATTACATAAAAAACAATAAAATAACCTGGACGTTTGGAAATGAGTGCTGTATTTATGGAAACTAATGAGTGCTGTATTTATGGAAACACTGATATGTACAGTGCATTCATTAAGTATTCAGACCCTTTCACTTTTTCCACATTTCGTTACGTTACAGTCTTATTTTTAAATGGATTAAATTCTATTTTTTTTTATCATCAAACTACAAACAATACCCCATAATGAAGAAGCAAAAACAGGTGTTTTTAAATTTTTGCCAAGTAATTAAAAAGAGAAAACTGAACGATCACATTTACATAAGTATTCAGACCCTTTGCTATGACACTCAAAATTGAGCTTAGGTTCATCCTGTTGCCGTTGATTATCCTTGAGATGTTTCTACAACTTTATTGGAGTCCACCAGTGGTAAATTAAATTGATTGGACATGATTTGGAAAGGCACACACCTGTCTATATAAGGTCCCACAATTGACAGTGCATGTCAGAGCAAAAACCAAGCCATTAAGACGAAGGAATTTTCCGTAGACCTCCGAGACAGGATTGTGTTGAGACACAGATCTGGGAAAGTGTATAAAATAATTTCTGCATCATTGCAGATCCTGAAGGGCACAGTGGCCTCCGTCATTCTTAAATGGAAGAACTTTGGAACCACCAGGACTCTTCATAGAGCTGGCCGCCTGGCCAAACTGAGCAATCGGGGGAGAAGGGCCTTGGTCAGTGAGGTGACCAAGAACCCGATGGTCACTTTGACAGAGCTCCAGAGTTTCTAATGGCAGTGGCTCGACTGCAGTCCGTCTGTCTTTTTTTTTTTTAATTGTCCCGTTAAATGTATGTTTTTGGTTTTAATTTTTATTATTTTTTAACCAACAGGACAATGACCCTAAGTACATAGCCAAGACAACACAGGAGTGGCTTTGTGACATGTCTGTGAAAGTCCTTGAGTGGCCCAGACAGAGCCCGGACTTGAACCCGATCAAACACCTCTGGAGGGATATGAAAATAGCTGTGCATCGACACTCCCCATCCAACCTGACGGAGCTTGAGAGGATCTGTGGAGAAGAATGGGAGAAATTACCCAAATACAGGTGTGCCAAGGTTGTAGCACCATACCCAAGAAGACTTGAGGCCATAATCACTGTCAAAGTTGCCTCAACAAAGTACTAGGTAAAATGTCTGAATACTTATGTAAATGTGATATTTCAGTTATTTATTTTTAATCACTTTGCAAAAAATTCTAAACACCTTTTTTCGCTTTTTATTATGGGGTATTATTTGTAAATTGATGATAAAAAAAATAACTTAATCCATTTTAGAATAAGGCTGTAACCTAACATAATATGGAAAAAGTTAAGGGGTCTGAATACTTTCTGAATGCACTATATATATATATATAGTGTGTATATATTTCATTGCAGCTTTCTAGTTTTTCTTATAGATAAATCAAGGAAGCACTGAAGTAACTTTGATATTTCTTCAGGTTTAGTCAGTCCCATTATTGAGATTATAATTAATGCAGATGAAGGATCAAAAGATATTCTGAACTTTGTTTCTTTACCTATATTAAAAGTTATTTCATATTATTTGTTCTGCTCACATTTTAAAATGTGAGCAGGATGTATTTTTCAATGCCATTATTTAGTGTGAAATAAATTGACATTATTCAGACAAATAATGTGCTGATAATTGGACTTCATTATCATAGCTGCAGCAAACTGGGCACTGGTGCTTGGAAATCCGTGACCTTGAATGAATGAAGGAATACTTTACTTTATTGTCACATGAGACAAATCACAGTGTAATTCGTTGCTTGTATACCCAAGGTATACAAATATTCGCCGCATAAAGGGCGCCGACCTTGTTAGATTCCCCACGTAAATTCAACAAGCAGCAAGGGATGGTATCATTGTTTGATTTAAAACTATTAATCTTAACAGCATCAAGTATGAATGCTGTATTTAAAGAATGTAGTGTGATAGGTGGGATTAGGGTAACTTTTCTCGTTAGCATCTGAGTAATCACTAATCATTTGAAAGTGACACAGAGAAGATGGTCTGAGATGGAATCACAGCAGTAAATGAGTCCACATGGTTACAGGGAGAATGTGAAAACACCACACAGACTGCACTTGAGGTCAAGATCAAAGCCAGGTCCCAAGCACTGTGAGGCAACAGCTCTACCAGCTACACCACTGTGCAACCCATTTGATTATCTGTGTAAGGTGACCTTGCAATTCATGTAGTAAACAAAAACACCCACCAGTCTTACACATTGGTATCATGGCTAAAACTTCGCTTTATTTGGTAAATACGGAATGTGGCAGCCACAAGAACCTCCAATGTGAAACTACATTAACCTTGCAGATCTCCAGTTATTCATACAGAATTGTTTCCGAAACAGTTCTGTTGTGAATTTTTAATCTGGATAGTAAGTTTTGAAATCCCAAGGTTTTTCTACTTGTCCAAATCCACAGTAACCTCTGTGACTATCAGCGCAAAAGTGCTAGGACAGAGGTACACTACATCCATTCATATATCCTATGCCCAACATAATAAATTGATAATCATGTGGCACCATTGCTCAACGTGTATAAATAAATTATAATAAAAAGGGCTGAGGAAAGCGAGAAATTGTAATGTAGAGGAAACTGACTGGTGGGATATGAAGGGAGGAACTTTCCACTGTTCACGCAGCTGAAAGTCAAAGGACCCAGCTTAAAGAAAATTATGGAAAGAACCAGCAGGGAGGTGGGGAGCAGTGAGGGGGTAGTAGGAGCATCCCAACAATAATCTTCAAAAATCGGCATTTATTCAGCACATTGATGCAATCACGAAGAAAGCCTGTCAACACCTCCACTTCCACAGAAGATTGAGTAGATTTGGTATGTCGACAAGTCAAGTCGTCAAGAGAGTTTATTGTTAAGTGTCCCTGACAGGACAATTAAATTCTTGCTTTGCTTCAGCACAACAGAACATAGCAGGCATTGACTACAAAACAGATCAGTGTGTTATTATATACGCAAATACACACATGAATAAATAAACTGATTTAATAATGGGCTATTAATGTTCAGAGTTTTGTCCGAGCCAAGTTGAATAGCCTGATGGCTGTGGGGAAGTAGCTATTCCTCAACCTGGTCGTTGCAGTCTTCAGGCTTCTGAACCTTCGACCTGTGTGGCCAAGATGGTATGGGTCCTTGATGATATTGCCAGCCTTTTTGAGGCAGCAATTGCGATAAATCCCCTCGATGGAAGGGAGGTCAGAGCCAATGATGGACTGGACAGTGTTTACTACTTTTTGTAGTATTTTCCTCTCCAGGGCGCTCAAGTTGCCGAACCAAGCCACGATGCAACCGGTCAGCATGCTCATACTGTGCACCTATATAAGTTAGAGTCCTCCTTGACAAACCGACTCTCTTCTCAGGAAGTAGAGGCGCTGATGTGCTTTCTTAATAATTGCATCTGTGTTCTTGGACCAGGAAAGATCTTCAGAGATGTGCACGCCCAGGAATTTGAAGCTCTTGACCCTTTCAACCATCGACCCATTGATATAAACGGGACTGTGGGTCCCCATCCTACTCCTTCTAAAGTCCACAATCAGTTCCTTGGTTTTGCTGGTGTTGAGGGCCAGGTTATTGTGCTGGCACCATATGGACAATCGCTCGATCTCTCTTCTATACTCTGACTCATCCCCATCAGTGATACGTCCCACAACAGTGGTGTTGTCAGTGAACTTGATGATGGAGTTCGCACTATGACCGGCTATGCAGTCATGAGTATAGAATGGGTCCAGGTTTTTGTTGAGGTAGGAGTTGATTTGCGCCATGATCAACCTCTCAAAGCACTTCATCACCACAGGTGCCACTGGTCGATAGTCATTGAGGCACGTCACCTTACTCTTCTTGGGCACTGGTATAATTGATGCCCTTTTGAAGCAGGTGGGAACTCGGACCTCAGAAGTGAGAGGTTGAAAATGTCTGTAAAAACTACGGACAAATACGTACTAATCCGTAAAAACTACGGACAGAACTACGGACAAATGTCCGACAAACACTCTCTTGAACTTCTACAAGTGTTTGGTAGAGAGCATATTGATTGGTTGCATCATCATTGGTTTCACCACTCTTTCTCTCCTTATTATACTCAGTGTCAATGCAGGGATTCAACCTGAAACATTGGTTGTTCGCCTCCACCCATTGATTTTGCTTGACGTGGTATGTTCCTTCAGTAGTTTACTTGTTGCTTCCTGCCTCTTAATCATATCAAACTCCTTGCTCTGCCATTGGAGCAACAGCGTAAACCTATATATAAATGGATGCTGGTACCTGACACTAAAATATCAGTATGCATTTTTTAGCGTAAGTATGAAACAGAAGCTCCATCTATCCATTTTGTCAGTTGCAAAGATCTTATTGGACAAATTGTGTAATGAAGAAACATGCCTTTTGGCCCATTGAGTTCACACTTTTCGCATTAGTTCTATGTTGTCCCACTTTCTCGTTCACTCCCTACACATTAGGGGGAATTTACAGAGGCTAATTAATCTACTTACAAACCCACAGGTCTTTGGGATGTGGGAGGAAGCCGGAGCACCCAAAGGAGGCCCACATAGCCATAGGTGAAAATGCAAACTCCACACAGACCTGAGGTCTAGATCGAACCCAAGTCTCTGGCGCTAGGAGACAGCAGCTCTATCAGCTGTGCATTGTACCGGTGTAGAGATTTCTGGATATTTTGACCAACTTTTTATATTACTTACCATGGAAGTTTTATTTTCATCTTACTGCTAGTTGTGACATTTTTCTCTAATCAAAATGGTTCTTATATTCAACTCATAACAGTACTAAACTTTAGATTCATGTAAGTAAGTAAGTTTATTGGCCAAGTATTCACATACAAGGAATTTGTCTTGGTGCTCCACCCACAAGTAACAACATGGCATACAGTGACAGTTACAAATGACTCAGAAAACACTAAACATTAATAATAATAAAACATTAATGATAAAACACCATTGATCAAGCATGTGAACCAACAGAGAAACATAGAAAATACCAGATCAAAATACCAGGTGAAAGAAAGGCTACAGATTTTTGGCTATTGAGTAGAGCAACTACTCATGGATAAAAACTGTTTTTATGTCTGGCTATGGCAGCTTTGACAATCCGGAGTCGCCTTCCAGAGGGAAGTGATTCAAAGAGTTTGTGGCCAGGGTGAGAGGGGTCAGAGATGATCTTGCCCACTCGCTTCCTGGCCCTTGCAGTGTACAGTTCATCAATGGAGGGAAGGTTGCAGCCAATAACCTTCCCTGCTGATTGGACGATTTGCTGCAGCCTCCAGGTGTCGTGCTTGGTGGCTGAGCCAAACCAGACCATAATGGAGAAGGTGAGAACAGACTCTACGATGGCCGTGTAGAATTGGATCATCATTGCCTGTGGCAGATTTTGCTTCCTCAGCTGCCGTAGGAAGTACATCCTATGTTGTGCCTTTTTGACTGTGGAGTTGATGGTAGCCCCCCACTTAAGGTCCTTGGAGATGATGGTTCCCAGGAATTTAAAAGACTCCACAGATGTGACTGGGGTGTTGTTGATGGTGAGTGGGGTGAGGGGAGGGGGAGCACTCCTAAAGTCTACAATCAATTCCACTGTCTTAAGAGCATTGAGCTCTAGGTTGTTGCAATGGCACCAGGAAGCCAGCTGTGACACTTCCTGTCTGTAGGCAGATTCCTCCCCATCCTGGATCAGTCCAATCAGGGTTGTGTCGTCCGCAAGCTTGAGAAGCTTGACAGAGGTGTCTGTGGAGGTGCAGACGTTGGTGTAGAGTAGAGGAGAGGAGAGAGTACACAGCCTTGCGGTGCTCCTATGTCATAAGAAATGGCATTGGATCCTAATGGTGTTTCAAGATCTCATATTTGTACAAGATACAAAATGCTGGAGAAACTCAGTGGGTTGGACAGCATCTGTGGAGGGAATGGACAGGCCAGTCCAATATGATATTGAGTACTTGTAATGAGCATGTGAAGATAGCAAGAGGACACAAAACCAGATGTTAATTCTCTTCCAGTTTTTAAAGTTTTGATAATAGTAATAATAGTAAATATAAAACTGAAAGACTCTGTCATGTAAATTTCAAACACAATATTTGAATTAAAAGCAAAATCTTTTGTTTAGTCCAAGAAAACTTTCTGATAGTTGATCAGAGTAAGAAAAATACAGTGAAAAATAAAAATGACATTGACAATATTCTTCAGTTGCATCAGTCTGCTTTCGATACATCAGTGGAGCATCACGTTATCAGAATCAAAATAAAATAAGGGCTAGGCTTTAAGTATATTATGTTAACTGCAGGTCTGTGAAATCCACTGTAGGCTGGTTAATTGATTGAAGCTGCTGCTAAAGTAAAGCAGACCATCTTTATAATCTTCCTCCAGCACTACATCAGTTTACAAGGTGAGCGCAGATGTGGTAAGCCATTCCCTTAAATAATTCCAGCTTTTGAATGGGGCAGTCTCTAGGTGATAAGGATGTGTCTAGCAACACTTTTTTCAATGCTTTAGTGATCTGGGATTTTTCCCTTATCCATTGATTCCCAGTTCATTTACCAGCCAACACCAGCACCAGACATATATCCCTGATTGTTTGCTAGGCTATTTCAGAGGCCAATTAAAGTAGCGGATATAGTCATGTGTAGGCCAGACTGGATAAGAATGGTAGCTTCTCTTCCGTGAAGGTGATTATTGAGCCACATTGGTTTTAATGTCCCATGCTACAAGAACTAACTTTCCATCTATTGATTAATCTAAATGTCTTGGTGTGTTGTGGAATTACCACTCATGTTGCTCCATCAACAGTCAGGGCCTCATACACGCAAATTTAATAACTTGATGACTGTGCGACCACAACCTATGTGTCACTTATGCAACTGACTGAAGACCGAGTACTGCACAGATCCAAAGAGATAGGATTCCATTCCCTAGAAAGTACAACAAAGCACAGAATGGGAACATGCTCACTCAGGAGAAACTAAAGAACAAGAAGGATGTCCAATAAAGAATGCTTTAGTGTTTTCTTTGGGGAACTAAGAAGGGTAGATCTAGCCTTTCAGAAATACTTATATCATTGCTTTTTGGGCAGCCATTTCCCAAATACAAACGTCCAAAAAACATGCCCTTGCTATTTCAGCTGACCGCCTGTTTGGAGACCTTTAAGCTGCATGATCTGAATAGCCTAAAGGCCAGTGAGCTGTCTCTTTTGAGTGGATAGCTGAGTGGTGTAATGTAAGTACAGCTGGTCTTTAAAATGGACCAGACTTTCCTGCGGTTCCCTTTGGCTCATCCCAGGCTTCCCTATAGCTCATCACCTGGACTTCCTGGCTTGACCTCTGAACAACCTCGCTATCATTCTTTGCTTGAGAGAGTACAATCTGTGCTCCCAACATAACTTTCACAGCTTCAGGAGCATTCAGGCAAAACAGAGTCAAACGCTTTCCAGAGCCAATATATCACCCCTGAGAGTTTCTCTAAACCTAAACACGGTGCTCCACAAGGGGTCTACCTACAACATATACAGAGAAAACATTCCAGTCTCCTTGAAATAAAGACTAGCATTTCGTTACCCTTTCAATCTTTTTTTTTGTTTTCTGTTAAGAATAAGTTGTAAGCCATATAGAACGGAGACGAGGAAACACTTTTCTCACAGAGAGTTGTGAGTCTGTGGAATTCTCTGCCGGTGGAGGCCGGTTCTTCTGAATCTTCTGAATTTGTAGTCGGCAGGGCAGTACTCTGCATATTGCCAACTTGGATGTGTTGTGCATAATAACGTGCTGTTAGTGCCCCTTTAAAACTCTCTAGTGAAGGTGATTTGACTATATTGTTATCTAGTTTGTTCCATTCCCTTAAGGTTATTACAAAGAATGAGTTCTTATAAATATCTGTCCTGGCGAATGGGATTTCTATTTGCATATAATTTCTCTTTCTTGTTCTCCTTTCTGTTGAGTATGTTATGTATCTATCTGCAGTTATGCCCACGGTCCCCTTTTGAATCTTGTACAACATGGCTAGTCTGTTCCTTGCCCTTCTTGTTTCCAGCGTTTCCCACTCCAGGTTGGACAGCATCTGGGTGACACTGCTCCCTCTATTGTAGTTCCTGATGCAAAAGTGTGCTGCTTTCCTCTGTACCTCTTCTAGTTTGTTGATATGACCAGTTTTGTATGGGTCCCAGGCGCATGAAGCGTATTCCAGTAATGGTCAAACCAATGTTGTACATGTTGTGGTTTTCACTTCCATTGGGCAGAACTAGAGGTTTCGTCGAAGGAATCCTAGTGCTTTAGTGACTGTGTTGTCCACGTGTTCCCTCCACAAAAGTTTGTTATCAAGATGAACTCCAAGGTATGGTTGTGAACTTATATGATGAAGTATTTGTCCACAGAAGATGTAGTCTCGAGTAGGTGGTTTCTTCTTGTTTGAAATTACCATAATTGAGCATTTGGTTGGGTTGAAGATCATCTTCCATGTGTTTTGCCATAATTCCAAGGACTTAAGGTCTTCTTGTAAGGAGTTCATATCCTCTACGTCAGTGACAGGTGTATGTATAAACAAGATAATCATCTGCGAAGAGTCTTGTTTTACAATTTATGTGTTCAGGTAGATCATTAATGTACGTCAAGAACAATAGTGGTCCGAGAACCGTGCCTTGTGGTACTCCTGACAGTACTTGTTCTTCTGAAGAAATATTTCCTTCACAGGCTACCCTCTGCGTCCGGTTTGTAAGAAAGTCCCTAATCCAGTTATGTAGACTATTTCTGATGCCATAGTAATCCAGTTTTTCTAGGAGCCTTTCATGAGGAACTTTATCGAATGCTTTCGAAAAGTCCAGGATTGCCATATGTATATATTTCCCCTTATCTCATGGTCTTGTGATGTCAACAATAGTGATAATAAGTTGTGTTTCCGTTGAACGTTTTGCTCTGAAGCCATGTTGTGAGTCCACCAGTATCCTATTCTTTCGAAATGGTCCATGATGTGAGAGTGTATGATGTGTTCCATTTTGGTCTCCTAATCTGAGGAAAGACATTCTTGCCATAGAGGGAGTACAGAGAAGGTTCACCAGGCTGATTCCTGGGATGTCAGGACTTTCATATGAAGAAAGACTGGATAGACTCGGCTTGTACTCGCTAGAATTTAGAAGATTGAGCGGGGATCTTATAGAAACTTACAAAATTCTTAAGGGGTTGGACAGGCTAGATGCAGGAAGATTGTTCCCGATGTTGGGGAAGTCCAGAACAAGGGGTCACAGTTTAAGGATAAGGGGGAAATATTTTAGGACCGAGATGAGGAAAACATTTTTCACACAGAGAGTGGTGAATCTCTGGAATTCTCTGCCACAGAAGGTAGTTGAGGCCAGTCCATTGGCTATATTTAAGAGGGAGTTAGATGTGGCCCTTGTGGCTAAAGGGATCAGGGGATATGGAGAGAAGGCAGGTACAGGATACTGAGTTGGATGATCAGCCATGATCATATTGAATGGTGGTGCAGGCTCAAAGGGACGAATGGCCTACACCTGCACCTATTTTCTATGTTTCTATGATCTTACATGTAACACTGGTCAATGAAACTGGTCTGTAATTCTCATGCGCAGCCTTATTGCCCTTCTTAAATATTGCACAGATGTTTGCTTCCTTCCACTGCCGTGGTAGTGACCCACAATCAATTGAGGACTGGAATAAATCTGTGAGTATGGGTGCTATTTTCGCTGCAAACATCTTTAGAAACCATGGTAGCAACTTATCAGGGCCCGCTGCTTTGTTTGGCATTAGGTTCTGTGGTTGTGTTAGTACTCCTGCCTCATGGATCACGAGTTCAGGGATATCCTGTATGTTACTGGTTCCCGTCGATGGGATGTATGACTTGTTTTCCCTCGTAAATACACTGGTGAATTGAGCATTAAGTGCTTCGGCCTTCCCTTTCCCGTCACTTACAACTGCGTTGTTCACCATGAGGTCTGCAACTCCCTTCTCTCCGTTACCCAAACATTTCATATAAGACCAAAATTGCTTGATGTTTTCCTTCATTGCTGTGGTAAGGTTGTTTGACACAAAGTCTTGTTCGGCTTTGTTCAGAGCTTTCCTTAATTCCTTCTGGCAATTTACAAAGGAATCCCAATCTTCTTTGTCTTTTGTTTTCTTTGCTTTATTGTATGCCCACTGTTTCTTACGTCTGAGTCTGTGGTGATGTCTGGTGAACCAGGGTAGGGTATTTGGTTTGGCTGCTGTCTTTTTTGGAATATGTCTCTCCATGATCTGCTTTATTTCGGTTTCAACAGTGTCCCACTTCTCCTGAATAGAAGCATTGCCCATTGAGAGATAATGATCCCGTAAAGCATCCAGGTCTGCATTGATCAGTTCCTCGTTTGCTTTCCGCCGTACATAGTATTTCCCTCTAGGTTGTCGTTTCCACTTGGCTGTCAGATCCAGGTGAACAATAACTAAGTCATGGTCGCTTCCACCTGCTTCCACCTTAGTACCCTGAACAAGACTGTTGTTATTTGTGAATACCAAGTCTAAAATGTTACCTCTTCTTGTTGGTTTATTAACCTGTTGGTTCAGTCCAAAACCAATTACAGCACCCAGTAGTAGTTCAGCTGTATCCTTGGATGCAGATTGATCCTGCACTATTGTTGAGTCTTCCCAATTAATATTAGGCTGATTAAAATCGCCTGAAAGTACTATATTGTATCCCTTGCCTTTATTGCATATTTTCTCAAATGAAATTTGAGGTTCACTTACAAACTGTTTCTTATCATATAACCATTCAACAATTACAGCACGGAAACAGGCCATCTCGGCCCTTCTAGCCCGTGCCGAATACTGACTCTCACCTAGTCCCATCTACCTGCACTCAGATCATAACCCTCCATTCCTTTCCCGTCCATATACCTATCCAATTTATTTTAAATGATAACATCGAACCTGCCTCCACCACTTCCACTGAAAGCTCATTCCACACAGCAACCACTCTCTGAGTAAATAAGTTCCCCCTCATGTTACCCCTAAACGTTTGTCTCTTAATTCTCAAATCATGTCCTCGTTTGAATCTTCCCTACTCTCAATGGAAAAAGCTTATCCACGTCAACTTTGTCTATCCCTCTCATAATTTTAAAGACCTCTATCAAGTCACCCCTTAACCTTCTGCACTCCAAAGAATAAAGACCTAACTTGTTCAACCTTTCTCTGTAACTTAGGTGCTGAAACCCAGGCAACATTCTAGTAAACCTCATCTGTACTCTCTCTATTTTGTTGACATCTTTCCTATAATTTGGCGACCAAAATTGTACACCATACTCCAGAATTGGCCTCACCAATGCCTTGTACAATTTTAACATTACATCCCAACTTCTATACTCAATGTTCTGATTTATAAGGCCAGCACACCAAATGCTTTCTTTACCACCCTATCTACATGAGATTCCATCTTCAGGGAACTATGCACAGTTATTCCTAGATCCCACTGTTCAACTGCATTCCTCAATTTGCTACCATTTACCATGCACGTCCTATTTTGATTTGTCCTGCCAAGATGTAGCACCTCACACTTATCAGCATTAACCTCCATCTGCCATCTTACAGCCCACTCTTCCAAATGGCCTAAATCTCTCTGTAGACTTTGAAAATCTACTTCATTATCCACAACACCACCTATCTTATTATCATCTGCATACTTACTAATCCAATTTACTACACCATCATCCAGATCATTGATGTATAGGGATCAGGGATACTGAGTTGGATGATCAGCCATGATCATATTGAATGGCGGTGCAGGCTCGAAGGGCCGAATGGCCTACTCCTGCACCTAATTTCTATGTCTATGTTTCTATGTATATGACAAACAACAGTGGACCCAACACAGATCCCGGAGGCACCCCACTAGTCACCAGCCTCCAACCTGCCAAACAGTTCTTGGTTCTTGGGTCCTTTAAAATATTCCAACTGGAATTTAAACTGGAGGTGGTGACGGGAGGGATTAAGCCAGAAAGGGTATAAAGAACACACACTATATAATTTGACATAAAACATCCCCACACAGCAGAATCAAAGTTTCCCACTGAAGTTATCCACCATTACTCTCTGGTATCTCCCATTCAGCCACTGTTGAATCCATCTTGCTACTCCACTATTAATACCCAACAATTGAACCTTCTTAACCAACCTTCCATGTGGAACCTTGTCAAAGGCCTTACTGAAGTCCATATAGACAACATCCACTGCTTTACCCTCATCAATTTTCCCAGTAACCTCTTCAAGAAATTCAAGAAGATTAGTCAAACATGATATTCCAGGCATAAATCCATGTTGACTGTTCCTAATTAGACCCTGTTTATCCAGATGATTATATATATTATCTCTAAGTATCCTTTCCATTAATTTGCCCACCACTGATGTCAAACTAACATGTCTGGGCTTATAAGCAGTACCTATTAAAAGTGGGTGTCGTCCTTACAATTCAATTTGGTTCCACATTAATTCACTATCTAATTCAAACTCTTCTTTACGAATTATAATAATATCCTTTTTACATGCTATTAAGATGCCACCATGAATTATGTCCCGTCTGTCCCTTCGATAGACATCATATGTATCTGGGAAAATCTCATCACTATTAATGTCCTGTGAAAGCCAAGTTTCTGTCCCTTGTACAATATCAGGATACTTTCAATATCAGGATACTTTCTCTGGATACTTTCAAGACAGAGCTAGATAGGGCTCTTAAAGATAGCGGAGTCAGGGGATATGGGGAGAAGGCAGGAATGGGGCACTGATTGGGGATGATCAGCCATGATCACATTGCTGGCTCGAAGGGCCAAATGGCCTACTACTGCACCTATTGCCTATTGTCTATTGTCTCTCTGCCAGTTTCTAATGATATCTTTACTTACATTCCTATGTCTGCTTCTCCACATTTGCCAGCATCTCATCACTTCCTTGGGGTGGGAGATTGCAACCTTCATGTGGTCCACTCTGTTTCGACTAATGCAATCAACCCGACGTGCACAAACAAAAGATCAAATAGAACAAGTTGACCTGCAACTTTAGGCTGTGCACACCATATGCAAGAAGAAGAAGGTCACTTCTTTAGTTCTGAAACGGCTAACTTCATCCCCCAAATTAACTTCATCTGTCAACATTTTGTCCACTCATTTTTGAAAATATCTGCTCCCATCTATGCTACTAACTGTGCTTGGTATTACCATCAAATCTGGATATATGCCTCCCGGTTCATTCATCAAAGTCATAGATCAGTGGTGTGTCACGACAAAAGACTGTGAAATGTTAATGTTTTTCTGTTTCAAAGAGTGATAAGGTCAAGGTACCACAAAGTACTAGTTCAGAATGAGCAGCCAATATCTGTAACCATCAACGTCACAGAGAACAGTCTATTTAAATTCTTTCACTGGGAGCTGCATGAAAGCAACAGGAAAATTGAATCGGTCATCATAAAATAATGTCAACAAAATGATTTGAAACAGCATTAGGACACGTTTTGAATACTGTTTAGGTTTCAGCAAAATATGTTACACTTAATATAAAGCAAAAGTAAAGTTAAGGATATTTTGTGTTTGCAAGAAAATGTGAAGTCATCTTTGATCTATGTTAAATTATAGACAATAAACAATAGGTGCAGGAGTAGGCCATTCGGCCCTTCGAGCCAGCACCGCCATTCAATGTGATCATGGCTGATCATCTCCAATCAGTACCCCGTTTCTGCCTTCTCCCCATATCCCCTGACTCCACTATCTTTAAGAGCCCTATCTAGCTCTCTCTTGAAAGCATCCAGAGAACCTGCCTCCACCGCCCTCTGAGGCGGAGAATTCCACAGACTCACCACTCTCTGTGAGAAAAAGTGTTTCCTCGTCTCCGTTCTAAATGGCTTACTCCTTATTCTTAAACTGTGGCCCCTGGTTCTGGACTCCCTCAACATCGGGAACATATTTCCTGCCTCTAACATGTCCAAACCCTTAACAATCTTATATGTTTCAATGATATCTCCTCTCATCCTTCTAAACTCCAGAGTGTGCAAACCCAGCTGCTCCATTCTCTCAGCATATGACAGTCCCACCATCCTGGGAATTAACCTTGTAAATCTATGCTGCACTCCCTCAATAGCAAGAATGTCCTTCCTCAAAATGTGGTTTAGTGCAGTCCTTTGGAGGATTCTGCATCATCAACTGCAGGTGAACATTTTTATTTTTATATTTTGGAAGTTAAATCGATTTTAAGCATGATTAACAGATTATATTCCATATTTTGTGCCATAGGTTAGCAAGGCAAATTATTTTCTCACAGCTCCCATTCATGGCCTCTATTGTTTGCCGACAGATGCATTTACATAATATAGTACGAGTCCTGCCAGCTATCCTACTGGTAAGGTCATTTGTCTGTGGAAGCAATTGCATACCCGAAGAGTACATTCATTGTTAAGGGGTTGGACAGGCTAGATGCAAGAAGATTGTTCCCGATGTTGTGGAAGTCCAGAACAAGGGGTCACAGTTTAAGGATAAGAGGGAAGTCTTTTAGGACCGAGATGAGAATTTTTTTTTTCACACAGAGAGTGGTGAATCTGTGGAATTCTCCGCCACAGAAAGTAGTTGAGGCCAGTTCATTGGCTATATTTAAGAGGGAGTTAGATGTGGCCCTTGTGGCTAAAGGGATCAGGGGGTATGGAGAGAAGGCAGGTACAGGATATTGTTGGATGTTCAGCTATGATCATATTGAATGGCGGTGCAGGCTCGAAGGGCCGAATGGCCTACTCCTGCACCTATGTTCTATGTTTCTATGTTTCTATGTAAGACATCCAAACTTAAGACTGCTTTTTCCCCATTGCTATCAGACTCCTGAATCTATCATCTCTTCCATACCCCTTCCTGGAAGTGCTGCCTGTAATCTTACTTTAACTGTTCCTCATTCAATTATTCGATTGCACTTTAGTGCTTCCTTTGTGTTCGTTCCAAGTGCACTGCAATCGTTGCACCATTCTGTGGTTTCATACTCGTCATTTTATTTATTGTCATATTTATCATTACTGTATGTATACCATTTACTCCACGATCTTCATGTGAACAGGGAATTTCATTGCACCTTGGTGTATATAACAATAAACTAAGCTGAATCTAATTGCTTCACATTTACTACAGCTGTTTCTCTCTTTGCAGTAAATACTGTCATTTGTAATAATATCGGGGATTCAGGTGGGATATTCTGCCATGGTTGATTGTGATTCTGATATTGACTATTTTTATCTGGCCTATTCTACCTATTTGGACCTATAGCAGTGTGGTCATTTTTGAAGCCTGTCATACTAGATTTCTGTGCAAAACAGGCTTTCCACAGAGTAAATAGTCTGCACCACTCCAGAAGGCAGAGAGTTTGAAATTGTGGGGTCAGGTAGGGCAAGACAATTTTGCTCCATTTTTTACATTAGACACAGATGTAATCCAATTGACATTTTAAAAATAGGCCTGTAAATAGCTCGTTCTATGCTCCCCCCCAGTCTAGTTTCAGTCAATAAAATACTGAATCAAGCACTTGAGCAACTAAACTTTATTTTGGATTACTCAACACAAATTCCCCTATACAATACCTAACCACCGCGGGTTCGATCCTTGGATCTGCTTGGCCAAGCCCTTCTAGCCTCGTGCAAGCAGAGACACTCCAAAAGGTCACGCAGTCCCAGGCGTTCTTCCAGAAGATCGACATCGGACCTCGTGGGAGTTACCTTTTATAGGTCCCTGAACCTTGAGGGGCCAAAGCACATGGGGGTGGTCTCTATACAGTCCAATAACACATATTGATTAACACAGTATATGTTAGACAGTTCCCTAACCCAATAACACAGTAACTAATACATTGTATCTGGCAAGGCTTCGAGATGGAAGTTAACACAGATGAATTATGCAACATGTGCCCTGGGACTCAGACAACCCAGACAAAGCTTAATATTTCACCCAATCAACAACTATCGAAATAAGGATTTGCAACATTATTTACGCTATGTATATCTGGTTTGCAATGACCCAATCAGTTCCATGCATTTTAAACCTTATTGTAAGACACTGCAGATGTCCTATTCTTTCTCTGCAGCTCTTATCTAGGCCACAGACAAACTGGCACCATTCAGCAGCTTGTCTCGGTTCTGCAAAGGCCATTTAACTTGACCGAAATGGTCTAGCAGCACACAAGCCTTTACTCAATTTTAACACCATGGCTGCTCCAATTTAGCCAGGATTAACAGGTCCAGCAGCTGGAGAGCTGAAACAGGCTTGATGAAACCATTTGACAGGTGGAAGTGGGGAATCTGCTTTCTAAAGGGATCAGTTCAAACTTGGCCAATATTCACTGACGATGATATAATAATCTCAAAAAGATGCAGTGGGCTCACCATCTCAATCTCATTTAATAACATCAGTCTGCAGGAGGACACTGAACAAAGGGTCGCTGTTGAGCAGCAGAAATGTCTCTGACTTTGAGCAGTAGATTCTTCATATGCAAAGCAAGGTCCAATGACTGGGGCCTTATTGCTATATCTTGGGCAACTGAGTGACCTAAATGTAGGAATAGGACTGGTGGGATCCCTGAGATAAACTAGCTGGGACATGTTGCCCGTTGTGGGCAAGTTGGGCCAAAGGACCTGTATCCACACTGTATCACTCGATGACTCGATGACCCACCTAGGATTGCAAAATAACTTTACCAAAAAAATCCAGATCATCCACAACCATTTGCTTCCTTTTATGAGACTTGGTAACAAGAGTAACAGGAGTAAATTCACACTGTGCAATAATGCACTGTGCACTGTGCACACTGGAACTTAAGTACGGGCCCATTTTGATTTGTACCAGATATTCTCCTGGAAGTTGAGGTTGGAAAGACCACAAAATCATCTTAGTTTATAGGCTTGATTGTATAAAATGCACACATTATTCTGACAATGTTAGATGTACAATTAAGTAAGTAAGTAAGTACGTTTATTGGCCAAGTATTCACATACAAGGAACTTGCCTTGGTGCTCCACCCACAAGTAACAACATGACATACAGTGACAGTTACGAATGACTCAGAAAACACTAAACATTAATAATAATAAAATATTAATGATAATCTTTGTAGTTATTGTCATCTCTGCCCTAGACATATTTTATACTCCTCAGCTAAATCTCCCTTGATCCTGCTCTGTGCCAAAGGAAACAACCTCAGTATAGACAATCTCAGGACATAAGTAATAAGTTCTAGGCCTGTCAGCCTTCTTATCAAAATTCCACTGTCCCTTCTGAAGTCATCCAATTCCCCTTCATGAAATTTGGTGACCAGTCCTCTACATATTTTTCTGGTTGTGACTAGCTGGTACACTGAGTTAGTAAACTCAGCCAGGGAATTGTTCATTCCCTGATATTTATTTGACCATCCCCTCATTGTTGTATAACTGAGCAGAGAGAGTCAGCCAGATCACGGATGGATGGATGGCAGATTTTGTTTACCGAAGAAGATTAGATAACCCGCCATCCGTTTATGGTTATCCTGTAGCTTTATGTTCATTGAAAGTAACTTATTTTATTTGATGCTTTATTTTATTTTCCACACAGGTGCCTCTGAAATGCCTTTCCTCTTCATCAACTGGCCTTTCCTCTCCCATTACCCTTGACCCATCTCATCCACTGTCTGCACCACTGCTCTTACCCGCTCTCATCTGGTACAGAACAAGTACAAGATTCCCTTGGTCCAAACATGTATCCCATCAACTTCTGCATTCAATAGATAATTTTCCACATTATCTGCCACCTTCTAAGAGATTACATCAGCAGGCACATCTTTCCCTCTCAGCATTTTATAAGGACCATTCCCTTTGTGACCTTTGGTCCATCCTTTTGTACCCATGGACCACCCCACTTCTTATAATAGATTCAATTACAACTGAAAGTGCTGCAATTGTGCGTTTGTTCTTTTACCTCGTCCATTCATGCTATCATGGGACCACAAACAATCTTTCCAGATGAAGCAGCGATTCACTTGCTGGTGTTCTGCAGTTGGTGTTCACAGTATACTGGAGAAAACAAGCACAGATTGGGTGATGGCTTTTCAGAACACCTACATTCAATCCACAGGGTCGACCAGGAGCTTTCCATTGAATGTCAATCCCACTCTGACCTATCTGTTTGGATTCTCCTACACTGTTACTATGAGGCTTACCATGAGCTCAAGGAACAGCACCTCACCTTCCACCTGGGCTAGCTGCAGCCTTCTGGACTCAATATTGAAGTCTGCAACTTTGGGAAACTTTATTTTGCCCTCTGTAACATTGTCCATCTGGGGCAGCACAGTGGCTCAGCGGTAGAGTTGCTGCCTTACAGCAGCAGAGGCCGGGTGTGATCCTGACTACAGGTGCTGTCTGAACAGAGTTTTCATGTTCCGCATGGGTTTTCTCCAGATGCTAGTTTCCTCCCACATTCCAAAGATGTGCAGGTTTGTAGGGTTAATTGGCTTCTGTAAATTGTCCCTAGCATGTATGATAGAACTAGTGGGTAATCTTTGGCCGGCATGGACTAGGTGGATAAAGGCCCTGTTTCCATGCTGTAGGGGTTAGGGGGCGCTGCTCTGGCGGCTGCCTTGTCAGCAGCGCGTCAGTTTTTTCAACTTTTTCTTATTATTTAGTATGTTTTAAAGTATGTATTTTGTGTTTCTCGGTGTGTTTTATGTGGGGGGTGGTGTGGGGGGGTAAGGGGGAAACCGCTTCGGTCGCTTCCTCCATGGAGAGGCGACTTTTTCCAGGTCGCCTCCCCCCGTGGCCTAACATCAAGGATCGACGCGGCCTTTCCCGGAGACGTGCCCGGGGCTTCAGCGGCGGGCGCAGCGTGGACTCTCGGCGTGGAGCGGGTGAGCCCTCGCTAGGGCTCGCCGGAGGGGAGCGCTCCGTTTCGCTGGCCTGGGGCAGCCGGCAGCCTGAAGTCGTGGTCTGCAGAGCTCCAGCTGGTGCGGCGTCTACAGCCCGGGATCCCTCGTGGGGGACCCGGGGGAAGAAGAAGCCATCACTGCCGGCCCGCGGTCGACTTCTACCGCGGGGCCGGCATGGACTTACCATCACCCCTGGAGGGGAGCTTCGACCGCCGGCCCTGCAGTCTACGGTGCTTCTGGCTGCGGCGGGGACTTTAAATCTTGACCGCCGGCCTGCGGCCTACAACAACTTGAAGCCGCGGTCTCCGGTGAGGAAGAGCCGATACTGGACTGACTCTGGACTCTGGTCCTGTCCACGGGGGGGAAATGGAGGAGGACTGGCCAAATTTTGTGCCTTCCACCACAGTGATGAATGCTGTAGTGGATGTTTGTGTTACATTTTGTGTGTTCTTTATTATTGTATCGCTGCTGACAACCCAAGGGGCGGGGCGCTACTCTGTGAGCGACTCGCGGCGTGCTGCTCCCGTATGTTTGTATGTGGAGCCACGTCAAAGAGGATTTTCTGTTGCGACAGACAATAAAGTTTTCTGAATCTGAATCTGAATTTGAATCTCTAAACTAAACTAATCTGAGATAATAGTTCAGTTTGTTTTGGTTTTCATATTTTCTTTTCTTTTTCTTGGGAGCGGAGGACATTCCCTGCCTGACCTGCCGTGCAACTCTTCCTTCTCTCGATTTTCCTTTTGTCCATGTTCTTGCTTTGTAATTTCTCACTTTTATCCATTAACCACATAACTGTGTTACAGCTTATTTCCATGGATTCATCGGTTTTACCGTTAGAAACAATTTCCCCCTCCCTATCAACACCCTACAATTTTATTTGCCTCCTTCCCAGTTCTGACAAAAGATCGATGACCTGAAACGTTTTGCAATTTTCCGCAACATGAAGTCGTATCATCTGCGCACGCGTCAAGAAACACGAGTTGAAAGAAATCAAATTTATTTGTTGATTTATTTATTTATTTTCAACACACATTTCATGAGAATGAATTTTATCCCCATCTCAAATTCTTCGGTAGTGATTTGTGAATTCTGTTGGGGGAATTTCCATCACCCAAGGTGCCTAAAGCGCAGTTCGTTTGTCATTTAACCACAGGGTCACCATACTCTTGCTTTGATTTTCAATGACCTGAGTTTCATCAGTACTGGTTCTAATGAAAGGTCAGCACCCTGAGATATTAACTCAGATTTTCTCTTTGCAGATGTTGCTTGACTTGCTAAATATTTCCAGCATTTTTTTATATATATAGGATTGTGAAGACCGCCAGCAGGATTATTGGTGCTCCACTTTCCTGCTGGACATATACAGGAAGAGATGTATCAGCAGAGCCATCTCCATCATCAAAAACCCCTACCACCCATGGCATCACATATTCTCCATCCTGCCATCTGGGAAGTGGTACAGGAGCATTAGCTGCAAAACCAGCAGGATGCTCCTCAGCTTCTTCCCGCTGGCTATAAGACTGATAAACGGACTTTGCCCCCTGCCAAAGTATCGCGCACCAACCACCAACCTGGACACACTGCAGCAGAGCCACTGTCGTGCCGCTGCCGATCGGAACGCCTGTTGATGTTTAGTAGAGAGTAGAGTGTTTAATTTGTTCATGATATATGTATTTTTATTTCTATTTATTTTTTACTGCACACTGAATGGACACTGGTTGAGCAACGTTTTTTTGTTTCCTCTGGGTATGTGAGTACTCAGGAAAATGACAATAAAGATATACATACATACATACATACATACATACATACATACATACATACATACATACATACATACATACATACATACATATATCTCAGGCAACATCAAATCTCCTATCCTTGGCAAACCGTCCTGTTACCTCAAAAACAGGATCATTAGTCATATCTGACTGTCCCTTTGCAAGTTCATGCTGATTGTTATTGATTAAACTAGGACTTTTTCAAATGATGATTTATACTGCTGCTCACATTTCTTTTCAATGATTTTCCCACAAGCAATGTTAATCTGCCAGGTCTGTTGTTACTCCGACTGCCCCTTCTCCATTTTTAATCAATAGTTTCACAGTAGTGATCTTCTAATTTGCTGTCACTATGCCTGTAACCAAGGTATTGGAAAATCATGGTCAAAACCTCTGCTATTTCCGTTCTCCCTTCTCTCAGGAGCACAAGACATGATTTATCTGTAGTTAATTGTGATTGATGCAGATATCTAAGTAGTTAAGGGCCTGTCCCACTTACGTGTCCTTGGCATGCAAATTACATGACCCTGTGGTCGCGTTGAGGCGCACGGGCATTGTGTGGCCGCACGGGGCCAGTTCCACTGAGAAGCGCGGTGGGGTAGGTAGTTCTACGTGACATAGATCGGGGCTCCGAAATTTTTGTAGCAAACGAAATCTTCACGCGCAAACGGCCTGTCGCGTAACTGATGGCCAAAGTGGGACAGGCCCAAGACCCTGGCGCGACGCAACGTCTCACCTCCAACAACAACAGAAGCAGGCAAACGATCGTCGAACTCAGCCTGGGGCTCATGGCTGTTGCAGTGCGGATCCGCCCCCACTTCTACTCCCAGAGCGGGGCCAAGAAAATTGAAGATAGACACAAAATGCAGGAGTAACTCAGCGGGACCGGCAGCATCTCTGGAGAGAAACAATGGGTGACGATTCGGGTCAAGACCCTTCTTTTCAGACTGAGATGCTGCCAGCCCCACTGAGTTACTCCTGTTTTGTGTCCATCTTCAAATGACGTCACACGCTCCAGACGGCTGTGCGTATGCATGAAATCGTGCGCGACCTTCGCGGGACCGTCGCGGCTCAACACGACCTCATGGTCGCGTAATTTGCGTGCCAAGGACATGTAAGTGGGACAGGCCCTTTAATCTAATTGGCTGTTAAACTAACAATAATTTCACAGCTCCAGGGTGGTACAGATCCTCTGTAGATGGCTTTCAAGTGAAAGTGACTTTGGAACAAGGAATTGCTGTAACAGAGTCTACTTTGTGGGCAGTTTGCTTGAAGTTAGAAAACTAAGCTCTCTCTTTGCCATTGACTCTGCAATGAGGTCCATTGTATTTTTTACACATAATCCCATGAGATTGTGGGAACACAGGCGTACCACAGGGCTGTGTGCTCAGTCCTCTCCTGTACTCCCTGTTCATGCACGACTGTACTGCTAAGCACAGCTCCAACATTATCTTAAAGTTTGCTGATGACACGACCATCGTGGGCTCATCACAGACATTAATGAGACGGCCTATAGAGAGGAGGTAAAGGCACTAAACAGCTGGTGCCAGGAAAATAACCTGTCTCTCAATGTCAGCAAAACTAAAGAGATGATCGTGGACTACAGGGGACAGCAGAGGAGTGGACACCTCCCCATCCACATCGGTGATGCTGAGGTTGAAAGGGTCAGCAGTTTCAAGTTCCTCGGTGTGCACATCACTGAGGACCTCTCTTGGACACTGCACACGGACACAATAACTAAGAAAGCCCGCCAGCAGCTCTTTTTCCTGAGAAGACTGAGGAAGTTTGGCATGAACGCCAGCATCCTCACAAACATCTACAGTTGCACCATCGAGAGTCTGCTGATGGGCTGCATCACAGTCTGGTACGGGAACTGTTTTGCCCACAGCTGCTAATCACTACAGAGAGTGGTGAAGGTGGCACAGCACATCACTGGCAACTGTCTCCTGGCCATTCAGGATATTTTCCACCGGCGGTGCCTGCGGAAGGCACACAGCATCATCAAGGACCACAGCCACCCAGTACGCAAACTGTTCTCCTTGTTAGCGTCAGGCAGACGATACAGGAGCATGGCTGCACGTACCACCAGCTGTGCCTCGGTGGCGGCACAGCGCTGGAGCGCTATCGCGGAGCGGGCGATGCCTTGCCTGGGTCGCCGCGTGGAGCGACGCGCTGGAGCTCTGGTGAGCTAGACCGCCGAGAGCAACATCTCCGGGCTGCGGGTCTGCGGAGCGGAGAGGCGGCGCCGACTTTAACATCGGGAGCCATGGAGCTCCAAACCGGCGCGGCCTTGTCGGCTCCGGAAGCCGCGGTCTCCAACTAGAAAGCGGCCGTTCCAGGTGGCCCAGCCGCCGAGAGGACTCTCCCGACGCCGGGGCAAGACCACCCGGTGAGAACGGCCAGGAACATCGGGCCTCCGTAGAGGCAATTGCGGTGGCCTCAATAGGCCTGACTTTGGGGTGAACTTGGGGTGGGGACTGGACATTGTGCCTTCCCCCACAGTGGTTTCCACTGTGGGGGGATGATTTTTTTGTCTAATGTAATCCTGTAAGTCTGTGTCCATGATGGCTGCCGTGAAGGGAGAGTGAACGCTGGCGCGCTTTGGCTGCCGCTGCTCTCTCTTCACACTGTGTTTTTGATTTTCTGGTTTTGGACTGAATTCTGTTTTTAATTTGTGTCTCTGTGATGTCTTTATTACTTATTTTATTCTGATTATATGTTTTTATTTCTATGAATCTATGTAAGGTGTCCTTGAGATGTCTGAAAGGCGCCCATTAAATACAATTTATTATTATTATTATTATTATTATTATTATAGACTTAAGAACAGTTTTTATCATCATGCCATCAGGCTTCTGAACTCATAAACGCAACATATATGTTGATTATTTTATTTATTATTGTCTTTTATCTACCAATGTCACTTTTATATTATCTTTTTTCCCTTAATTTTATCCTTGTAATATCATTGCTGAGGTGACCCGTTGTCTTGTCAAACACATTTCATTGTACCGTTGACCCTGTGTTAACCCACATATGACAAATAAAACTGAACTGAACTGAACTGAAAATCTGAAAATGACATTGGTGGATTAAGTTGAGATTGAAAGCATAATGCTGTTTCAATTTATAAACAGTATAAGAACGAGGAGCATGGAGAATGATCCACTATTTAGCTAGGTCGTTACTGATCTCTATATGGGCCAATTTATATGCCTTGCTCCTATAATTCTGAATAAAATGTAATCACAAACAGCAATCAGTCTCAGTTATGAAATTTTCAACTGATCTCAGCATCTTTGAGGGAGAGAGTATCCAAACTTCTAATTCCCTTTTAGTGAGGAAATGCCCATATAACATAACCTCCAAATGGCACATGAGCTGTACGTGAACACAGTCAAATCAAATCAAATCACAACTTCAGTTAAATAAATTATAGAATCCTCAAAAACTCTTCTTAAGAATAAAAGAAAAGTGCACTATCATCTCCATTTGTAAGCTTACTTTACTTTTCTTATAATGCTGCAGCATTTTAATAACATTGGAAATTAAAGATCAAGAGAAAGACCTGCATTTACAGTGCAGTCTGCACACTCTCAGAATACCCTTAATACCCTGAAGAATGAAGCAAATGCAGCAACCAATTTGCAAACAGTACATTTTCACCATCAGCAATGTAATAATGGCTAGATAATCTTTTTTATGTTGTTAATCAAGGGATATATATATCGGCCAACACAAGGAGATGTTTCCCCAGCTTTTCTATGAAATTATGCCATAGGGTATTTTACAGTCGTCTAAAAGGGCAGATGTCTCTTGTTCGTCTGTTGGAGGAACAGCTCCCTCAAACGGAATTTAAACCATTGATTCTCTGACTCAAGAGTGTGAGTTGCATCTGATGGTCCATAGTGGCAATTGGGAGGGAATGGCTAAAAGAAGACGGCTCGGTGGTTTAGGTGGGAGTAAAGCAGAGATTGTCATTGCCATTGCCAAAGGAAGGCAGAAGGCTTTGTTGAGAGGTGCAGATTACATTCCAGCTCCCGTTGGCATTAAATACGCCATGTAAGAGGTATTTAGAAACATAGAAACATAGAAATTAGGTGAAATTATTTTCCTGGGCAGTGGCATCCCTGGATCATAAGGTGATTCAGGTGATTTGGGACACCACCATCTTCAGATTCCCCTCCAAGTAACATACTATCCTGACTCAGTAATACATTGTTGTTCCTTCATCATCGCAAGGTCAAAATCTCGAAATTCCCTTCCCAAACCCATCGAAGAACACTTTTAGCGATAGTTTAAGAACCACGTTCTCTCACCACCATCATCTCAAAGTAATCTGGTAAATGATAGCTTGGCAGATAAGCTCAGATCCCAAGAAATTATTAATTTTTAAAATAAAATGAAGTGCAGAGACGTGATGAAGCAAATTACTTCAGCACTTGACTGGTTTTAATAACGCACCACAATTGGCTCAGCACTGTTCACAACTTGTCTCTCTGCAATATGGTATCTTGCCTCCAACAAACATTACTTTGGAATGGTGCCAATTTTCAGAACTGATGTGAAACTCTCCAATCTCTTGTGACTACACTCCAGAACTAAGGTCATCAGAAACTTGGTTGTCAAGTTACAGTAGGCAGATAACATTTACATTTGTGCATGCTCAGAAGTTGACCTCCATGACATTGTTGACTTGTTAACGGATGCATCCAATGGAATTGGCCTTAAACTCAGTATCCACCCGATAAAGCTATTCTGTCAATCGGCTCTTGTTGTACCACTGCAATAAAGACACAATGAGACCCAGGAAAAATTGGACAATTCCTCATAAAAGCCAAGGCAGACTGATGATTAAACTCACCAATGCCTTCAATGTATCAGCACAACATTCGTCAATTGAATTAGAGGGTATTCAAGTTAAAAACCTTAAACCTGGGCACAGACGTCAGGGCAGCAGTGACTCCTAACTTCCAACTTCTGAGACCTGGAGAATTTACGGCAAGCATCTCTAGTTATGGAAGAGTACCACCAACATTGCCGGCACATAATTCTCTGAATTCACTGCAAATTCTCAGGCCAAAATCCCTCATAGAAGTCCATAGTTATACGCAGTCCGTTATTTTGAACTGACTATGTAATTTCCATGACCATCACAATACTGCTCAAAACAAACACTGAGCTCTGCCATGGGAAGAAATTAACAGGTGTTCATAAATGAATATTGATTTATCTCACTTCAAGTAGCCCCGGCATTCTCTTTCTCTCTATCCCTTCCCCACTCAAATCGCACTAGGATCTTGTTTTCACCCTATAAACAGCTAACAATGGCCTGTTTCCTTTATCATCGTTACTTTTTTGCATATATTTCATTCATTGTTCTTTATTCTTCCACCGAGTTACTCCAGCCTTTTGTGTCTATCTTCATAAGTTCATAAGTTATAGGAGCAGAATTAGGTCATTTGGGCCATCAAGTCTACTCCATCATTTAATCATGGCTGAGCTATCTTTCCCTCTCAATCCCATTCTTCTGCCTTCTCACCATAACCCCTGATACCCGTACTAATCAAGAATCTGTCACTTTCTGCCATGAAAATATCCATTGACTTGGCCTCCACAGCCTTCCATGCCTATGCATTCCACAATTCATGCCTCAATGGCTGCCTCAGGTGAAGCAATGGAACAGACCTGAGGATGTTATATGGTTATATGATGTGCTCAAATCCACTATGAAGAAGTACAACATCCTTACTGACTCCAAGGTTTCTCTGAAATATGAGTGGTAACAATGGAGATGAAATGTTGGGATGATATTGAGGATGCTGACACTGTGCATCAGGGACCACACAGAATCTCTTCTCAGGCAACAGATGGATTGTATCTGAGCCCAATTTATCACCTCCTGCCCATCTGTGGATGAGTCTGGGATCTGCACATTAGCCAGGTCAGAGTCCACAACACCAGAATTAGAGCATGCTGTTTTTGGACAAATGTCATAAATTTACTTTATCTGCTTATTTTTTTCTGATTAACTTGATTTGTAAACAAAATCAATAAAACTGCTGATGCTGGAAATCTGAAACAAAGACAGAAAATGCAGCGTGAGGCAACCCGTGGAAAGAGAAACAGAATTAATGTTTCAGGACAGAGATCCTTCTCCAGGACGAGGCTCAGACTTGACACATTCAATCTGTTAGCCTTTCCTCATTGTTGCCTAACCTGATTAGAGTTACCAGCATTTTTAAGTTATAAAGTAACTTTCTTAATTTTTTATTTCCTGCCTGAAGTGAAGTGAAATGTCATGGAATTCTAACCTACTGCCCAGAAGCAATAAAGCAGCAATTTGTTTATCTGGAGGTTGTCATCCCTGTTTATTTTCCTCTTCTGTCCCGTAGGGTCAGGGTTGTCCTGCTGCCACATCAGTTTAAGGAAAATATTATTATCCATGTTGAGAGTCGTAGAGAAACATATCTGATCAGCCATAATGCATGGATTGTGGACACAAGGAACTCAATATGTTGCCTTACAAAAAAAAGACAAAAGGTGCTGGAGCAACTCAATGGGTCAGGCAACATCACTGGGGGACAGGAATATATGACGTTTTGGATTGCGACTCTTCTTCAGAACTCATAGACTATTACTTATTACTGAGAAACAATTTAAAAGTACAATACATAATACTGGAGAGGTTAATCCAGCTTGACCTCTCTAGTTTCTTTCTGTAACTCCGCTGCAGAAAATTAGTGGAAGTTCTAATATTACAATGTTTTTTGTTGCCATTCCACCAGAGCTTCTGCTGATTTGCTGCTTAAGCTACAGTACAAAATAGTGAAAATGTTTGCATAATTTCCTGACAGAGATTTCATGCAGACTGCAATTTGAGGGACAGAGCTGGTAAGAAAATAATTACAGTGATTATATTTCAGAGAAAAGCTTTCTTGTCCAACCAGAGTTTCAAATGACATTGTAAATTAGGAGAATTAGTAAATCTCAAGAAAGTTAAATTATGCTAATTTCCACTCTGAGGAAGAACGCTGAGGATTCGTGTTGACTCTAACAGTCAAGAGTTGACAGGGAACTCATATTCCCACATCAAGTGGATGCTGTGTTTCAGCTCTAGTCATAAGGTTCTGATTATATGTTACCAGCGCTATTAATGAATAACTAGATAATGCATCTTCCGCGGCAAGAGAAGCCAAAGGTTTCTGTCCGTACGGTCAATAGAGGAAACGGTGGTTCCAAGTGGAATCAGTGACATCTCACAGAGAATGAGTAGTCTGCCCAAGAACAAGAGGGGTATATTTCTGATATTTCTCAAGATTGCAGAAACGTGGAGCATGCCAAATCAGGTTAGGGTTTGGCTTATCTGATCATGTGTTTGGTTACCCAGTTTGAGATGGATGATTGGCTTTCAGCAATTTAGCTGATTCAGATAATCGATCTTGAAGATGCATACTTTGCCTTATCTATACACAAGAGGCACAGATGTCTGGTGTTTTGATAACAAAGCCAGTGGTGGAAGCTTATGCTGCCTTACTTAGATCAAAGGGCATTGTGTCATCGAGTTTTTAGATGACATGCAAAATTTGCAGCTGATAAGATTTAAGGGTTTATCAAAAGATGCCTCTTACGATATTAAGGATGAGGCAACATGAAATTTAATAGTGCCAACTTTTCCTATTCATTCAGGCCATGGTAAGGCGGCTGAAGAACCTCCTGTTTACTCGAAGTCACGAGTGATGCCTGGTGCAGCCTTTTTCTCGGGCAGCTAGCTCTGCACGATTGTATGGGAAGTTTGAGAACAAGACATATGAGTTACTTTTAAACAGAAGTAACAGAGATTTGTGTTGCTTTCAGTTTGGGCTTAGAGAAGCGATTATGTGATAGCACAATTGATACTGCTTGTGCTGCTTTGTCATTCTCTATAGTCCCATAAGTGGGACAATAAATGATTGGTTATTCACCTGCTGTTCACTAACGTTATGCAAGGTGTCTTTTATATGACCGCTCTAAAAGCCTACACTCATCGTAGTGTGCAATGTATATCAGTAAATTATTATGCAGATATTCATCTACTGTATTCCTAATGGGAGCAGTATCTTTTAAGTTGATTATGCTTTTCGCAAATGATTTCAGCACAAACAACACAGTCTTTACTCAGTCTCTGGCTCGGTCTCTAGGTCATAACTGACATGAGGGTAGCTTGTTATGGGAATTATCTCATAAAGCAAAACAGGCATGGATGCGTACATTTGGATTTGACAGCAGATCGGAGATTGGGGGGGTTATTATGTATACAGGTACACTGAGCTTGCTAGTACCTATGAGATGAAGGATAGTTTCTTCATTGTTATTTAATTGTCTCTCAAGAGATTGCTGATGGCTCATTAGCAGCCAATAGAATGGATATTTCCTTTTCATCATACAGCAGGAGGCTTACTAAGTGCGTTTTCAGAAGTTATAAAATTTGGTTGAATATGCCTAGATGTTTGCAGATAGAATTCTGAACAGTGTTGCATGAGTTATTGTCTAACTCAAAGCTAATTAGGACTGTGGTCCGATTAAGAGCAATGGCCATGTGTGCAAGTTAGCATCATGGTATTAATAACCCATGTTTCTACCATTTATGGTTTATCTGCTTAAGTGTTTCACACACACATTGGGTTACTGCATGAAACCACAGAGCTTTGAAGTCTTCACGTAGTCACTCACGTGACTTTGATATAAAATAGAAAGATTAAACGAAAACCTACCGTTTGAAGTTTGATCTTGATTTTATGAGAAGTTGAAGTGAGGGATTACGTGCCCTCCACTCCCAACCCTGATTCTCATAAAGATCATCCGGTAAGTCTAGGGTCATTAATCTTTCTATAGTTTAAATCTGTACAATTGGTCTGTGGCTTCATACAGTTGCTCTGAAGATTGATGCGCATGCGGGCTGGCGGGCTCCTCACGTGATCCCTCACTTCAACTTCTCATAAAATAAAGATCAAACTTCAAACGGTAAGTTTTCGTTTAATCTTTCTATTAACGCCCAGTAATTTGCACACAAGGTTGGCCAAAGGAAGATCACTGTGTTTATAAAATTAAAAAAAGGATAACTGTGATTACCTTTGGCTAGAATTATACATTCTAACCAAGCCTAACATATGGTTGGAAGGTCACTGGGAAATATTCTGTGTTTAATCATTCTGCTGAAAGAGTTGGATTAATCAACAACCATTGTCATAAATTTCTAAAGGGAAAGCTATCTGACTGACTTGACAGAAATTTTTGATGCACTAACAAGGAGAGTCAATAAAGGTTGCAGATCGAATAGACTCTATGTGAATTGTATTACATCCTTTGATTAGGTCATAAATGGCAGACCAGTCAGTAAAGTAAAACCCCATTAAAGTGGCATGGTAGATCCAAAATTGTCAGTGATGGTAAGCAAAGAGTAATAGTTGACTGTAGTTTAATAAATAGAGTGTTGTTTACTATCAGGGTCCACAGAGTCAGTTCTAATTCCCTTGCTGTTCAAAACATGTCAATGATTTAGACAAGGTATGATTAAGAAAGTTAATGTTGATATAAAAAATTGTCGTGTGGTTCTGAGAAGAAAGCAATGGGGAAATGAAATTCAAACCAAAAAACTGGGAAAAGCCAACTAAACAAAGTGCAACATGGATTCAGGATAAAGTAACAGAGGGAACAGCCAGCCAGCCGATCCCTGAAAACAGCAGGACAATAGTCCTTTAGCATATCATGTGCAGAATAAAAGAACTAGACATCCCATGTAGGGATGTACACATCACCAGTTATGCCATCACTGAAGTGCTGTATATAATCAGGGCACTTCATTACAGCAAGGATCTATGAGGATCAGAGAGGTTACAATAGAAATGTATGAATGTGTACCCAGGGATGGAAGCCTTTAGCTACCATGAGGGCAGCTATGGTTATTTCCTTTGTATTGCAGGAGGTTCAGAAGTGATTTGAGGATTAAAGACATATGAAGGCTTCAATACAGTGATAAAGATGAACCTATTTATTTTCACATGGTTGGCTGTTTCAGAAGGTTAGATCACATGGGATCCAAAGAGAGCTGTGCTGATACAGAATTGGCTTAATAGAAGGAAACATACGGTAGTGGTGGAAGGCGCTTTAGAGTGGGGGGAGGGGGGGGTGATGATGCACACATTTAAAATGTGTACAATAATTAGTGGTTGACAATAGACAATAGACAATAGGTGCAGGAGTAGGCCATTCGGCCCTTTGAGCCACACCGCCATTCAAAGTGATCATGGCTGCTCATCCACAATCGGTTCCTGCCTTCTCACCATATCCCTTGACTCCTCTATCTTTAAGAGCTCTATCTAACTCTCTCTTGAAAGCATCCAGAGAATTGGTCTCCACTGCCTGAGGCAGAGAATTCCACAGATTCACAATTCTCTGGGTGAAAATGTAAATGAAAAAATGAAACTGAGATGATATTTATTTCATACAGAGGAAGATAGAGGTCTGAAACTCAATGCCTACAGATGTAGAGGCAGATACTTTTCTCACATAAACATCTACCTTATTGAGTATTTGATGAGAGCACATACTTGTAGCACGGAGATCATTCTGGCTGGGGATGAAGCCAGTTCATTCTGCCTTCCATGTGACGAGCCTCCTTTTAAAGCAGGGTATTTTTATGATGCTTTGAAAGTATCTATTTTTTTCTCTATTGAAATTCACATCCTACTAGTCTGCACTTTTTGCTCATGTATCCCATTCTAATTTGTTATTATCTTTTTCACTTTAGTATCTAAAGTTGTCTCAGTTGACCTACTTTCTGCAGCTGCCAATCCACTAATCCCATGGGATTCTCCCTGAAGCATCCTTGGGTTGTAACTATGGAAGAAAACAAACAGGACCCGCCCCATTCATTGGCTTCATCAATCCATCATTGCTTTAGTTCCCATAACCACAGTTCTTTCCCAAGTTTAAATCATTCCCTTTTATGTAAACCAGGGCATTCCTGAGTATTCAATGGACCATTATTGCAATTGTTTATAGCACACCCGTGGCTGAATGAGGGTGGTAAATCTTGATGAGAGTAATTGATTTTGTTTATCTAACCTTGTACACGGTGCTGTGGCAATCATTCAATGAAATGTTCCACTCTGCACACATTCTCTTCTTTACTAGCAAACTGAACCCTCAAAGCTGATGAAATATCGGTGCTCTTGATACTGACTTGGCAACGCCACTCCAATATTTACACAAAGTGGTGGACACAAACTGCTCAAAGGCTATAATTAACATCGGTGAAAAGAAGATGGAAGAAGGAGCTGTGTGTTCCTACAAACATTCAATCAGCATACTAAAAATACTCAATCTCTTGTATGATATACCAGCTGGCTGCAGAACAGAGCTCCTTTATTGTTTTGATGATTGAAGTAAACTCAGAACATCAGCTGGAGAAAGCAGCAGGAGGGAAGTTCACAAGTTCATGGGTTTTTTTCTTGTGTGAAAAGCCTTTAAACTTTCAAGAGTTCTAAAAAGCTTCTATTCCATTGTGAGTTATCCAGGGTTGAACCCCAATTAATGAAAACCAGCCTTCAGAAGGGAGGATGCATGAATCTGTCACAGCAGGACACGTCAGTACATTTACCAAACTCCAATGATGAGTAAAATATAACAAGAGCCTTTAGTGCTAAAAGATCTGTGTCTCTTTGGCTTTTTGTTAGGAGAAGAGAAAAAGGTCATGCACCATTTCTGTCACAATAGCAACATCATGTTTGACATAAATCATTTGAATTAAATTGTGGTCAGAAATCTCAAGCATTATCTGAAAGATCCCAGCAAATAGACAGAAAAGAACACGAAGGAAATTGTGATTGAATGTTGAAAATCTACACTGCATGTAAAGCTCCATGGGGTTGATAATTTGTTTTATGTTTCATAATAATTTATGTTTCATAATAATTTTCAAGTGATAAATTTTCAGCAGTTTAGTCAGCTTTGCAGTAGTTTTATTGCATGGTCCTATCATGAATGTGGTTGCCGCAGCACATACAGCAAGATGGAAAATAACTTTCTATAATGTTTTTTCTTTCTCAGCTCCTTTCATACATGGGTGGATGTCACCAAAATTCCTTTGGGGCTTTCACCATTGTATCCACTGAAGCCATAGAATCCACATCCATCCTGAAAAAAACCCATAAACAGTGTTTGCACTTTTTTCTCTGGTTTTGAAACTTCCCATCATGTTTTGGTGGGTAATTGGGAGATCAATCATGGGAATCCAACCTGAGAGCCTTCAACACCTCCTGGAAGGCAGAAAGCCAGAGGGAGTCTTTTCAATTATTCTGTCTTTGGTTTTTAAAGTTTACCTGTGCTTTGCTTGTGCTGCTGTGAGAATTGACTGTAAATCCATAGTTACTTTCAAAATCAACAAAAAAGTACAGCTTTGACCTGGTAGGATTTTAAATCTCGCTGACCTTCTAATCTACTATTTCTTTGAGCTTTTCCCTACGAGGTGAAAATGACAGTAAGCCTTGAAATGATTTGAGGTTTGTCCCAAGTTTGCACTTTATGTTTAACAGGAATTCTCAAAGAAGGAACGCGTGCGAACGGATGATCCATGGTCGGCGTAGACTCAGTGGGCTGAAGGCCCTGTTTCCATGCTGCACCTTTCAATCAAACAATCTTCAAAAAAACAGTGCCAGTGAATGTCCATGGTTCCTGCTGGACTCTTGAGAAATTTGTGGTGCGAGAATTCCTGGGGAATTTCAAGTACATTGCAATCTTGCTTTAGGAAAGAACAAATTTGAACTGAGTCAAAAGGAACTGCAGATACTGGTTTATACCGAAGATAGACACAAAATACTGGAGTGACTCAGTAGGTCAGGCTGCATGTCTGGAGAAAAAAGATGGGTAACGATTTGAGACCATTCTTCAGTCTGAAGAAGGGTCCCGACCGAAAATGTCACTCATCTTTTTTTCTCCAGAGATGCTGCCTGACCTGCCGAGTTACTCCAGCACTTCGTGTCTATCTTCAAATGTTAGAGTGAGTTGACTGTGCCTTCCCCAGTGCTGCAACAATTGCATAATAGAACATTTAAGAAACCTACCCAACTTTTACCTCTTGTATTGCACATGATTATTGAGGAATAATTTGCAACTGACATATTTTCAAACATTTTCAATGTTGCAATTTTGGATGCCACAAATACCTAATATCTCCTCCTATGCACTGTTATTAAGGGGGATGGAGGCATATAAAATTTAAAGCACAGGGAATACGTCTGCATGTCAAGCCAATTGCATGAGTTTGGAAGTGGTCTTTCTATTTCTGTTTAATTTTCAACTAGTATTGAAGAGAATGATGGTCACAAAACATTGAGACAAATAGCAAAGGCCTACTATTAATAATCTCATTAGCACTTTACTATCGATAGTGATCAAAATTAGGCTAGAAATTCCATGCACTTAACTTATGATATTGAAGTGAATGGAAATGAATATCAGAAGCAAACAGTAATGCATCTGCAACTATCGGAAAACAATCTACGTAAAAAAATTGAACAAGCATATTTACACCGCTTGGACAAGTCTGTAATAGACAAAGTGCAACTATTAAGGAATTGGTAGGTTGATTGTGTGTGGGTGAGCAGCAGAATCTGGGGGTGAATGAAATGGAATTAAGTTTAGATTTCCTCCAGACGTGATGCTTGGCATTCAGACCAAAGAGTTCAATCTTGGTTTCATCAGACCAGAGAATCTTGTTTCTCATGGTCTGAGAGTCTTGTTTCCCATGCCTTTTGGCAACCTCCAAACGGGCTGTCATGTGCCTTTTACTCTGGAGTGCTGCAGATATAGTACCATCTGGCCACTTTACCATAAAGGCCTGATTGGTGGAGTGCTGCAGATAAAGTTTACCTTCTGGAAGGTACTCCCATCTCCACAAGGGAACTCTGGAGCTCTGTCAGAGTGACCATCGGGTTCTTGGTCACCTTCCCCACCAAGGCCCTTCTCCCCCGATTGCTCAGTTTGGCTTGGCGGCAGGCTCTATGAAGAGTCCTGGTGGTTCTAAAGTTCTTCCATTTAAGAACGACGGAAGCCACTGTGCTCTTCGGGACCTGCAATGCTGCAGAAATTGTTTTATAGCCTTTCACAGATCTGTGTCTTGACACAATGCTGTCTCGGAAGTCTAAGGCCAATTCTTTCATCTTCATGGCTTGTTATTTTCTCTGACATCACTAGACAGGTGTGTGCCTTTTCAAATCATGTACAATCAATTTAATTTACCACTGGTGAACTCCAAACAAGTTGTAGAAACATCTCAAGGATAATCAATGGAAACAACATACACCTAAGCTCAATTTTGAATGTCATAGCAAAGAGTCTAAAAACTTATGTAAATGTGATATTTCAGTTATTTCTTTGAAATTACTTTGCAAAGATTTCTAAACATCTGTTTTCACTTTTTTGTTATGGAGTATTGTGTGTAGATTGATGATAAAAAAAAATGAGTTTATTCCAATTTAGAATTAGGCTGTAAGGTAACAGAATGTGGAAAAAGTGAAGGGGTCTGAATACTTTCTGAATGCACTGTATATGGGCTGTCCCACTGCGGCGACCTAATCTGCGAGTTTAGACGAGTTCCCCTCGACTCAAACTCGCAGCATGGTCGACACATGGTCCTAGGAGGTCCTATGAGGTCACTGGAATTCTCCTTCATGCTCGCGGGAAGTTCCCACATACTCGCGGCCTCAGCTAGGTCGCGGAACATTTATTCAGCATTTTGAAAAAATTTCCGCAAGTAAAAATTGGTCAGCATGGTTCTTTTTAACTCCTAGTGCAGTGGGGTGGGGTCGCTATTTAGTTACAGGCAGTCGAGGGCAGCCGTAGGCATTCTCCTTCACTGACCGGGCATTTTAATTGGCTCATTGGAGTTTTCAGGACCAAGGAAAACCGACCGGTAGGTTAAATGCCCGCTAAACTTTATTAAACAATGTCTGACTTTTTAAAAGTGTCTCCACTCCTTCTCCCCACCCTTCTCCCCACCCTTCTGCCACCCTTCTCTCCCCTTCTCTCCCTTTCTCTCCCCTTTCTCTCCCTTTCTCTCCCCCTTCTCCCCTTCATTCCACCTCTCCCCCCCCCCCCCCCACCGCCCCCCCGGTTCTCTAAAGGACTTACCGTACACTGTGCAGCCATCTTTTACCTTCCTCTTCATCACGGGTGTGAATTTCAGACAGCGCTCCCCCGCTGTCCCTGGCCGCCGCCTTTGCGATGTTTTGTGTGTGTGTGTGTGTGCGGTCGGTCGATCCAGCTTACAAATGGTCGATTCAGCTTGAGGTTTTCCAGGCGAGTGCCCTCGAGCTTGAAGATCGAAGACACTTTTTTGAACTTGCGGATTAGGTCGCTGCAGTGGGGCAGCCCCTTAATTCTTTCGACTCCTACTCTGTCTATCTCTCTATGGCTTTGGATACCAATGGTAAAAACATTAAAAGAACACCATCTGGAAGAATAGTGTGTCTTCAAGCTATTTATGTCTATTATGACCTGTATTTTTGGATCCAGATTATTTTCTGGTTTGGAAGCAGCCAAATAGTACTTTACAAAAAGAAAAAATTACTTTCCCCTCTGTTTAATATCCATTTGGAATTACGGGATTCACAAATAATGCCAATCTGTAGGTGCCTAGCATTGATTGCAAATATTCAGTGGCATAAGTCCAATTACATTTGTGATCTGGCTAGCGAAGGGATGTGCGTGACTTAAGAAAATAGCTGATATTTGACCATTTCAGCCAAGTGAAGCACGGATGTCTTAATCTTTCAGTACAAATAATTCTGCCTTGGCACAATTACTGTCTCTGCTGCATGATATTTCAGCCATAATGCGCTGCATATACTTGGATGCACTGCCAATGTGAATCTCTGAGTGTTAAACTGTTTTCTGGCTATAATTTAGTTTTATATTGTCTAATTTAGTTGAGCTCAATTCCATTCAGAGAATAATTACAGTCAGTGCCTAGATTGAAAAGATTGGTTGACAATTCATGTACTTTATGACTGAAATAATTGACCATTAATGTATTTCATGGCTTTGGTTCCTCCCTGAAACACTAATATATTTTCCCTCTTTCATACACTATTGACATAGAAACATAGAAACATAGAAAATAGGTGCAGGAGGAGGCCATTCGGCCCTTCGAGCCAGCACTACCATTTATTGTGATCATGGCTGAGCGTCCCCAATCAATAACCCGTGCCTGCCTTCTCCCCATAACCCTTGATTCCACCAGCACCTAGAGCTCTATCTATCTCTCTTAAATCCAACCAGTGATTTGGCCTCCACTGCCCTCTGTGGCAGGGAATTCCACAAATTCACAACTCTCTGGGTGAAAACGTTTTTTTCTCACCTCAGTCTTAAATGGCCTCCCCTTTATTCGATGGCCCCTGGTTCTGGAAATTTATTTTGCAAATTTTGCATTTTGCAAATTTCTGATTTTATTTTTTAATTCTAATCTTTTCATTGTTCTTTATTATTATTTTTATCTCTTATCTCTGGCATTGCCTGCATAAATATGATTCATTAGTCTCATCATCATCATCATCAGAAGTTAACTAGTTGTAGCAGGAAGGAAAATATCAAAAGAAACGCATAATGAATTAGACCATATAACCATATAATATAACCATATAACAATTACAGCACGGAAACAGGCCATCTCGACCCTTCTAGTCCGTGCCAAACACATAATCTCCCCTAGTCCCATATACCTGCGCTCAGACCATAACCCTCCATTCCTTTCCCATCCATATAACTATCCAATTTATTTTTAAATGAACCTGCCTCCACCACCTTCACTGGAAGCTCATTCCACACAGCTACCACTCTCTGAGTAAAGAAGTTCCCCCTCATGTTACCCCTAAACTTCAGTCCCTTAATTCTCAAGTCATGTCCCCTTGTTTGAATCTTCCCCATGATAGGGTCAATGTGACAATAGAACATCAATAGAACATCATATCATTCTTCACATTTAAAAAGCAATTCCCTTTCCTGGCAGATGTAACCAAATGTTTGTCCATTAGTCAGAATGCAAATCAAGTTCAGCATTATTTTAAAATACAGACTATACAGACAGCCTGAACAGGTTAGAATAACCCAGGAAGGCTGTTTGAGAATGCTGAGTTGTATCTGGGCAATGTCTAACAAGAATGATACAATAATTAACTATGCTGTTAAATCTCTCATAAGAGTAGTGAAGTTTCACTTGCAGACAAAAATGGAAATAAAACAAGACATATGACTCCTCTGGCCCTCTTTATATAAATGTAAAGGGCAATCTTCATATTGATAGACGATCTATTAATTCATCTTTTCTTTTTAACAACTATATGTCTGACGTACACAGTTTTTGTACATTGAATTGAATTGATTTTACATCAGCAAGCAGTCAACTGATTGCTCTAATGCACACGGCCAAATTTTCTCGAGCATTTTTCGTCAGTTCAGCTGGATTGATCCATTTATTTGAGAAAATATAAAGGAGAAAACCTATCCGTCAGTCTACTGGCCGGACAACACTGGTGGTATCATGCAGCTACAAGTTGCACATTGCAAACAGATCCAAAACTGCAACTTGGCAGAAGGTTTTCCACAAATGGCTTGTACTAAAAGAGATCCTATGTCGTGGATTTTAAATTGAATTATGAGGAAGACTATGTCAGGATATAACAACAGTTGGAAAGTGCATGTTTGCACATGCTCACAATCGGTGCTCACAAAGCAATTAATTTTCACATTGAGGAAAGTCAGTGGCAGGATTTAAGATTCAACATCCTCTACAATGTGTGGTTTATCCATCCTGTGCACATTCAGCATCATAAAAGGAAAATCTGGTACATCTGAATTCAGTGTAGGAAGGAATTGCAGATGCTGGTTTAAACCAAAGATAATCACAAACATCTGGAGTAACTCAATGGGTCAGACAGCATCTCTGGAGAAAATGAATAGGTTGAAACTGAAGAAAGGCCTCGACTCGAAACATCATCTATTCCTTTTCTCCAGAGATGACATCTGAACTCAGTACAGGTCAACGGTTCTCACAGCATTAAAAACGAAGTGGGACCAGTTGGTTTGACCAGTTGGGTCCCTGTCACACGGGAGGCCTGGTCCCCAAATGTAACCCATTCCCTAATGTTGATTGGCATGTACATCAATGATCTGGATGATGGTGTGGTAAATTGGATTAGTAAGTATGCAGATGATACTAAGATAGGTGGTGTTGTGGATAATGAAGTAGATTATCAAAGTCTACAGAGAGATTTAGGCCATTTGGAAGAGTGGGCTGAAAGATGGCAGATGGAGTTTAATGCTGATAAGTGTGAGGTGCTACATCTTGGCAGGACAAATCAAAATAGGACGTACATGGTAAATGGTAGTGAATTGAGGAATGCAGTTGAACAGAGGGATCTAGGAATAACTGTGCACAGTTCCCTGAAGGTGGAATCTCATGTAGATAGGGTGGTAAAGAAAGCTTTTGGTGTGCTGGCCTTTATAAATCAGAGCATTGAGTTTAGAAGTTGGGATGTAATGTTAAAATTGTACAAGGCATTGGTGAGACCAATTCTGGAGTATGGTGTACAATTTTGGTCGCCTAATTATAGGAAGGATGTCAACAAAATAGAGAGAGTACAGAGGAGATTTACTAGAATGTTGCCTGGGTTTCAGCAACTAAGTTACAGAGAAAGGGTGAACAAGTTAGTTTGGAGCGTAGAAGGTTAAGGGGGGATTTGATAGACGTCTTTAAAATGATGAGAGGGATAGACAGAGTTGACGCGGATAAGCTTTTCCCATTGAGAGTAGGGAAGATTCAAACAAGAGGACATGACTTGAGAATTAAGGGACAGAAGTTTAGGGGTAACATGAGGGGGAACTTCTTTACTCAGAGTGTGGTAGCTGTGTGGAATGAGCTTCCAGTGGAAGTAGTGGAGGCAGGTTCGATTTTATCATTTAAAAATAAATTGGATAGGTATATGGACGGGAAAGGAATGGGGGGTTATGGTCTGAGTGCAGGTAGATGGGACTAGGGGAGAATAAGTGTTCGGCGTGGTCTAGAAGGGCCGTGTTGGCCTGTTTCCGTGCTGTAATTGTTATATGGTTATATGGTAATATTCCACCACTCACGAGAGAGAGAGAGAGAGAGAGAGAGAGAGAGAGAGAGAGAGAGAGAGAGAGAGAGAGAGAGCGATTGGATAGTTTGAGAGAGCGGATATAGCTCTATTCTGAGATGAGAGGCTGGATCTCGTCTTTTCGCTCATGATCGCTCGGCGTCAGTTCTGCTCTAGTACTGGCTATCGATCGTCCTGTCTATCGAGCTTGCGCGCTCGCCTCTCGGCTCGCGTCTCTCTCGTATTCCTCGCTCTCCTTCGCTCGCGCCCGCGCTCGCTCCTCTCTCGCTCCTCTCCTGCTCCTCGCGCGTCCTCGCTCCTGCCTCGCTCGCTCTCGTCGCTCGCGCGCTCGCTCGCTCGCCGTCGCGCTCTCGCTCGCTCGCTCGTTCAGCTCCTCGTCGCGCGCGCGCTCGCACTCGCTCGCGCTCGCGCGCGCGCTGCGCTCGCTGCGCGCGCTCTCGCGCGCGCGGCTCGCGCGCTCTGCGCGCCGCTGCGCGCGCTGCTCGCGCGCGCGCGCGCGCCGCGCGCGGCGCCGCGCGCGCGGCTCTCCGCGCGGCGGGCGTCGCGCCGCGCCGTTCTCGCTCGCTCTCGCGGCGCGCTCGCGCTCGCTCGCTCGCTCGCCGCTCAGCTCTCGGCGACCGTCTCTCCGCTGCTCCACGCGTTACCGGCTCTCTCTGCTCTCGCGCGTCTCTCTGCGTCTTCTCTCTCTTCGCCCGCGCTCTCTCTCTCTGCTCGCTCTCTCTCTCTCTCTCTCCTCGCATCTCGCTCTCTCTCCCTCGGCTCTGGCTCCTCTCGCTCTCTCTCTCGCTCGTAGCTCTCTATGCTCTCGCTCGCCTCGCTCTCGCTCCTCGTCATAGTCTCCTCTCTCCTCGAGTTAGATAGATTGGATGGAGGGAAGCAGATTGAGATAATAATGAAGGTTAGAGGCATTCATTAGGTAGAAGGTACTGGAGTTTGGGCCAGGCTCGATAGGCAAGCACTAAGAACCGGAGATTAGTGGCAAAATTAGTGAGGGCAATGAGCAAGGGAGCAGGAGGAAATGATGGTCAATAATCAGTGGATGCCAGTTTGAACCTGATGAGTGTGCCTGTGTATGTTGTAAAATCAATGAGTGGAAGTCACATCACATTCCCAAGCTTGGTGAGCTGGGATATGGATGCTCAAGGGAGAGTCAAGTTACTTAAAGGGAACTTACCTCAAGAGTTAAGAGTGTTTTATTGTCATATGTGCCAAAATGAAACAATGAATTTAATATCTTACTTGCAGCAGCACAACACGTTTATAAATACAATGCTCAATTGATATTATAATAGACAAACGTAAAAAAAAGATCAATAAATAAAAGACCTAATATAGTGCACAAAAAAAACTAAGTCCAAATTCCCGAGTACAACCAAGGCACTTCATTGTTTGAAGTTTAATTTGGAGCTCATAATATTCAATAGCCTGATGTTTGTTGGGAAGATGCTGTTCCTGAACTTGGACATTACTGTTTTCAGACTCCTATACCTTCTTCCCAATGACAGGAGTGAAATAAGGGCATGGCCTCGGTGGTGGAAGTTCTTGATGATGCTGGCAGCTGAAACCTCAGACAGTTTCTTGCCATCAGACATGGAAATGGTTAGACAGATCTCCTTTAAGCAAGCTACATCAGGCCACACAGCAATTGCAAAGGTCTATTTCTGCATGTCTTCTTCTGGAGGGTGAAGTCAACATAAGAATGGGTAGGAAGCAGGAAATTACATCCAGGCATGTATTGCATTTGTTGCATTACATTATGTATATCAATGATCCTCCATGCACAGCTTCAAACATGCTGAAAACCCAGGTAGAAACGACAGACTCTGCATGTTGCAGTAAGTTTTTCATTTTATTTTTTATTGTCACCAAATTTTCTGGAAAGCAAAATTATAGTACAAAGTGATTCAATTTCGAGACAAATGTCACCACGTTGGATCTATCTCGTACCTCAATGTATTGTAAATTAACTTTAAAATTACCACTTATGACTCAGTGGCAGAGAGAATAAGAAGATTTGCTTCTTTGGTATCTTTTCACATTCTCTGAGAATATCAGAGGCCACAAGTGCGCACATATACACCATGAGAAGGGAAGTTTAGACCAAATAACAGAAGATGATTCTCTGCTGATTTAAGGTCTGATTGCTGTGAGTTAAGAGCAGAAAAAAAGGGATTTTTTGTTTTATAATGGAGCACTTAAAAGTGAACATGCTGTCTCAACAATTTTGGAGTATTTTTTCCAATTTTTATCATTCACTTATTTATACTAAGTTACTCACTGATTGATTTTTTTTTTTTATAACTTCAAAAAGTGCAGGTAGCTTTTATGTAAAATGATTGCCAGGTTTCTGCAAAAGCATATTTGGGTAAGGTCCCAGAGCGCAAGCTCTCAAACGTGCTTTGGGTATCTTAATGCAAATAACAGAGCACCGCGCATCTTAAGTTTATTTAGTTCAGAGATACAGCGCGGGAACAGGCCTTTCAGCCCACCGAGTCCGCACTGACCAGCGATCCCCGCACATTAACACTATCCTACACACACTAAGAACAATTTACATTTATACCAAGCCAATTAACCTACAAACCTGTACGTTTTTGGAGTGTGGGAGGAAACTGGAGATCTCGGCGAAAAACCCACGCAGGTCACGGGGAGAACGTACAAACTGCATACAGACAGTACCAGTGGTCAGGATCGAACTCGTGTCTCTGGCACTGTAACGCAGCAACTCTACCTCTGCGCCACTGTGCCGCTACCTTAAGTAAAATTTTCCATGAGGGACACCAATGCTGGGGTCTGTGGCCTAAGTGCAGAAGTTAAAAGGATCCATGCCAAACAGTTCAGGAGGATTATCTACAGCCAACATTTAGTGCCATTCCACACCTGCAGCATCTACACATGTGGGTAATGAACATAACGCAGCAGTTAACTTATCATCTTGGTTTATAATACTCCCGTGCACTATTTCTGGCTGGCTTTTGATTTACTTTTCTTCCTATGCTCTCTGAGGACTTTCGGGTGTTGTAGCGGCAGATTTTTATATCGTTCAAGAGATTACTCCCTCTAGCCACTAAGTGGACTACATGATTAAGGAGAATGTCATTTACGCATGTGAGCTTTCCGTCAGAGACTTTCAGAGCTTTTTTACAGATAAATCTTCATAACGCAGTCTTTTGATTAATAGGTTTTTTATTGTTGATGCAAAACAATAAGGTACATCCAAACTTCTTCCGACTCGTAAACTATAATCTTCATCGAACTCCAGCATATCGCTTTAAAGGTTAGAAAACTCCTCGTATCTCCGTTATGCTTCGCATGGTCAAAAGGTATGCCTTCCTCATGCTGGTCCAAAATTAAACTAAAAATTAAGCTTCTGCCTAAGAAACTCAGCTCTAAACACATCCTAAAATGCGTCATAAATCCCACCCACAATATAACGGACAGTCTAAAATTTAAAGACACATACCATAATTAATGACACACAAAACAAGCCAAATGGCCACTACATACCTAATTGTTCTGAGTATATAACGAGGCAATTATTATTAAACATCAAAAAAGTAGCCATGAAGGCTCAACATATATCAAAATAAAAAAATCAGGGAATTGAACCCCGGTCTCCCACGGTACAGGTGGGGATACGAATCACTCTACTAACGAGGAAACAAATAGCCTGCACTATATATCCGCAATCAGAATTCTTCATCGACTCTTCCATCTTCACTTTCGCCTTCTTGAAGCAAGCATAACTTGATTATGGATTTTATTAAAACATTGATTTAATTTAAAGTCGTACCGTGTGCGCCAAACCCTTAAAATCAGGCATGATACCCATTATATAGTCCAAAACATAATAGTCCAACGCTTTCATAGCATGAAACGTCTTCCTCCATGTCTGGTCAACTCATGAATGTGTTGTAACAGCAATGTTGAAGTGTGAAAATCCTTCAAAAGAATAACAGGATTTATTTATTTATTTATTTTTAAATATATATGTTTTAATTAGAAGCGTAAACACGTAATAGCAACACGGTTTGTTTATCAATTACATTCATACAAAGCTTCTGTTCTTTTTATAGATTTTTTTGAAAGATAGAACTGAAAAGAAAGGTCTATAAACTAATAGAGAGGGAGGGATAAAAAACCCCCAAGAAAAACAAACAAAGAAAATGACCAATAACAATTTTGGAGATGGGTCCATAGATTATAAGGCATAGTTATTCATCCAATCCTGAGCTCAGGTTTCAGTCCAGTTTCTGTGTTGAACCAATTTACCTCTTTAAAAAATCAATAAATGTTGGGTTTTTGTAGCATACGGTCCATCACCTAACAATCTGTATAGGTTCCATTGCCTTCAAAACATTTGTTCCGATAAGTAGATCAACACTTGAATTTATTTCAGATATCTCCCGATATCTCCCGGTGGGAGACTGCTTTGCGGGGCACCGGCAACGGCGACTTCTCCCACCCGAATTGCGGGGTTGAGAGTGACCTGGAGCGGGGCTTTACAACGCCCGGCGCGGCTGTAAATTGCCGCGGACTTGCTAGCGCCCGCCGGGGGCTCCAACATCAAGACCCAGGGCAGGGCCCTACATCGCCCGGTGTGGCTTTGAGTGGCTGCGGACTTGCTAGCGCCCGCCGGGGGTTTTGACCTCGACTTCGGGAGAGGAATGGAGAGCAGGGGAGAGACAAGTTTTGCCTTTCATCACAGTGAGGAGGACTCACTGTGATGGATGTTTATGTGAATTGAATTGTGTTGGTGTGTGTCTTGGTTCTTTTTTTGTATGGCTGCAGAAACCAAATTTCATTTGAACCTCATGTGAGGTTCAAATGACAAATAAAAGGTATTGTATTGTATTGTATTGACATCCTTCAGGTAAGGCCATTGTTTCAAGTCTTCATGTCTTGGTATATTTTGACGACCAACAGGCATGGTTGCATGTGTAAACACTTCAGATATTGGTATACAATGATCTTCACCCAGACTGGATATCTCCATGCTCGTAATATAATGATTCCTTCTCTCTTTATCTTTAATCATGGTACGTAATCGAATCTTAGTCTCTTGTCCTGTGATGTTCAGCCTTCTCGTCAGGTTTTCTGTGCAAAAGGTAGTCGAACTTCTGTGATCCAAAAAAGCATATGTTTGCAACACTGTATTCGTCTTACTATTCCTCACCTGTACTGGTAAGATAGAAAAATTATAAGCTTCATCCCCGGCCCCATTATGAGCAGTTACTTGAGGCTAGGTGATAGCAGCTCTAGTAGTTGGCTTCTTCTTCTGTTCCGTTTGCTCCGGTTCATCCTCTTCTATTTGCTCTGATAGCTCTTCATCTATTTGATTCAGTTCTTCCTCTTCCCAATGCTCTGGTAGCTTCTTGTCAGTGTGAAGTGCTTCAGGATGATATTGCCTGCACTTATAACAAATTATAGGACTCTTACAGTCTCTTACCATATGTCCTTTTTTCAAACATCCAAAACAGATTCCCTTCTCTTTCAAAAAATCCATCTTTTCTTCATATTCTTTCATCTTGAATCTTCGACACCATGTTATGGTGTGACCAACTTTATCACATAACAAACAAAATACTATTTGCTTGTTAGTAGGTACATTTCCTTTCATTCCATCTATCGTTTCGACAGGTACGGTTGTGGTAGCAAAACTACTTCTCATAGATTCTGATCTTTCTTCAGTTTTGGTAAAGGTAGAACTTTTGTTAATTGCAATTGGTTTATGATCTTCAATAATTCCGTAGTGTGGCTCGAACATATACCGTACTTCCTTGTCCAAGAAATCCACCAGGTCTGGTAGCCTGGCTACTTGCTTCCTCTCATCCATAATTTCGCCTGCTTTATCTCTCCACTTTTCTCTCACTCTTCTGGGCAACTTGCTAATGATGACTCTAGTATTACTTGCAAGATTCATTTCCTCCATGTAGCCAAGATTTCTCATCGATCTGCAACAACCTCTCAGAAATATTGCATAATTACTCAATGCTTCCGCATATTCTGGCTTGATTTCTTTCCAAGCATGGGCCTTCTCCATGTATGTGTTAGCAATCCTCTGTCCATTAGCATGATGTTCTTTAAGTAATCGTCTTGCCTTTTTATAGCCAAGGCTGCCTGGCTCAATTTAACAACTTTCTACAAGTACCTGAACATCTCCGCTTGTGTACTTCACTAGAAATCGTAAGCCCTCCTTTTCATCCATAACTTTTGTTTCTAATACTTCTTCTAATATCCTTACGAAAGCTTCATACCGCAAAGGATCTCCATCATATGTAGGAATTTCTGTTGGTAGTAGAGTGAGAGAGGTATTCTGTCGAGCTATGATCTGGTTGAATTCAGCTTGCCTTTTAGCCCATGCAAATAATCCATCCTAATAACCTTGGCTTGACTCCAACGAACGGTAGACAGGCCTTGGCTCAAACTGGCTTGCCTGTGCATCAGGCCTTGGAAAAGCGTAGTCCGCTATTGGTTTGTCCCGACCATCTACAGACGCTCCTTAAGTAGTTTGTTTCGATCTAGCACTCATTTGCTGAGATGAAGTTTTACCCGTCTTACTCTGTTCCAATGCGTTTTCAAAGCCATGAAATCTGGTGGACCTCGATTGTGGAATTGATCCAACTGCTGACTCAATTGGAGCAGTTTTTTCTCTTGGTCCAGAGCTCATCATCTTCGATTATCTAGAGCTGCATCTTGAACCCTCACATTCCAATATCTCCTTCTGTGATTTGGCCACCGCTATCTTTGTGTCTAGTCTCAGTTGTTCCTTTCATCGCATCATCGTTTCCTTTTGTCGCGTCATCTCTTCCTCTTGTCGCGTCATCTCTTCTTTCATCTGTTCTTCTTGTCACCTCACCTCTTCTTTCATCTGTTCTTCTCTTCGTCTCATCTTCTTTCATCTGTTCTTCTCGTCATCTTCTTTCATCTGTTCTTCTCATCGTCTCATCTCTTCTTCCTCTTGTTCAATCTCATGTTTCTTCTTCAAGTCTTCTATTGAGAGTGCTGCTATATCAGATTCAACCCCCATTCGAGCAGAAACCCTTGATACCGAAGTGGCTGTAGAACCAGATTCATATCCTGATCTTCGTGTAAATACTTTCGAGATATTATCTCGTGGTGAAATTTCATCTTCAATTCTGGCATATTGTTGTCTCGTACCTCCAGCTGGTAAGCATGTAAGTTGTGGTATAATTTCAGATAACCACTCCTCTGCCTTATCCATGAAACCATTGAATATCTTCACCCTGTCTTCCCACCACTGGATGTCTTACTCGTTCCTCCTGAGACGGTTGTGAACACAGCAGCACATTTTGTTTATTTCCAACCTCTTGACAGAGGTTCCATAGTTGGCCCAGATTAGATTCTACTTTGATCGCATTCTGTATTGATTCCATTAGTTTCTTCTGTTTCTCAATTAATCTGGTAACCTGTTTCCATAATTTGTTTCTCTTCTTCTCGGTTTCTTTCAGGTAGGCAGCTTGTGTATTATCTGTTTCTTCTCGATACATGAGTTCTCAGTAGCTTTCAATTGACTGGTTAACTTGTTCCCATATTGAGTTTTCCTCCTTCTTAGTTTCTTTCAGGTAGGCAGCTTGTCTTTGACTAAGCTTGACTTCGCCACCTTCCTCAGGCATGGCTCTTTCTTCATCTTCTGGCGCCATTATTCAAACAGGTATTGGCACATTGCCAAGTCTTTAAATTGAACGAACAAAGTCCTCTGCTGGTTGCTCTAATTTTGTTTTGTCAACATTTTTATCAGAACCATAACAAACTGAGATTGTTGCCAACATCTCATCAACATCCACGGCTAGCAGTGACATTAATTCAGAAGGAATGTGTGCTACCAAGACTTCAAAACAATATCCAAGGTCAGTCTCCATTCTCCAAACAGATTGTAAAAATACTTTCTGGCTATCTTCCAAGCTAGTGGCTCGCATTCATTTTTCTGGCCCTCCTTACAGAAGCCGTTTAAAATTAAAGCTTTTCAGCTTCAAAATTCAAATAAATAATAGTCGATTTCAACTCACAATATCTTGATAATTTCTTTAGATCTTCAGATAAGTCTCTTCGCTGTCGATAGACCTCAAGGCCATCTCTGGCTGAGATCCATTGTCTTCAGTTCCTCGGCTGGAACCGGTCTTCTGGCCAAAACCTCTTTTGAGATCTTAGCCAAGTCTTCAGCCCCACTCTCTGGGACTGGCTTTCACCCCCCCGTCGGAGGTATCCTTTGACAATGTAGCGACAGATTTTTATATCGTTCAAGAGATTACTCCCTCTAGCCACTAAGTGGATTACCTGATTAAGGAGAGTATCGTTATACGTATGTGAGCTTTCCATCAGAGACCTTCAGAGCTTCTTCACAGATAAATCTTCATAACACAGTCTTTTGATTAATAGATTCTTTATTGTTGATGAAATTAAAAAGGTATACATCCAAACGTCTTCCGACTCGTACACTATAATCTTCATTGAACTCCAGCATATCGCTTTAAAGGTTAGAAAATTCTTCGTGTCTCCGTTACGCTTCGCATAGTCAAAGGGTATGCCTTCCTCATGCTGGTCCAAAACTAAACTAAACATTAAGCTTCTGCGCAAGAAACTTAGCTCTAAACACGTCCTAAAATGCGTCATAAATCCCACCCACAATATAACGGGCAATCTAAAATTTAAAGACACATGCCATAATTAATGACACACAAAACAAGCCAAATGGCCACTGCAGGTGTTGAGAAGTTGAAAGTATGGAGCAATAGCGTTTATTATTTCATCTCAGATCTGTTCCACAATATTTCAGAAGCCCTGTTTTTAATAAATCAGAGTAAAGACCACTCCCCAGCAATGTGGAAATTGGTTCCCCAGATTTTAATATGATTGCTGCTTCCTTCCCCGTTGAATAACAATATGGTTCGAAGGCTCAAAGGTGAGGCTCGAAGGGCCGAATGGCCTACTCCTGCACCTATTTTCTACCTATTTTCTATGGTTCTGGGTGGTTTAAAGAGAGATCAATTACCATCAAAATGTAAGCACAACCAGAGATATAAGAAGGTGCAGAATACATACAGCTGGAGTAGTGTTCCGACCTAAACTCCCTTTGTAAATTAATTAACCTTCTATTGCAACCCATTGCATTTTAAATCATTTTGAAATTCTATGGCTGTATATTAATATTAGTAAGGAAATTGCAGTCACGCTTTCATACATGTACCTCCTTCATAGATTTGGATAGGATTTCTTTGTTGTTTTGTGAACATAAAAATTGAATGTACGATGAAATATTGGCAAGAATTATTTTGTTCTTTAATACCATTTTCTGAAACATATCTAAGATATCCAGAACTTTGTCACCATTATTGTAGAATACCAATAGACTATTTTAAAATGTTAATGATTATTGATTTGCTCTCCTTTCTTTAATTAATATCAGGCTAGAAATGTGTAAGGACTCCATTTTTAATTGGATTCGCAAATTTACCCCACCCCCATCCTTAACTTATTTTGTCTGACCATGCACAACAGGCTAATGTTGCTTAACTGACATTTGCGAATATTGTGGAACAGATCTGAGATGAAATAATAAACGCTATTGCTCCATACTTTCAACTTCCCAATATTGACAATAAACTTCATTTATTGAAGTTTTAAAAATAACAACAATATTAAGCAATTACTACACACTTCAAGGTTTGCAGGGGACAGTTATACCAATTATAAAAGTGCGTCATTACCTTGTCCCCTGTATAACTCAAAGATTATTTATTCCCCGTATCACTGAACTCTTTAGCTTATATTATACCGAATGGGCAACTCAGATCAAAGCCTTCCTGCACATGGAAAATGTTGCCGATGGAGCAGAGTCACAATGCACAAGCCCACAAACAACAGGGGCAAAAGTGCACCCAACAATTTCCTCATCCTGATGGCCACCTTAATGTGCGGCTGCAGGTCCATCAGGACGCTGGCTAGAGGTCCATCAGGCTGTGGTCTGCACAGAACATCCTGGAGACACTGTGGGAAAAGAATTTGATAAATCCTGTGGAGGAGTTCCCCGAATAAACTGTTCAGACCATCGGGCAAAATGTCTCATCAGAACTTACCAACAAGCACCAAGACTTGGCGTGGCTGGCGGTGGGAGGGGCCCTGCTGGTCAGATCCTTCCTGTACCATTGGAATCTTACTCCCAAAGCACGCTGACATTGCGAAATCTGCAATGGAGAGGAGATGGTTGCCAACCTCTTTGCAGACTATTGATTTGCTGTGAGGATCTGGAGAGCGATGCACGAGTGCATCACAAATGGCTGCATAACAGCAGACTCTCCTTTATGGACTTTTCCTAGGGATGTACTCAGCAACAGATTGAAATCTGCAGAAAGTCCATCAACTCGGTGAAAGAGTTTGGTTTGTCCAAATCCTGTTTGTCTTCCAGAACAGTGAGATGTCCATAAGGAAATGTTGCCGACTGGCACAATCAAGACTGCAGGAGTATATGCTGTAGGGCACGCTAAAGCTTGATCCAGCACACTACAGTATTTATCTACTGGACATAGAGTAGGGGAGGGGGGCTGGGTTCATGGGAAACCCATAAAATAACAGAAGGGGTTCTCACCCCAAGGGGCCACACAAGTGGCAGTGGTGCTATGTACAAAACAGATGCGCTAACATTATAAAACCAAGAATACTGAATACATTGGTTGACATTAAGAATGTATTAAGATATCTGTGCTATTTCCTTTTGTATATTTTTTATGTTTATTTTTATGTATATTTAAAGTTTATTTTTGAATTTAAAAAGATTGGAAAATATTAGAACTTTCAATTCAAAGTGAGTAGTTCCCCACAAAATGTTGGAAAGTCACACATTTCACATGGAAATTTAGAATAGATGTAAATATCTCAATAGTTTAAAATGAAACTGAAATCCTTTAGGAGAGATCAATAACAGCTCTTTTGCAAATCTGTGTTTATTTGAGTGTTTTCAAATGCAGTGACAGGCAACCTATTTCTCTCTGTTCAAGTAGTTTGTTGAAGTTTGAAGTCAGTGCAGTCAGTTCTAACTGGCTTATTTAAGAGACAGGCAGAGGCCAAGGTACATTATAACCTTCAATTGTGAAACCATCCATATTGATGAGATAAAATGTGAGAATGAATTCCTGAAAAAAATGTGGCTGAAGGGCAGAGGAGCACTTAAATCAAACTGGTTAGCAGGAGGTGCACCATGACATCAAAAAAGCGACAAAGCCCAAGTGACTAAAAGAACTGCTGCTCTAAAGGTAACATTCAATGGCAAAGATGGTACACTATTTTATTCTGTCATTACTGATACCACAACCTCTTGTGTTGGCATTTACCTGGCACAGTAGATAAATGCAGTTGATTGAAATAAAGGTAATTCAGGCAGTCAGATTAGATTTTCCTATGCACCAGTTTACCCAACTAATCTTTAAACTATATCTTGGACTACCACGTTAACCTTACCTCTGAAACAAAGTGTTTACTATGTTTGGAGCAACGCAGTCCTTAAAGCATACATTTTGTAGCATAATCTTCCTCAAATGAACAATAACACAAAAAAGAACTGCCAAAACCAGAAGATAGTCAAAAGTTTTACTCCAGTATCCAAACTCGAAGCGAATTACAACAAAATGGATAAATACATGGACATTCCTGTCCTCAGGATTAAGGCCAACCTCAGTGCAAACAACAATAATGTAGCACATGTAATATTTCTCAATGTCACTGAGTGCTCCACTGAGGCATCCTCAATAACCATATAACCATATAACCATATAACAATTACAGCACGGAAACAGGCCATCTCGACCCTTCTAGTCCGTGCCGAACAACATTTTAAAAGGTAGTGGACTGAATGGTTTTAAGGAAATATCTTATAGAACCATTTGAATCATTAAATGTTAGGGAAACATCTAAAGTAAATACCGAGAAGGCAGACACAAATATTTTCCGTCTTTTTCTTTCAATTCTCCCACATGCTTGGCATCTGTTTTTTCCTCTCCAGGATGTTTCTCTACATTAAATGTTGTTATGGAATAAAGCTAAAAGGCATCCCACTGTTATTGTACATACAACAAACTCTAAACCTTGGCAACTATCTCCTGCTCATAGCAAATGTAGCCAAGATTCTCAAAAGCAACATGTTTGTTTTTATTGTGGATGAAGGCAAATTGAATTACATTCAGTATAAGGTAAACTGGGTAACTTCTTTCAAGGTAAAAGGTGATGAAAAATGCCCCAGGTAATTATCTTCAGTGATCCATTCAAGTTACAATTAGCAACATTTATAATCACTCAATATTAAAAATAATGTGGGATGGATTTTGAAGAGAATAACTGTATTGACCAACAATATCCCACTGCTCCAGGTAAGCAATGCTGCAAGTTTTGGTTTTAAATAGACTGATTAGAAACATATATATCTGCCTAAAATGGTTTAATAACACTGAACTAGATCAATTCCGAGAAATTCACCCTCAATCATACCTTAGGGTAGATTCACACATTAGCCTCTGCCTCTGAAATTTGGTCTATTTAGATTAGTGAAACTGAATTTGGAGCAGAGTACACTGATGAGTGATGATAATATATATAGTACATTTTGCACTACTGACTGGGGTTGAATTTTGAGGACAGCACTGTTTTTTTATTATGCAGCTTAGCAGAATCAAAGACCAGCACTTGAGTAATAATTTTTCAAATTTGAAATGCTGTTTACTTGGCATTTAAGTGCACCTTGGGCTTTTAATAATCAAGATTTACCTGAAATGACAAGATCCATTTGTGCCCAATATTGATGCGGGTAGTCTCTTTAGGGACTGTCCCACTTGGCGATTCTTTCGGAGATTGGCGGCATCATTGACTGACGTATCAGGTCACCAAAAAATACGCTGCGTGATGCAGCGTGACGCGGTGTGATGACGTATGATGCGGCGGTGATGCGGTGTGATGACGTGTGACACGTGGTGTTTTTTCAAGTGTCGCAACATTTTATTTGTCGCCGCTGGATTTTGAAATGTTCAAAATCTTCTGGCGACACTGATATGACGCCGGCAAAATCGCCAAGTGGGACAGGCCCTTAACTATCTGCTTATCTCCTAAATTATCAGTTAGAATCGCAGCAATTGGGAAATTGGCCTAGCATCCTCACCTGTATTTCACCTTAGTGCATCTGGAATTTTCAGTTGGACACCGAATAATGTCACAAGTTACAGTATGTGCTACAGGTTTCCATTTCCAGCAACATGAATTGGAGTAACATGTGACTGCTGAATAGCTTAGTTTAGTTTAGAGATACAGCGTGGAAACAGGCCCTTCAGCCCACCGAGTCCACGCCAACCAGTGATCCCCATACACTAACATTATCCTACACACACTAGGGCCAATTTACAATTTTACTAAGCCAATTAACCTACAAAACTGTACATCTTTGGTGTGTGGGAGGAATCCGGCGATCCGTGAGAAAAGCCACGGGGAGAACATACAAACTCCGTACATACAAGCACCAGTAGTCAAGATTGAATACTCCCAATTAAATTAGGAGAGTACCATCCTAAAATCGTCAGTTCATTCTGACATTGAATTTATCTTTCCTACAACACCAGAAGATCAAGTACTCTCACCCACTGCTACTCTACCAAAGATGCCTTTTTCACCATCCCTCACCCTCACATTGGAAAATCGAACCACCTGGCTGTGCTCCTTCTTCCTGCATTTAGGCAGTGACTGATGAATGTAGCTCCAGCAGTGGTGACTGCACAAAGCTGGTCAGTGTAGGCAAAGAAACAACTCTGTGACAGCTTGACCTCGGTAGACTGGCAGGTGTGCAAAGACTCAACAATGGACCTGAACAAATATACCACTCTATTTACTGACTTCATAAGGAAATGTGTGGAGGAGGGTGTTACAAACAAGCCCATGTGTGTGTTCCTTAATCAGAAGCTTTGGATGATAAGTTCGCAATGTACTAAGGACCAGATAATGGGCATTCGAGTTTTACTATACAGGGTCATCTATGAAGTCTAGGTACAACATCAGTAAGGTCATCAGAAAAGCAAAGACAGACTTCCATTCTGAACTGGAGGATGAGACAAATGATCGGCAGCTGTGGCAGGGCTTGCATGACATCACTTCCAACAAGGCAAAACCAAGTATTAGCTCAAGTGACAAAAATGTATCACACCTGGACAAGCTCAATACTTACTATGCTCACTTCGAAAGGAAGAACATCAATGTACCTTCTCGGGGCACCAGATAACACTGTAATCTCATTCAACAAGGCCGTGTCAGAAAATTCTTCATAAGGCTAAACCATCAAAAAGTGTACAGCCTCGATAGTGTTCTTGACCTTGTTCTTACAACCTGCACGGACCAACTAGCTGCGTTTTTTGCTGACATCTTCAACCTTTCATCATTAAGGTCCCAATCCCCACTTGCTTTAAAGGGGCATCAATAATACCCGTACCCAAGAAGAGTAAGGTGTCAGTCCTCAGTGACTACAGACTAGTGGCACTGACTGGTGGTCATGGTAATGAAAGGTTGGTTATGATGCATATCAACTCCTGCCTTAGTAAGGAGATTCAAGAGAAACCAAACACAGTAATATGTTGATATGAGAGATTGCAGATGCTGGAGTCGTGTCCAAAAACAAACTTCTGGAGGAACTCAGTGGACCAGACAGCATATGTGGAGGGAGATGGACAGATGGGTTAGAAACATAGAAACATAGAAAATAGGTGCAGGAGTAGGCCATTCGGCCCTTCGAGCCATTCAATATGATCATGGCTGGTCATCCAACTCAGTATCCTGTACCTGCCTTCTCTCCATACCCCCTGATCCCTTTAGCCACAAGGGCCCATCTAACTCCCTCTTAAATATAGCCAATGAACTGGCCTCAACTATCTTCTATGGCAGAGAGTTCCAGAGATTCACCACTCTCTGTGTGAAAAATGTTTTTCTCATCTCGGTCTTAAAGGATTTCCCCTTTATCCTTAAACTGTGACCCCTTGTCCTGGACGTCCCCAACATCGGGAACAATCTTCCTGTATCTAGCCTGTCTAACCCCTTAAGAATTAAGGGTTGGGACCTTTCTTCAGACTGGGAGAATTTCTCCTTCAAAGCGGACTTACTTTGAGGAGATTTTGCAGCAGAGCAATACAATTGAGACACAAGGAACTGCAGCTGCAGGAATTTTAAGCAAAAAAACAAGTGCAGGAAAAACTCAGTGGATCAGGCAGCATCTGTGGAGGGAAATGAATAATGCAATTTCTGGTTGGACCTTTTTTCCTTTCCACATAAGCTGCCTGAACTCCTGAGTTCCTCCAGCAGTTGTTTTCTTTTGGCCAATAATATGTTCTTGTTTACTCAGCAATCTCCTTTGGAACTTTTAAATCAAATTGCATTTAATTAATCAGCTTGTCTTTAAGGTTCATTTAGCATCACCTTTCCATAATCTCCAAGCATTCATCGACAAAAATAGCTACTACGACTGGAGATTTGAAATGAGACACTTTTCTCATCATGATCAAGACAATTTTTCTTTCCCAGCTTGACAACATTTCCTGCAAGGATTTGGACATCTGGATAGTCATCAGGTTTATCACTCAGGGAGTGACGCAGCCCATCAAACTGAGTGTTGAAAGGCAGCACTTGCCTTGCAGTCTTCCCAATCCCTCTGGTAAAAATAATTTATTTTTGGCAGGTTACTTGAACCCGAGGGATTGATTTATATGGATTTAAAGTGACAGTCTTCATTAATATATTCTGATTTTCATCAGTCATGTTATTCTTAAAAATCCCTAAAAATAATGAAAATTGAATAATTTTGCTATTTTAAAAGAAATGGCAAGATTTAAAAACAACAATTTTGAAGCCGTAGATATTATTGAACATTTTAGGTTGCTATATTTTGGACATTATTTTGGTTTCTGGGAGTTTCTCAGGAGAGGAAGACAGTCACACAACTTGCAATAAATTAAAAGGCAAACAATATTGTTTGTATGTACTGCAGACTTCATTTTCTGCACAAATCATGTACACATCAGATGGTGCAAATAAATGAGGAAATTAAGGTGTAACATATTTACATCATTGATACCTTGTTGCTGTATTATACAAGGACTTTTGCCCATCTCCACCCAATTATACATGAAGAAACAGCAATGGAACATAACAGTCATAACCTCAACATTCAAATCAATCTGAAATGTGATTTTCATATATTCAAACCATTTTCACTACTTTTATTTTGTCTGTACAAGAACAGTCAAAAGTGCAAGTTGCTTTAAATGCTACTTTGAATTTCATGGTGGGACATTGAAAAACTAGTTTCTTATCAAGATAAAATGTTAATTATTTTCCCGATCCTTTTAAGTGTTCCTTGACAATATAAAGCTATTATGTGTATTAAAAAAGACAGATTTTTTCAGGTTTTCTTAGACATTTCAGATTTACTATGAGAATAGATTCTTTGGAGCTGGTGTGGAATAGGCCCCCCATTTATTCAAACACAACAAGCATAAGTGAATTATAGAAACAAGGAACTGCAGATGCTGGTTTACAAAACACGACAGTGCTGCAGTAACTCAATGGGTCAGGCAGCATCCCTGGAGAACATAAATAGGTGACATTTTGTGTCATCAGACTGAAGAGGAGTTCCGAGACAAAATGTCACCTATCCGTGTTGCCAGGGATGCTGCCTGACCCGTTGAGTTATTCCGGCGCTTTGTGTATTTTTATGACCATACAACTATTAAAACATAGCCTAGGAAATATATTTTTGGAGTTTTTGGATAATTATAAACAGAGACCATGCCGTCCTTTTGCTGCAGCTGACGAGGAGTTTGAACTGTCAGTGTGTGCTCCCTGTACTATTCCCAGAAAGTTCCATGTGCCTTGAAAGCACAGCTTCCCTTGCTCACATTGAAGTGATCTAGTCCACATTTAGAATATGGCCTAAAGATTGAACTTTAAAAAACGTACATTCTCCACAGCTTTCTATATTTCATTGTTTACATCATCCCTCCAAGTAAGGAACAAGAGGAACAAATTATCAGATTCATATGCATGCAAAAATGAGGCCATCTACAAAGTTTGACAAACAGTTACATCGATGATTTATATTCTATTTGATTACAAGGTGGAATTCACCAACTGCATAAGGTGAATGGAAAATAGGATGATGTGATGGTTATGGTTATTTCCAAACCCTTCAATGCCTCAGTGCTTGCATGACCAGCATATCCTCCAGCCAAACACTGGGAGCTACAAAAGCATCTTCATACAAAACATTCTCAAACCTACTTCCAAACTGCATACATACTTGGTTAGACTATTTGAAAAGATTGCCCTGACCTTGACATCCACATGAAATCCAGGTCTGTTAAAGATACCTCAGTTCAGTTTAGGTTCCGTTTCAGTTTTAGTTCAGTTTATTAACACCTGTACCGAGGTGCAGTGAAAAGCTTTTGCTGCATGCTAACCAGTCAGCAGAAACACAATACATGATTACAATCGATCCATTTACAGTGCATAGATAAATTATAAGGGAATAACGTTTAGTGCAAGGTAAAGTCAGCAATGTCCGATCAAGGATAGTTTGAGGGTCATCAAAGAGGTAGATAGTACTTTAGTATTGCTCCCTGATTGTGGTAGGATGATTCAGTTGCCTGATAACAGCTGGGAAGAAACTGTCCCCGAATCTGGTGGTGTGCATTTTCACACTTCTATACCTTTTGCCTGATGGGAGAGGGGAGAAGAGGGAATAGCCAGGGTGCAACTCATCCTTGATTATGCTGCTGGCCTTGCCGAGGCAGCATGAGGTATAAATTGAGTCAATAGAAGGGTGGTTGGTTTGTGTGATGGGCTGGACTGCGTACACAATTTGCTGCAATTTCTTGAAATTATTATTCTGTTTCCTTTGCTATAGTATTGAGAATAGACAGGGAACTAGTAATGATTCATTCAGATGATCACACTAAACTAACAATGTTAAAACCATTAATCAAGGAAATGACACTCCAAAGCAAAGTCAAATATTTTGTCCAGTGGAAACAAACTGATGAAAGCTAGATAAACACAACTTGAAGCCAATTTGGTTCCCTGCAATGGTGCGAAAAATAATCAACGTGTCTCTCCATATTCTGGTTCATCAGCCCATGAGGTAAACTGCCTGGATGCCTTTGCAAAGCCCTTTTTTTCCCTTCAAGCCTGATTGTTTTGTTTGGCACCTCTTATCACATTTCACATGGACTGAGAAAGATAAAAGGACATTCTTCCACATGCGGTGGGAGATGCCTTTTGCAACATCTGTAGGAAGGAATAATGGTTCACTTGTGTGGCAAACTTTAGGAGTATCAATTTCCGATTAATCTAGTAATTGCCTTACTCGGCGCCTCATTTTCATTAACTTAATTGCACTAATATCTTCTTATTTTCTTCTATTCTGCAAAAACAAGTTGAAGAAAATCCAGGAGCCTAATATCCGACTAATAGCTCAGCTAGCTTATTGAAATAACTCAACGTTTTTGGCATTCCCTTAAAGATAAAAATGAAAACATTGTGTGTAACAGGTTAAGATAAATATAATAGTTTAGATGTGATATTAATACAATTATTGCATAACGTTCTGAAAAGATAACCCATTTGGGGCATTTGGTTGGCACGAATGAGTTGGGACAAATGGCCTCTTTCTGCACTGTATGACTTTATGACTGCATGAATCTATGATTGTAAATTAAGTCAGCTAATGCCTGGATGTGAACATTTGGAATGTAGATATAAGTTATGCCATCATATTTATCTGAGCATTCGTCTGACTATATAGCAGTTCTCACATCTGAATGTTCACATTGAACTAAGTATCTTTGAATTGGAATTCATGTAAGGAAATGCAGGTGCCAATTCACATAGTGAGTTCCACAAACCTACAGTAGGTGAGTTAAATGATAAATTAATTATAGTGATGTTGATGGAGGGCTGGGTTTTTTCAAGCCACCAGGAGAATTTTCCTGATTTTCTTTGAATAATACCATGGATAGTTTAAGAGAAAGGTTAGGGCCTCTGTTTAACATCTCATCTGAAAGATTCCAACTCTAACATCTCACCACCCTCCCCAGTGTGATTTGGCACTGTAGCCTATAATTTGTTCTCGAGTTTATGAAGGCCAAGGAGCTCATTGTAGACTTCAGGATGTCCAGGGGCGGCACGCACACCCCCATCCACATTAACGGGACGGAGGTGGAACGTGTTTCTAGCTTCAGGTTCCTGGGTGTTAACATCTCCGATGACCTCTCTTGGACCCACAATACCTCAACTCTGATCAAGAAGGCTCACCAGCGTCTCTTCTTCCTGAGGAGACTGAAGAAGGTCCATCTGTCACCTCAGATCCTGGTGAACTTCTACCGCTGCACCATCGAGAGCATCCTTACCAACTGTATCACAGTATGGTATGGCAACTGCTCTGTCTCCGACCGGAAGGCATTGCAGAGGGTGGTGAAAATTGACCAACGCATCACCGGTTCCTCGCTCCCCTCCATTGAGTCTGTCCAAAGCAAGCGTTGTCTGCGGAGGGCGCTCAGCATCGCCAAGGACTGCTCTCACCCCAACCATCGACTGTTTACCCTCCTACCATCCGGGAGGCGCTACAGGTCTCTCCGTTGCCGGACGAGCAGGTCCAGGAACAGCTTCTTCCCGGCGGCTGTCACTCTACTCAACAAGGTACCTCGGTGACTGCCAATCACCCCCCCCCCCCCCCCGGACACTCCTCCCACAGGAAAAACACTATGTCTGTATATATGCTAATGTAAATATTTATTCAAATCATATGCTATGTCGCTCTTCCAGGGAGATGCTAAATGCATTTCGTTGTCTCTGTACTGTACACGGACAATGACAATTAAAGTTGAATCTGAATCTGAATCTGAATCTGAAATTCAAATACATGAGTTTGGGGTGACACAGCGGAGCAACGGTAGAGTTGCTGTCTTACAGCGCCAGAGACCTGGTTCGAACCTGACCAAGGGTGCTGTCTGTATGGAGTATGTATGCTTTCCCCATGACCGAATGGGTTTTCTCTGGATGCTCCGGTTTCCTCCCACACTCCAAAGACTTGCAGGTTTGTAGGTTAGCTGCTTTCGATAAGAATTGCAAATTGTCCCTAATGTGTTGGGGCAGCACTAGTGTATGGGGTCGGCGTGAATTCGCTGTACCGAAGGGCCTGTTTTAAAGTTGTATCTCTAAACTAAACTAAACTAAACTAAACTAAACATGACCTCCTGACAAGGAGGCAAACTTATTATTGAGGTAAGTGGTTAGGTCAGGCCATACAGTATATAACTATTCTGTCAAAATCTACTGCAAAAACCAAATACTTTACTTTAAATGCTTAGTTGTAAATTGAATTAAATCGGCTGTAAAAGTCTACTTATCTGTATGTGTACTGATCAATTTGATTCCATGAGGGCAAAATAGATTGCTTTGTTGCTCAATCCTTAGTTGGTAGAATACTTTTATTTCTACTTCTAAATTTCAAGCAGACGCTGACCAAAATAGCAGTTTTTATTATCATGCCAAATATTTTTCATTTCTCAACAAAATGAAAATATCTGACCAGAAATATAAGATATGGGGAAGGTACTTGCAAATGACCAAGGAAAATAACAATTCTACACCAGTGTCAGATAATTGATTCAAACATCATCTATCATCCCTACTCCCAACTCTTTCATTTCCTCTCCCTGTTACAACCTGATATCAAGGTAAATACAGTAGTTCCAGGAAAATATCAGTTCTTTTTTTCTAATCTACCAAACCAAGCGGTCCCTTCTTTAAACATTCAGTCAGTATATTAAAGACTTCAGTCTATTGTGTTCTGGCTTTCTTTGGCCCCTGATCTATAAATCACCTCATCTAGAGTAGGAATATCATCCCAAAGGGACCACATGACTGGTAATCCTGCTGTCTGTAAGGAAATAAAAGAATAGGCTGACATTACTGGGTATAACACTCGCAATATTGAATGTTGAGACACTTGTAAAATGTATTAACATGTATATGGTTTTTGTTTTGTACATTTGAAACAATATCTAGGGATCTCCAGCTTAATACATTCATTAGCAGAAGGAGCACTTCTTACCTCTCTCAATCACTTCATCCTACAACCATTTTTATTAAAAACAGCCATTGTATTAATAAATCAATTTCCCCCTCATTTACCCCCTCTCTTTCTAGGGCCCACCTGGGAGCACACACATTTCTCCCACTCCCATTCTTCCTCTTCCACCTATCCCCTTTCACCAGTATCCCTTCCTCTTGCTTCATGTTTCACTCCCCTTCTCTACTTATCTTGCACCCTTTCGTCTCCTTTTTATTTCTGGCCTTTGGCCACACATCTATCAATCTAACCCCCTCATCTGTATCCACATCACTTTCCAGGCTTTCTCCCCTTACTACAATCAGTCTGAAGTAGGATCCAAACCTGAAACATCACCTATCCATGTTCTCCAGAGACATTACGTGACCCGCTGAGTTACTCCAGCATTTTGTCTTTATTGTAAACCAGCATCTGCTGTCCCTTGTGTCTCCAATAAGTTAACATTACCTAGGAAGGGCACAAAATGTTGGATTGACTGAGGAGGTCAGGCAGCATCTCTGGAGAACATGGATAGATGATGGTTTGGGTCTGCACCCTACTTCAGCCGGATGTAGGGGGTATCGAGGGGGGAAGAAAGCTAGAAGAGAGAAAGGGAAGGACAAATCCTGGCAGATATAACGTTGAATAGGAAGGAATGGCCGGTGCTGGTTTATACCAAAGAAAGCCACATTCTTCAGACTGAAAGTTGATGGGGGGGGGGGGGGGGGGGGGTGGGGGGGGGAGGGGGTGGATTTAAACTGGAGGCGATATTGACTAATTGTAAAGTCAAAAATACTGGAAACCCTTAGCAGGTCAGGCAGTATCTGTTCTAAGAAAACCAGAGTTAACATTTTAGGTCAAAGAACATTGTCAGGTCCCCATTGTTACAATTTACAATATATTTACAATATATATTAATGACTTAGATTCAGGGATTACAAGTAACGTTAACAAATTTGCAGATGTCACAAAGCTGGGTGGCAGTACGAACTGTGACGAGGATGCTATGAGAATGTAGGGTGACTTGGACAGGTTGGGTGAGTAGGGAGATGCATGGCAGATGCAGTTTAATGTGGATAAATGTCAGGTTATCCACTTTGGGAGCAAGAACAGGATGGAAGATTATTATCTAAATGGCGTCACGTTGGGAAAAAGGGAAGTACAATGGAATCTGGGGGTCCTTGTTCATCAGTCAATGAAAATAAGCATGCAGGTACAGCAAGCAGTGAAGAAAGCGAATGGCATGTTGGCCTTCATAACAAGAGGGATTGAGTATAGGGGCAAAGAGGTTCTTCTGCAGTTGTACAGGGCCCTAGTGTGATCACACCTGGAGTATTGTGTGCAATTTTGATCTCCAAGTTTGAGGAAGGACTTTCTTGCTATTGATGGGGTGCAGCGTAGGTGCACCAGGTTAATCCCGGGAATGGCGGGACTGACATATGATGAAAGAATGGGTCGACTGGACTTGTATACACTGGAATTTAGAAGGATGACAGGATATCTTATAGAAAGATATAAAATTCTTAAATGATTAAGCTAGATGCAGGAAAAATGTTCCCGATGTTGGGGGAGTCCAGAACCAGGGGTCACAGTTTAAGAATAAGGGATAGGTCATTTAGGACTGAGATGAGGAAAAACATATTCACCCAGAGAGTTGTGAATCTGTGGAATTCTCTGCCACAGAAGACAGTGGAGGCCAATTCACTGGATGTTTTCAAGAGAGTTAAAATTCACTCTTAGGGCTAATGGAATCAAGAGATATGAGGCAAAAGCAGGAACTGGGTACTGATTTTAGATGATCAGCCACGATCATATTGAATGGTAGTGCTGGCTTGAAGGGCCGAATGGCCTACTCCTGCACATATTTTTCTATGTTTCTAACTGATAAATAAAAATGGTAGGTACACAAAAATGCTGGAGAAACTCAGCGGGTGCAGCAGCATCTAGGAGCGAAGGAAATAGGCAACGTTTCGGGCCGAAACCCTTCTTCAGATGGTGAATGAAAATTTCCCAAAACGAGTCTGATGTTCCTCAGAACTAATAGCATATGTTAAAACCGTGTCCCTGTGATAATGTGAAAGCAGATTCAAACAGATTTGAAGAGTGCTTCATTGACACAATGCACATCCTTCAGAGTGAGTTAATGATTGTTGAACCAAATCAATTAGAAACATTTAGAAACGAGGAACTGCAGATGCTGGTTTACAAAGAAAGAAACAAAGTATTGGGGTAACTCAACAGGTTTGGCAGCATCCTTGGAGAACACAGGTAGGTGACATTTTGGGTCAGGAATATTCAGACTGACTGTGTGCGGGAGGGGATAGATATCTAGATGAGATGTCGGGCAGGACAAAACATGGCACGTAACAGATGAACACTGGCGAGGGGTGGGTTTGATAGGCAGATGGTTGGACAAAGGCAAGAGGTTAAAAAAAGGTGTGAGACAAAAAGGATGAAGAGATTTGAACTGTGAAGCCAGAGATAGGAATGTAGATGGAGGGGAGAGGGTGGGGAGAAATAGGTGACAACTGCCTATCAAAAACCTCCCTTGTCGGTGTTCACCTATTACCTGCCACACTTTGTCCTGCCCCTCCTCTCTTCTAGCTTACTCTACCATGCCAATATCCCCAGAGAACATGGATAGACGATGTTTTGGGTGGTTACCCATCTTCAGACTGATCATAGACTAATCGTTGCATGGGAAGGGTAATGACATCACAAGTCCGGCTGGCATGGTGGCGTAGTGGTAGATTAGCTGCCAGAGACCCGGGTTTGCTCCTGACCACGGGTGCTGTCTGTACGGAGTTTATACGTTCTCCCCATGACCTGCGTCGGTTTTCTCCGAGATCTTTGGTTTGCTCCCTCACTCCAAAGATGTACAGGTCTGTATGTTAATTGGCTTGGTATAAGTGGAAATTGGCCCTAGTGTGTGCAGGATAGTGTAGGATAGTGTTAATATCGCTGGTTGGTACGGACTCGGCGGGTCAAAGGGCCTGATTCGCACTGTATTTCTAAAGTAAACTGAACTAAATCATGATGCAGCAGTACATGTTGTTTGTGCAACCACACTTCCAGGTGCGGAAGTTTGTTTTTCTGATTGGAAGCCAGTGAGCAGTAGCAAGGTTCGGTGCTGGGTCCAAAGTTAATTGTTATCCACATTAACGATTTGGATGACAAGGACGTTACCAGTGTCGGTAAATTTGCAGATGTCATGAAAAATCATGGTATAGTGGAGGGTGAGGAAGAATATCTAAGTTTACAACAGGATCAAGATCAATTGAGAAGCTGGGCCAAGGAATGGCAAATAGAATTTAACTCTTCTCGATGTCAAGTGTTGCGCCAGAGTCAAGTATGTCAAACCAGGGCAGGTTTTGACAATAGACAATAGACAATAGACAATAGGTGCAGGATTAGGCCATTCGGACCTTCGAGCCAGCACCACCATTCAATGTGATCATGGCTGATCATCCCCAATCAGTACCCCGTTCCTGCCTTCTCCCCATATCCCCTAACTCCTCTATTTTAAAGAGCCCTATCTAGCTCCCTCTTGAAAGAATACAGAGAACCTGCCTCCACCGCCCTCTGAGGCAGAGATTTCCACAGACTCACCACTCTCTGTGAGAAAAAGTGTTTCCTCGTCTCCGTTCTAAATGGCTTACTCCTTATTCTTAAACTGTGGCCCCTGGTTCTGGACTCCCCCAACATCGGGAACATGTATTCTGCCTCTAGCGTGTCCAAGCCCTTAACAATCTTATATGTTTCAATGAGATCTCCTCTCATCCTTCTAATCTCCAGAGTGTGCAAGCCCAGCTGCTCCATTCTCTCAGCATAAAAGAGGGAATTAACCTTGTAAACCTACGCTGCCCTCCCTCAATAACAACAATGTTGTTCGTCAAATTAGGGGACCAAAACTGCACACAATACTCCAGGTGTGGTCTCACTAGGGCTCTGTACAACTGCAGAAGGACAAGATGGCGGATGTGCGGGAGTGGGCGCCGTCTGTGTATGGCCGCCTGCCCGCAGTCCGTCTCTACACCTTTCTTTATTTTATTTTATTTTAAGTCATGTTAAAAAATGTTAGTGGAGGTCTTCTATGTGGGGGGTGGGGGTGGGGAAGGGGGAAACTTTATTCTTAGTCCCCTACCTGGTCGGAGAGGCAGCATCCCTCCGTGCTGTTTCTTCGCTCCGTCCTCGCGGCCTACCACCGAAAGTGGAGCGGCGTTTTCCTGTCGGGACCGGCTGGGACTACAGCTTCGGCGGCGGTGGCGCAGCGCTGGGATACCAACACGGAGCGGGCGATACCATACCGGGTTGCCGTGCGGTAGGCTCCGGAGCGCTTTGGCCTCCGACTTCCAACATCGTGGAGCTGTGGCTGTGGGCGTCTGGCCGCGGGCGGCGCCGCAGAGCCAGGGATCGAGTTCGCCGGGATCAGAGCTCTAGCCGGCGCAGCCTGAGGACTACGAGTGCCGCGGTCTCCGGTCTCCGGGGAGGGGACGGCCGCTCCAGACTTTTCCAAGCCGCTGAGGAATGTTCCAGCCTACGCCGATGTTCCATCTTTACGGCAAGAGGGCCCTGAAAATCAACGGACTGGCTGCACGGGTACAGATGGGCGCCGACCTCGGGTATTTCACAGAGGAAGAGGACTTAACTTTCTGGTGCCTTTCCCCCACAGTGGAAATGTTTTGATTCTGCTGTGGAGGACGTTTGTGTTGAACTCTATAATGTGTTGTGTCCATTTTTATTCTCTTTTTTTTAAACCTTTTTCTATGGTTTGCAATGGAACTTATTATTTAAATTATGTGAAGCACTTTGGGGTCAATGCAAGTTGACTAAAAATGTGCTATATAAATAAAGTTTACTTACTTACTTACTTACTTACTTACTTACTTACTTACTTACTATATTCGATTTCTCTTGTTATAAAGGCCAATATGCCATTAGTTTTCTTCACTGCCTGCTGTACCCGCATGCTTACTTTCATAGACTGATGTACAAGGACCCCCAGATCCCGTTGTCCTTCCCCTTTTCCCAACTTGACGCCATTTAGATAGTAATCTGCCTTCCTGTTTTTGCTACCAGTGGATAACCTCACATTTATCCGCATTAAACTTCATTTGCCATGCATCTGCCCACTCCCCCAACCTGGCCAAGTCACCCTGCATTCTCATAGCTACATTTTCTGAGTTACATCTTCAAAAAATTCCAAAAGATTAGTGAAGCATGATTTCCCATTCGTAAATCCATGCTGACTCGGACCGATCCTGTTACTGCTATCCAAATGTGTGGCTATCTCATCTTTTATAATTGACTCCAGCATCTTCCCCACCACTGATGTCAGGCTAACTGGTCTATAATTCCCCATTTTCTCTCTCCCGCATTTCTTAAAAGGTGGGATAAGATTAGCTACCCTTCAATCCATAGGAACTGATCCTGAGTCTATAGAACTTTGGAAAATTATCACCAATGCATCCACAATTTCTTGAGCCATTTCCTTAAGTACCCTGGGATGCAGAACATCAGGCCCTGGGGATTTATCAGCTGTCAGTTCCATCAGTCTATCCAACACCATTTCCTGCCTAATGTGGATTTCCTTCAGTTCCCCTGTCACACCAGATCCTCTGGCCACTACTATACCAAGTCAAGTCAAGTTTATTCATCACATACACATACGAAATGTGCAGTGAAATGAAAAATGTCATTTCAATCAGGAAGATTGTTTGTGTCCTCCTTAGTGAAGACAGATCCAAAGTACCTGTTCAACTCATCTGCCATTTGCACAGTTAATGGTAGAGCCCTGGAGGGTGTTGGAGAACAGAGAGATCTGGGAGTACAGGTATCTGGTTCCCTGAAAGTTGAGAGTATAGCGGACAGTGTGGTGAAGAAGCTATTTGGCATGCTTGCCTTGCAAGGGAAGGGAGATACAAAAAGCTGGAGTAACACAGCGGGACAGGCAGCATCTCTGGAGAGAAGGAATGGGTGACGTTTCAGGTCAAGACCCTTCTTCAGACTGGTTAGGGATAAGGGAAACGAGAGATATAGGTGATGATTTAGAGGTAAAGAACAATGAATGAAAGGTATGCAAAAAAATAATGATGATAAAGGAAACAGGCCATTGTTAGCTGTTTGTTAGGTGAAAATGAGAAGCTAGTGTGACTTGGGTGGGGGAGAGATGGAGAGAAAGGGAATGCTGGGGCTCTCTGAAGCAAGAGAAAGTTAGAGAATATTCATACCACTGGGATGTAAGCTGCCCAAGCGAAATATGAGATGCTGTTCCTCCAATTTGCGTTTAGTCTCACTCTGACATGGGAAGGGTACTGAGATCAAAAGTTGAAACATATTGATGCAGCTGTGACAGTTGTTTGTACGGCCACACTTGGAGTAATGAGCTCAAATGTGGTCGCTCAGCTAAAAGAAGAAAGATAAGCCATTAACATGGGAAAAATGCAGAGGAGATTTACCAGGATGTTACCTGGACTACACAAAAATGCTGGAGAAACTCAGCGAGTGCAGCAGCATCTATGGAGCGAAGGAGATAGGTAACGTTTCGGGCCGAACCCCTTCTTCAGACTGGACTTGCAGGCTTGAGGTATAGGAGAGGTTGTAATGTCTGGAACGTATTTTCTATGGAACTTATTTTCTATGGAACATTGGAGGCTAAGGAGGTGGCTTATTAGAGTATTAAAAAAAATCATGGGAGTGTAGATAAGGTAAACATTCTAATACTTTTTCCCAGGATTGAGGATTCTAAAACTAGAGGACTTAAGGTGAGAGCGGAGAGATTTAAAAAGGATCACAAGGGCAAGTTTTTACTGAGAGGGCTGTCTGTATCTGGAATGAACTGATGGAGAAAGATATGGAACCAGATATAATTATAACTTTTATAAGAAATTTGGGCAGATACATGGATAGGAAGAGTGTAGAGGGATTTGGGCCAAATGGGACTAGCCCAGAATGTCCACCTGCGTGAACAAGGTGGGCTGGGGGCTGTTTCCACACTGTTAAGCTTCATGATTCTATGACATGCTCAGAAAACTGTAAAACTTAAAATCCTGAAAACTGGCTGTCATAAAATATTTACAAATCAACACATAAATATAAAGTGAATTTCCAGTGGTCTAGCTTTTCCTTTGAAAGAGGTAAACAGCAGAATGGTCGATAGTGTGAAACCCATTTACCAATCCTTTCAAATGCTGCTTTGCTCAAACCTTTTCCACATCAAAGTATCTTTGATGTGCTAATAGTTGAAAATCAAACATTTCTAGTTTGGACAGTACCAGGGAAATGTGATGACGATGATGCAATCACATAAATCAAATCGCCACGTGTGTTATTTTTGTTTCATGAAAAAAGGAGTGGTTAAGGCACACTTTGACAACTTTCAGAAAGCTGCAGGCAAAGCCGATTACCTCCACAGAGTGAAATAGGATGTGATATTTAGAGACTAAGAACTTGCAAGAGAATTTTAGAGAGAGTTGAAATACAATGTCATAGAGAACTTTAATTCAGGATATCTCAGTTCACAGACAAGTTTAAAACTGAGCAAAATACAGAAGTCATGTTGGTATATAACAGTTGCAATATGTTACACAATGTAATCCTCAGGACTTTCAGATACCAGATTAAATCATATTACAGTATTTCTAATTCTTGTATTTGTAATGTTAATGTAATGTGTTCATATTGAATACTTTTTTGAAAGATTGTGAGGCTTGATTGATTTTACCTCTCTGAGGGAAAAAGATCAAACTCAGAGGGAAGGTGCAAATTAATACTACCTCCTTTTAAAATGGACTGTAACCACTGATGTATTCAACTAAAGCAGAACATTAGAGGTCAGGTACATCATGTCACTCATTTCATATTGCTGCAGTACAGTACTTCTGGTACAATGCATTGAAAGACCACCAATTTAATGCTCAAGCCCATTACAAACCTTGTGAAGGACAGTACAACTGAAGGAACTTAAAGAGATGTGAAGGTTAAACAGGTACCTATTGGAAAGCTGGTGCAGAGATCATGATATGTAATTAACATTTGTCCGTTCAACTAAGTGAAGGCTTCATTCAAAATCCATGACCCAATTTCATTTGTATTAGTCCAGCAATCAACCAGTATTATGTCATTCTGTTGCTGATCTTAGTGATAAAACCATGAATTCAATCATGCAATTGACCATCACCGGTTTAAATTAAACTGGTATAATCAACCTGCACCATTTTATAAATCTATAGTTACAAATGCAATGCCCCCCCCCCCCCCCGTTCCAATGTCCAGACAATGAGATATACATACATATATATATATATATATATATATATATATATATATATCTATATCTATATATATATATCTATATCTATATCTATATCTATATCTATATCTATATATATATACACACAATATTACACCACTCACTCATAGCCCCCATGGGAGGCAAGGAGAGATTTAGAGAGACAGAGACCAAGTGGACCCGTTGGGCCCCGTCCCCAACCCAAAGGGATGGGGTGTGGCGTCTGTGCAAGAGTCAAGTGTTTTATTGTCATATGTCCCACATTGGACAATGAAATTCTTGCTTGCTTGGCTGTAGGGAAGAGGCAGCTCCTGAACTTGGATGTTGCAGTTTTCAGGCTCCTGTACCTTCTTCCCGATGGCAATGGTGAGGAGTGTGGGGGGGTGTGTGGATAACCCGGGGGGGAGAGGCGAAAGTTGTGAATACTGTCATCGTGAGGAGCATTAGCTACTGAACATACTGAAAAGCCCGCAAATTAACCCCTGGTCACGTGACAGTCCCGACCAATGACGAGGGTTCTGAATACCCAGCTTCACCACCAGGTGCCGCTACAATATTTTGGGACAGACCCTTCTTCAGACTGATCATGATTTGGGGCGGAGAAAATTATTTCTTCTATGTAATTTAGTGCTGTTGATTCTGTGAACCCATAATTGCCCTGCTCTTTCATCCTGCTTTTGCCAAGTAACAAGGGTGCTCAGCAATTAGAACAATTCACAAGTGTCCCAGTTGACCTTACCAAGCATCGTGTACTGATGTTGGAAATGCTCTTCATAGTGGCTTCTAAGAAGATTGCTTGAAGGGCTTGCTTGAAGAATGAGCAGAAAGGGCTTGCTTGAAGGATGAGCAGAATGAAAACCTGCCTTTTGTTTGTTAATGACATTTCAAAGTGGTAGTGACTATTGACCTGAATCCAGAGAAAAGATGCAGGTTTGCACTTTCAACCAGTAAATACAGTTCTCTTAAGAAAAAAAGTTCAAAGAAAAAAAGTTTAATTTGGTCTGCAACAGATAATGAATATGTTGTGATGATTTCACCACTCATTGTGATGGTTTGTCTTTTATTCACTTTGTTCCACCTGTGGTAAATTGGAGAGGAGAAGTGTGCAAGGCATAGTGAAATAAGTATTGATGCAAATAATTTTTTATGCAAATAATTGAATACCTGCAAGAATGTATGAGACAATCTGTCAGTGCCAGTCCTGGTTCTTTTGCAACTAACTATTCAAAATCAATCTTTCTCCTCTATGTTTTATCAGAAGCACAGTCCCATAATCATTGGGAAGCAATTTGTTCACAAACTGGAGAAACAGAACACAACACAAGTACTAGGAGATTTTAAAATTCAGCGACAATGTGCGGAATAAAGTTTCAGATCAACTTGCGTTGCCCCAAAAAGGACTTACAAGAAGTAGCAAATAAAAAAAAAACTTTAAGCCTGCTATGTATTTAGCAGCACAGTTAAAACTATTGTCAAAAACTGCAGCCTTAATAGCAAGAAATTCTCTGACAGGCCCTTTAAGGTCAATTTGATCTTATAATTAACAAATGTCACACTTTCTGCAGTACATTGAATGTAATGAAAAACGTGAGGGTCCACTTACGAAGAGCTGGGGGTGGACATACCCAGTGACTGGTCAAAATGATACAAGAACATTTGTTGCATTGCATTCTGAATAATGGTCTCATCCTGAGAAAGGGCTTGCTTGAAGGATGAGCAGAATGAAAACCTGCCTTTGTTTGTTAATGGCTTATTAAAGGCCATTCATCACTGCTTTTTCCAAAACAGCTGTGACAGGTTCAGCTACCTTGCTGCCAGTAGTTTCAGCCCAATTTACAGACTTCGATCTAGTGACAGCAAAGGGGGCGCCTGTTTGGAAGAGTGCAACTCGCCTGGAGGATATAAGTGAGGTCAGAGCCTGAAAATCACAAAGCCTTCTTCACTGCCAGATTATGTTATTCACTAGCCAACCATCTTAAGTTTAAAATCAATAGGCTTAAATCACATCACCTCAATGTGATGCACGCACGCACAGAGCCCAAGCTGCATTCTCACACAGTTGAGTCCTGGGCAGTGCATAATCAGACCCATAATGTATGCTAATGTCTTGTTTAATTATCCAGTACGACTTCATTGCTGATATTTCTCTCTCTCTGTGTGTTGCGCCGCACTGATAGCTATAAATACAGACACTCATCAACTTTGTCCACCCAGGAGACTGCAGCTTTCTTCATGCTGTCGAGTAAGACAACAAACTGTGTGAATAAATGTTTGAGAAACAATAACCACTGTACTGGGTAAATAATTAATTTTTAGTTCTAATGCAAAATACATGAACAAAACAATCATCTTCAATGAGATCACAAAGTATCTTTGTATTCCCCAAATTAATAGAAAAATAAATAAGTTTGCTTTGGAATGTGTTACTATGAATGCATTGAAGCAAATCCAAAAGTTAAGAAACAGATTTATCTGAGATAGGTAACTAGCAAAAAAGTAGGTAGCATGATTAAATACAGTTATATTGATTTATCCAATAACAAACTTTCATCATTTTGAAAGCTCTCAACACCTGAATCACTCTTAAGCCATGCACAATCAATTGAGAACATCAGTTGTATCCTCAATTTGATAATAGTTACTGTGTTTAGCTCCCACTCATTTCAATAATCATAAAACATTAAACAGTACTGGAACAGGCCCCTTCGACCCATGATGTGTTGACCACAATGCCATCTTTCTGCAAATAATCATAAAATCATAAGATCATAAGTGATAGGAGCAGGATTAGGCCATTTGGCCCATCAAGTCTACTCCAATCATGGCTGATCTATTTCTCTCTCCTAACCCCATACTCCTGCCATCTCCCCATAACCTCTGACACCAGTACTAATCAAGAATTTATCTATATCTGACTTAAATATATCCACTGCCTCCACAGCCTTCTGTGGCAAATAATTCCACAGATTCACCAACCTCTGACTAAAGAAATTCCTCCCCATCTCATTCCTAAAAGAACATCCTTTAATTCTGAGGCTGTGAGCTCTAGTTCTAGACTCTTCCACTAGTGGAAACATCTTCTCCAAATCCACTCTATTCAAGCCTTTCACTATTCTGTACGTTTCTATGAGGTCCTCCCTCATTCTTCTAAACTCCAGCAAGTACAGGCCCAGTATCATCAAACGCTCTTCCATATCCTTCAATTTCTTGCATACTCATGTGCCTGTCAAAATGCCTTTTACACAGCACCATTGTCTTTGCTTCCACCACCTCCCCTGGGAGTGCAATCCAAGCACCTTTCACCAATACAAGCATATTGTATTCCTTGCAGAAAGAAGGAACTGCTTATTTACAATCACAGTCTGAAGAAGGGTCGCAACCCAAAATGGCACCTGTTCATGTACTCCAGAGATTCTGCCTAATATTCCTTCTTTACTATACTCTTAATGTGTTACCTCTTTCAGAAAGCTATGGACTTGCAACCCAAAATTCCTCTCCGCATCATTCTCGTAATGCGGCTTTTACACGGGGCGACTTGACGCAAGAGTTAACCAGAGTTCAACATCGTGGGAACCTCGTGCGATAACAGTGCGGCATTCGTGGACCACCGTGGACCACCGTAGCGCTAACGGCAGGTCATCGTGTAACTTGGTCACTCGGGAGAAAATTCAAGAAAATTGGAATTTCTCCAAGAGTGACTTGTACACTTGTGGTTGAGTATTGCAACATTATATGAACGTAGTGGCCAGTGCGATATCCGTGCGATATCCGTAATAACTCTTGCGGGTACCGTGGGAACTCCTGCGAACGGTGAACCCGGAAGCTGGACAGAGGGGACAGAAGGTGATTACATATTATCTTCAGTGGGATTGAATTTAAAAAATAAATAAAAATAAAGATTTACATCCGCATATGGACATCAACTTATTCATGAGTTATGTTAATGAGATTCAAGAAAATAACTATAATCTTTAAAAGGGACTTTAAAAGGGACTTTACTGAAAGGTTACGCATTTTTATGGTCCGTGAGATATTTTTCACATGTACTTCTTTGAGAGATACAGGTCGGAGTCCTCGGGTCCAGGGGTCCGGAACGCTACCAATCAATGTTGTGCAGAGACCCGTGTAAGGAGTGAACTGCACATGCTGGTTTAAACCGAAGACAGACACAAAAAGCTGGAGTAACTCAGCGAGTCAAGCAGCATCTCTGGAGAAAAAAAGCTGATGTTTCGGGACGAGACACATCTTCAGACTCAATTCCGATTAGGATGTCTGAAGAAAGGCTCCGATTCGAATCGTCACCTATTCTTTTTCTCCAGAGATGATGCCTGACCCGCTGACTTACTCCAGCTTTTTATGCTTTTCTTCCCAGATCTGACTTACCTGCTGAGTTACACCAACATTTTGTGTCCTTCTGTGCATATTAACCAGCATTAACCAGCGTCTGCAGTTCCTTTAGACATTACATAACTTCAGATTTTAGAGATATAGCGCGTGGGAACTCCTGCGAACGGTAAACCCGGAAGCTGGACAGAGGGGACAGAGGGTGACTAAAAAAGGTGGTCTCAAAAGGACACATGGGAACATGTGTCCTTCGAGGACGTCCCACCTAATTGTCATTGTTGGATAATCTTTTTAACAGGAACACTTGCAGAGATGGCTCCCAGAAAATCTCAAAGGAAGGGGGTAAAGCTGGTCAGAGATGTTTTTGCCATGCAGGAGAATGAGGAGGAGACGCAGCAAGAGAGACAGGTGGAGAGGCAACAGGAGATGCCACAGATAACACTGCCTGTGGGCTCCTTGGAGCAGGGAGAGGGTGAGCAAGGTTCGGCAGCCTGGCCAGCTGTTCGACCTTTAGACTTTCGCTTACCGCCGACACCTCCAGCCCTCCTTCTCATGGCCGATCATCGGTTCATGAGTTGGATGGGGTGCCGAATATTCTCCGGTGCCCGGGCCAAAACTCCTCAGCTGGCCCACCGGCTCGGTCAACGAATTGCCGTCGGCAAATTTGTCCCTTATTTTGACCCTTTGACCCTTATTTAGGAGTGAGAAAGTTGTCAACCCTAGTTGGCGTGGGCAAGTTGGGCCGAAGGGCTTGCTTCCGTGCCCAATTACTTCATGACTTTGCACAAATATGGTTAGAATTCTCAATTAATGCAGATAACTGTCTTGCTCTTCCGACCCCTGTGCATGCCTGGCACGCTTGCCAGATGTGGGCTTGGCGTGCAAGCGGCTGAGCAAATAGGGACCCATCTAGCAAGCCAGAAGGAGCTCAGAGGATGGGTGGTCCACCGAAAGGGTCACGTGGGGAGAAGGCGGGGGGACGGGTGATTGACAGCGGAGGCGACCATTCGCAGGCAGGCGGCGACGACGTCACAAAGGGAGGGGTCGGGGAGGGAGCGGGCGGGCCAATGGGAGCGGGCGAGGTGGGCGGGACCATGCCCCCTTTGTTACTGTAGCGAGATGGAGGAGCCGTGGGCGCGGGGGCAGCAGCAGCAGCGGCGCCGCGGCAACAACAACAACAACAACAACAGCAGCAGCAGCAGCAGCGGCAGCAGCGGCAGGAGATGCCTCTGGTTGCACTGCTTGTGCTGCTGCGCCCTGCTCTTCCTCCTTGTGACTCTGCAGGTCAGGCACTTTCTTGCTGCTCTGTCCCATTTGGAGACAGAGGCCCTATTGCCACCTCCCTACCCCCCTAGTCTGATCGGAGCAGATCACGGTGCAGGGATGGATCATCTGCGAGGCAGCAGTAAACACCCTCTCTGTAAAAGGTCATGTCCTTCCTTCACATCGTTTTTGCATTCACGTCCACGTTTTTAATGCAAGCTCCGAGTAAACTTGCACATTCCTGCCAATGGGTCTCTGCCCATATACTGCCAATGAACTTGCATTTACGTGGCGCCTTTCACCACCTTGGAAGATCATAAAGTGCAATTCGGCCAGTAAGTTAGGTTTGAAGCATTACAAATCAAAGCAAGTACTGGAATCACAGCATCTGTGGTTACTACTGGATAGATTAATAAAGGCACTCCCGTTATAAAAGTAAAACGAATTCACGAATTGAAAAGTTGACTGGTAAATGTGTGCACATGTAAGATTTTATATGCATATGTGCAAGCTTCGTCTTTATGAATAGCGCCTGGGATAAACCATAGTTTAGACATTTAAATGATCGCCATACAAAAGTTATTAATTTATAAAAACTATTTTCCTCCATTTAAAAGTTTCCCATTCATTTAAAATCCAGTTGCAAACATTTTGATGGCTACGTTGCAATTTACTTTCTTGCCATAATACAGAAGACATTTGAGCCGATTCAACCAAGGGAGGATATATATAGTGTGTGAAAAAAAAAGTTACATCATTTGTGTCACGTGTAGTTCACGATGTTCATTCAAGATTTAACGCGACAGCTCGGGAAACGGCCAAGTAACTCGCACGAATAACATAAATGCCGAGTACCGTGGGAACTCTTTATCTACTGCCGTTATATCGTGCGAGACTCGTGCTGGACCACGACCTCTTCACTCTGGTGACATCTTGCGTCAACTCGCCCCGTGAAAAGGCCCTTTAAGTGTCCTGCCATTAACTGTATACTTTTCCCTTACACTTTGACCTGCCAACGTACAATAACTCACACTTATCTGGATTAAACTCCATCTGCCATTTCACCACCCATATCTCCAGCTGATATACAGTATGTTTTGCTGTTTGCATCTGTTGACATCCTCTTCACTACCCGCAACTGCACAAATTTTTATGCCATCTGCAAATTCAAATCTTTTGTCCAAGTCATTTTAACATTGCACGCTACAATGATAGAGGTTCCAGCACTGCTCCCTGTGTCACTCTTGTTGTTTCAACAAAGGACAAGGTAATTTAAATAGCCCCTGTCCATGTACTGCAATGCTCCTATCTTCAGAGTTAGTTTCACATTCATAATCTTCATTCACCCCTCCTCAACAATGTTGCTACTACAGCTCAGTGAACTGAATCACTACTCCAGTTGTGACAGTCTGCACCATATGTAAATGTGTACATGTTAATTAAACTGCATTTACAGCAATAAGAATGTGGAATTTCTCAGAAAATGATATTTGTTCTGGAAAAAGATGGGGAAGCCTAGCACTCTTAAACTTTGTTCCCAAGTTTCCCAGGTTAAATGAAAAAATATAGAAACAGAAACATATAGTAGAAGAGTAGGCATTCGGCCCTTCGAGTCAGCACTGCCATTCAATATGATCATGTTGCCGGGACTAGAGGGTGTGAGCTATAGGGAGAGGTTGAGTAGGCTGGGTCTCTATTCCATGAAGCGTAGGAGGATGAGGGGAGATCTTATAGAGGTATACAAAATCATGAGAGGAATAGATCGGGTAGATGCACAGAGTCTTTTACCCAGAGTAGGGAAATCGAAGACCAGAGAACATACGTTCAAGGTGAAGGTGGAAAGATTTAATAGGAATCCGAGGGGTAACTTTTTCACACAGAGGGTGGTGGGTGTATGGAACAAGCTGCCAGAGAAGGTAGTTGAGGCTGGGACTATCCCATCATTTAAGAAACAGTTGGACAGGTACATGGATAGAACAGGATGGCAGGGTTATGTACTAAGCGCAGGCAAGTGGGACTAATGTAGCTGGACATTGTTGGCTGGTTGGGCGAGTTGCGCCGAAGGGCCTGTTTCCATACTGTATGACTCTATGGCAGATCATCCAAAAACAATACCCCATTCCTGCTTTCTCCCCATGTCCCTTGATTTTGTTAGCCTGAAGAGCTATATCTAACTCTCTGGTGTTATTCAACAAACACCAGTTGTTTAACCACCCCATCACAATGATAACACACTCCAATCTTTTACCTGCTCCACTGCAATGATAACGTGCACTAATCCTGTGCACACCTCATCACAATCATAATCATAAACAATTTGATTAAATTTTATCTTTGTATGCTTCGTTGTCACCTTCCCCTAGCTAACAATGATCTATTCTACATTTTCCTTGAACTTCATCCTCTTTGATGTCTTGTTTTCATACCTCACCCTTCCTATCTCTGTGACTCCCTCTCCCCTGACTCTCAATTTGAAGAAGGATCTTGACCCAAAATATCACCCATTCCTTCTATCCATAGATATTGCCTGACCCGCTGATTTATTCCAGCATTTTGTGTCTATCTCGGGTGTTAACCAGCATATGCAGTTCCTTCCAATACATAAACAATCCTTTACCTACCTCCTCACATTGATAATATACATTAACCCTTGCCTACCACATTCATAATGATTATGCAACACCAATCTTTTGCCTATACCATCACACTGATGTCATAGACCAAACATCAACATTCCACACGGATACTATAAGCCGCCTATGCCTCTGCCAACCCCGTATTGGCACCTACCCCATATTCCCACTTTAATCACATTGACACTGAACACCCATCATTTGCCCAACACAACTATGCCAGATACTCATCATTTTCCAGCCCTATTGTATTTAAGTGACTCCACTCACTGGGTGCAGTACATGGACAACCATCTGATTTCCACAACATCCAAACTCAATCCCATTAACACAACAAGAGAAGCACTAATGGCTATGAGAGGGATTGTTTCTGTGGGAAAAAGGTGAACATGGAAGGATTGAAGGGATATGCGTTGGCTGCCATTTTTCTCTCTTTTCTACCTTTGAAGGTGACTGGTTCTAAAGAAAATTCCATTCAGATCAGTCAAGCACTTAAATTTGTGCCACCCCTTTTATGGGCTTCCGGTCTCTTTAAAAGTGGTTCCCAGTATTAGATTCCAAGAACTGGACCTTCCCAGTTTAAAACCATCAGCTAGAGGGGTGGACATGAAGCCCCGAAGGAGCACAGTAATTAAATGAAAGGTGGCCAACCAAGCTCAACTCCTGGCAACTCCTTTTAACTTTTACTGATGTAGAAAATGCACGGCCACCTGAGATACCCAGTGATGGATTAGCTTCACAACCATAGTGAGCTTCCTTGGAAATACTTTTAAAGAGAGCTGTGAGCTGAGTAATACACCTGGGTGAACATTTGGCAAGGAGAATGCATCATCAGCACAAGTGGAATTGATGATTGGAAGATGCCCAATCTGGAATGATATGATTCAACCAGAAGATGATTGTACTAATGTTACACAACAGGAAAAAATAGCTTTATTTTTGTGTGCCGCTGAAAACAGAAAATGGTATGTGTCCAAATTTATAGCCCCATGATGAGTGTTGAGAACAGATAAGACATATGAAAGATCTGAGAACGTCTTTGACTTTGATGATATTTCTGCCTTTAGTCATTGCTGAAACTTACCCAATTGTGCATTTCGCAATATATTACTTTGGCTAATAAAGCAGATCTCACCAGAATGGCTGATTCTTATGATGTTTTAGGAAAAGGTAGTGCAACACCAATGTCGAAACGTTGATTGTGTAGTAAAGGCAGCAGATTGTTCTTGCAGATTTTCTTTAATCAGGAATTGCATCTTAGTCACAGGTTCCCTACTGAGCCCACTCATGTTCTGCTCTTCCATCATGCACACATAGCTGACTGTTACTGTCTAATTACTGCCTTCTGTGAGTTATCTACCTCGGATACCCTCTGTGTTTCTAGATCATTTTGAGCTCTTGTTTCTGCTGCATTGAAAAGTATCCAACAGTGCCCATTACACTCAATGAAACAAAACATCCTCTCTCCTTTTAAGAATACTGTAGCTATTCCAAACCCGCTCAAGTGTTAATTACATTCATCTTGTTTATCTGAAAACTCTACATGTTTCCATATGAGATTTTAAAGAATGGTATTTAACAGTCCTTGACAGGCAAAATGCTTTTCTTCTGTTTTCACTGTCACTGATGTTCATGACCCCATTTTCACATAAAAACAATTATCAGTGAAATCGCAAATCTGTATGGAGCTACAGTAGATAAGTTATGAACTGTTATGTCCTTCTATTCTTCTTAAATAATTCACTATGTTGCCAGTAATATGATAAGCCTCACTTGAGGATATTTTTTGTTGGAAAATTACAATTTCCATTATATGGCTCCCTCATATTACGTTTAGAAGTGTAATGCTTGAATAAATGCTCATTCGTTTATATTTATTTCAATTACAAGATGACAACTGGCTTGTTCGGTCGTATTAAAACATCTTAAAAGGTTTGAAGGTAACAAACCACTTTTCCTAAGAAAATATCCTTGTTTATCACTAGTATCATCTTACTACTGTTATCACTTCATAACATGTATATCACTTCATAACAGTTATTTTTATGGATTTCTTTCCTGAACTTTTCTGATATAATCACCAAATCTGTGCCCTCTCAATTAAGAAATCTAATCATTTTCTTATTATACAAAAACATATTCAAACATGTCCAGCATTCAGATCAAATTGAAATAATTTCTGCATGGAAGACACCCCGTAGGGAAGCAATATGCCTGGGTGGATCAGAACTGTCACTGTTACATCAGCAGTCATGTTCGTGTGCACACTCCTGCTTTAACGATGGTTATTCTGCACATAGAATTGAAGTCTGAGTTTAGCATTGTTGAATACAAGCACCAAGCAACCATTTGAACATCAGGAGTGAAGGATATGATATAATGAGAGGGCACTTCAGCTAGCACGTTGGTAACTGCCTGCACCGACATTCATTGTGATCATGGCTGATCATCCACAATCAGTAACCCGTGACTGCCTTCTCCCATTTTTCCCTTGATTCCGCTAGCCCCTAGAGCTTTATCTAACTCCAACTAGCTTTTCCCATCGTTGGGTAAATCATAAGGTCCTGTCCCACTTAGGTGATTTTTTCCGCGACAGCCGAAAAATAGGCTGTTGCCACATGGTCACGGCGTGACGTGGGGTGACGCCTGTATTGTCGTGAGCGGTCTCCTCAAGTGTCGTTACTTATTTCTTGTCGCCGCTGGATTTTGAAATGTTCAAAACCTCTCGGCAACAGTGGACTTGACGTTGCCTGGCCTTGACTGTCTTCTCCTGTAGTAGATGCTGTCGTAAGCTGTCGCTAGGATGACGCCAGGTGACATTGGTTGTCGCCGAATCATGACCTCGGTGATTTCCATTGGCGACAATCTAATTCATCCTACATCAACCGGCGACATTTCCGGCATTAAGAGAAGTATTCCGTTGTCTTCATTTGTCACCGACAGGGTCATAGATTGTCGTAACTTGTCGCTGGTGGAGGTAGGTTGACTTTGGGTGTCATAGGTTGTCGCCTGTGAGGTTGAAGGTTGTCGTAGGTTGTCATAGGTGTGGTCGCAGGTGGACGTCCTAAGTCACGCGGAATTATGTCGTTGGTTGACATAGCTTGTCGTAGCTTGACGACGACTAGGTGGCAGCATGTCGTGGACATTGTCGTGGGGTGGTCGCTAGAATTTAGAAGATTGAGGGGGGATCTTATAGAAACTTACAAAATTCTTAAGGGGTTGGACAGGCTAGATGCAGGAAGATTGCTCCCGATGTTGGGGAAGTCCAGGACAAGGGGTCACAGTTTAAGGATAAAGGGGAAATCCTATAGGACCGAGATGAGAAAAACATTTTTCACACAGAGAGTGGTGGATCTCTGGAACTCTCTGCCACAGAATGTAGTTGAGGCCAGTTCATTGGCTATACTTAAGAGGGAGTTAGATGGGCCCTTGTGGCTAAAGGGATCAGGGGGTATGGAGAGAAGGCAGGTACAGGATACTGAGTTGGATGATCAGCCATGATCATATTGAATGACGGTGCGGGCTCGAAGGGCCGAATGGCCTACTGCACCTATTTTCTATGTTTCTATGTTTCTATCATGTATAATTGCACTGCCACACATTATGATGAAGTGTGTGAAGAGGGGTATTTGTTTGCACAAGGAGTTTGTGATGAATAATCTGACCCATGGCATAGAGTCATTGAGTGATACAGAGTGGAAACAGGCCCTTTGTCCCCACTTGCCCACATTGGCCAACATGTCCCAGCTGCATTAGTCCCATCTGCCAGTATTTGGTCCATATCGTTCCAAACCTGTCCAAGCCATGTACCCGTCTAACTGCTTCTTAATTGTCACCATGAACTACTACATCTGTAAGAGGTAGACTGGCAAGGAGTTAATTTTCTCATTCACATTAGTTTGTTCACTACCTTCTTTGGACCCAGTGCGATGATGTTCAGGATTTGGTGCGTTCTACAGTAGTGTTAGTTGGCCAATCCCGATGGTAGTCCTTGAAGTTCTCACCCTATATATATGCTGTAACATTACCACTTAGTTTGTTTTTTTCCAATTAAAGCATTGGACAATCAGAAAATGGTGTCATTATCCAGGGACTGTATGATACTACTTTGAGTTTGGTTTTGTCAAACCGTTCGTTGAATAGTCTTAAGGAGAGTTATCACAGTTCATACATCAGCCTCCAGATGTTTGGAGGACTGTACAAGTTCAACCAGTGGAGGAATGACTGCCTTGTTTGAATTCAATGTTAAATTACATGCTAAATGTAAGAATGGCAAGCTGTCTCCGTTAAACCATATTATTAACTAAATGGCTATTTACAGCAATCGGTCAATTCAATATCACAGGTTTTCTCTAAAATTCCAAATTATCAATTTAAGTTAGATCCATAGCTGGCAAAGTGGGGTTTGAATTTGTGACTGGATTATTAGTCCATATCTCTTTGTGCCATCAACATTATTGAATGACAGATCACCAATTGACTCCAGTATTGGTGGATGAGTTATTGGATGTTTTGTAATTCTGTGAATTGACAGGATTGATAATCACCAGCAAACAATTATTACAATCAAGGTATGGAGGCTCTTTTTTTTTAAACAATGAGTGTAGACTTTAACATGATACACGGTGAGTTGAATTGAATGATACCATTCGGAATTTGACTGTTAAGAATTTGTGCTGGCTTAGCTAGATTGCCACGTCTATGACCAGTAGAACTGTTTAACACTTCTTTAATACAATGCATTAATCAATCAGTTCATTGCAGAACATCTTATCTGGAACTGTGATTGTAATTCTGCAACCACATTCTTTAAAAAAAAAGGGATTACTAACTTTTAAGTGTCTACAGAGGAGCTCTCAGATGAATCTTATGCAGTTGAAATCATTGATTTGTACTAATATTAAAAATGATGTTAGGAAAATAGCAACCATGGCTTTCACTGGTCGTGCCTTGGTTCACACGTTTACGATATATTTTAGATTTACCAGAAGCAATGTGCTATAAAACTACTTCATCGCTTTGGATGTAGCACTTATTTTAAAGCAAGTCAAAAAGATTTTGTGACATATTAAAGTTGTTTAAAATAAGATAAAATAAGTGTGTTTTTAAAGAAATGTAATTCAACAGCAGGCTACTGTTGCAATACAAAGCCCAAATAATATAAGGGAGATTTGATAAAACTCACCTCCATCAGGCACAAAATCAATTTTTCATCATTGTTTCTAAAGCTCTCACGGGCTAGAATTCATTGGATCAATCGACGATTAACATGTAGCAGAAGCCAAAGAATCACTGTCTATGAAAGTGAATGTCTGGTTGTCAGATCCTCTTCAGTTTTTCAATTTCCTGTTTTAACACAAAATAATGTTGCACTATTCTTCTGCTTTGTTAAGACGCTGAATGATGCTGAAGGACTTTGCAATAGCTTAAAAGCTTCAGAATCTGGAATCTGCTGTTAGCTCCAGAGATTTCACCCTGTATCCTTTCCTAACTTGCTGCTATTGATTGTTGTAACAATTATACCTGGGAAAATATCAAATCACAAGGGCAATTTTCTGTATCCTTATTGCAATAGTGAAAAGGAAAAGCTATCATCACTGTTAACTAAAATGGATGTTGGTAACATTTGCTGCAATACCTTGCACTTTGCAATCATTTTAATTTTAAGCTAACCCTCTGCTCTACAGAAAGGGCAATTTTCCTATTCTAAAAGTGAAGGACAAAGGTAGAGTCCACAGTAATTAATAATGACTTTGTTGGATATGATTCTGCAAGGTAATGACTTTATCTACTGTCAACAGTAAGTTATCTTCAGACAATTGAAATAAAATAAAACTCATGGCTTGAATTCACCTTTCTTAAATATTGCCAGTTCACATGCTATTGAATCGAAATAACCTTATATTACAGAAATAAACAAATCAATTGTCAGGAATACGCAAATAATGCAGCAAATTGCATCAATGCCTTCTACTCTCGATTGTTATGTGCTATGTTGATGTCAAGGGTGGTCTCGCTAGACTCAGCTGTGAATGCCAAGAATACATTGTCAAGGCTCACACATGAATAAGTAGCCAATTGGCCAGAGAACAGATGTCAACACCCCAGTGGAGAGTTAACATATCCCTACTCTCGAGGACAAAGATGTGGGAAAGTAATGATGGTAGTTTTATTGCTCTAGTTTTAACTTTATGCAACTGGACTATATTATTTTAAATAATATTTAGAAAAATAATAATAACCTACTTGATAATAATTTAAGATTTGAGGACTACAAAGGCATCAGGAGATTCTTCTTCTTTCCACGGCAATAAAATAATTGAATGGAATAAAAAAACATTTCTGCCTGAAGTATTATTCACAGGAATTTACTACAAACAGAGCTTTTGATCATGAAAAGTATATATATTTCTGTTGTTAATTCAGAACTTCACCTTTATTAATCTATTACAGGCTAAAACATCGGCAGTGACATTCGTTTCTAGTTACACATCTATTCCCTGTTCCCATTATTTTCAGAGGGAAAACTTTTATTTACAGTTCCTGCCTTTGACATTACTGTGATAATTCAGCTCATTACAATGAAAAATGTCAAAATATCTATTTTAGATAATCAGATATCTATCAGTATCTATAATGAATAGATATTTGATAGGGGCAGGCCATTATCATTGGACCTGAAAATTAAGTGTTGACTCGATAGAGGTTATTAAGATTGGGAAGGTAGAACATGGTGCCACACAGCAGACCGTATTGTCACATGTATCCTCTGGCAGCAGGCCTGTCTCACCCGCCATCCCCAAGAAGCAAGCCGTCAAGCTCTGCCCTGCTCGTCCCCGAGATCTGGAGAGGAGGCTGAAGAGATCCAAGATGGCGGTGGCAACAGCAGAAGCACGGAACTAAGGGCTGGTAAGCGGATCGGCTGTGGGAGGCAGTACAGTGCACCTCGATCGATAAGTGGGCCACTGGTGGCTCTGCAGCGGCCTGGGGCATGGGTGCGGATTGGGTACTCCTCTAAGAGGCCACATGCGCAGACTGAACATGACCTGCAGCTGCTCAGAGCAGTAAAGCAGCAGTGGAGGACATCAACAGCTATGCATGGCCAGGCTGACTCTGCAATGCCACCAGGACAACATGTCTTCATGGACAGGTTAAGAACTCTGCACATGTAACAACTGGGACTTGAAAATAGCGCCAAAACCTAGCAACTCTTATACTCTCTGTGTATTATTCCTATATACTTGTATGGAATCGAAGATGTGCTTATGTATTGTAATAGTTTTATTGAACTATGCAAAAAAAAATTCATTTCACCTCGGTACCATTGAACCATCAATTCAGTGATTATTGTCTCCACTAATTGTTAAAGGAGTAGCAAACTTTTAAATTTAAAGATAGTTAGCAAGTAAAATTAGTCAGAAATAGGTGATTAGAAGATCAAACTGACTGCCTCAAGATCTTCTTAAAACATGTAATGGAGAATTAGATTATTAATTGAAAAATAATGTGGCTGCATCTTAACAGCACTCTGAAAAAGCCACAATGCTGAGAGCATCATTAGACTTGGACAATGAATGCATGCTTTGCCAGTGTCATCTACACCCTGTGAACAAATAAGGAAAAATTAGATCAGACCACCCAGCCTAGGGTTTTCTAAGAGGTGGTTTGTTGCTGAAATTACTCAAAGTAGGATTCTGCACATCACCCTCCCTCTTCTTTGACGACCCCATATTGATGTGCAGGGAACACAAATGGTACAATAACTATTATTATTTATGAAATTGACTTATTTCCTAAAATAAGCAATTACCACAGAGGTACAATTTTGCCGTGTGGAAGGAAAGCCGACAAATTACTGCCATTATAAAGGATGAATTTACAGAGTACTTAGAAGTTCACCACACAATAGGCCAAAGTCAGCATGGCTTTGTGAGGGGAGATGAGAGACCATGGTATCAAAGGGCAGGTGCTAGCATGGATATCAGGTTGGCCGAATGGCAGAAGGCAAATAATGGCAATAAAGGGGGCTGCTCTTCAGGTTGTAAATTAATGATTTGGGTGAGGGGATTGAAGGGTCTGTGTCCAAGTTTGTGGATGAGACAAAAAATAGGTGGAGGGGCAGGTAGTGTAGAGAAAGCAGGGACTGCAGAAAGACTTGGGCAGGTTGGGAGAGTGGGCAGAGAAATGACAGATGGAATAGAGTGTAGCAAAGTGTGCAGTCATGCATTTTGGTAGTGGGAATAATGGCATAGAATCTAAATGGGGACAGAATCCAGAAATTGGAGGTGCAAAGGGACTTGGGAATATTGGTGCATGATTCCCAAATAAGTTAATCTGCAAGTTGAATCGGTAGTAAAGAAAGCAAACGCTAGCTTTTATTTCGAGAGTGTTTGTATACAAAAATAGGGATGTAATGCTGAGGCTCTATAAGGCGCTGGAATATTGTGAGCAATTTTGGGCACCATATCTGAGGAAGGATGTGCTGGCTCTGGAGAGTTCCAGAAGAGGTTGACAAGAATGATCCCAGAAATGAATGAGTTAACATATGATGAGCACTGGGCCTATATTTGCTGTAGTTTGGAAGAATGAGGGGAGACCTCATTGAAATGTGCAGAATAGTGAAAGGCTTGGAAAGAGTGGGTTTGGAGAGGTTGTTTCCACTAGTGGGAGAGTCTAGGACGAAAGGTTATAACCTCAGAATTAAAGGACGTTCTTTTAGGAAGGATATGAGGAGGCATTTCTTCAGTCAGTGGTGAATCTGTGGAATTCTTTGCCACAGAAGGCTGTGGAGGCCAAGTCAGTGGATATCTTTAAGGCAGAGATAGATAGATTCCTGATTAGTACAGGTGTCAGAGGTTATGGCAGGGTAATGGGGTTAGGGGGGAGAGGTAGATTAGCCATGATTGAATGGTGGAGTAGACTTGATGGGCTGAATGGCATAATTCTCCTCCTATCACTTATGATCTTATGATCTTATAATACAATTCAATTATGCACTATGTCCAGGCAGACAAGCCACTGTGAATGGAATTTGAGGAAGAGACTTTTTCATCCAGAGCATAGTTGCAATCTGGAACGTGTTGCCTCAGAAGTTGGTAGATGCAGATATGCTCACAATATTTAAGAAACATCTGGATAAACATTTGAATTATCATTGCAATGTAGATTGAACACCAATAAGCGAGTTCGGTATTCCGACTGCACATGCCCAGGTAATAGGTCACTGTGATAAACATTCTCGGCAGCTGTGCTGCTGCATGAATACAGACCTACGTTTCATCCGTAGTCAGGATCGAACCCGGGTCTCCGGCACTGCAAGCGCTGTTGAATTGCTACTAGACCGTCCCCGTCCCCTCCCGAGTGTCCCATCCCTGTCCGGGGGCGGCCGCAAGAATTTTGACTAACCAAATTTTATCAGCCAAATTCAAACTCTCTAGGGGATGCAGACAGGGATGTCCGTTATCACCCTTATTGTTCGCATTGGTGATAGAACCATTGGCGGAAAAAATTAGATCTGAACCTGAAATATATGGCTATAATACTGATACAACAATTAATAAAATTTCTTTATATGCAGATGATGTTTTGATTTATATTACAAAACCGGAAATTAGTATTCCCAACCTGCTAAACATTATAACTAAGTTTGGTGCATTTTCTGGGTATAGGATTAATTGGGATAAAAGCGAGATTATGCCAATAACAGGAATAAATCTTAATACATTACAACAATACCCATTAAAAGTAGTTACAGACAAACTTAAATATTTAGGGATTAACGTAACTAAAACTCATAACTCATTAATAAAATCCAACTATCCTCAACTATTAGATAAACTTAGAAAAAATATTTTATATTGGAAAACACTGCCTATATCCATGATTGGTAGAATAAGTGCCATAAAGATGGTATTTCTACCGCAGTTGTTATATTTGTTTCAGGCTATTCCTTTTTTTCTTCCGAAAACTTTTTTTTAAAAAATTGATAATATTGTCAATAGCTTTATTTGGGATTATAAAAATCACAGAATAAATAAAAAACATCTATGCAAAGCTAAGATAAATGGAGGATTAGCACTTCCAAACTTTTTATATTATTTTTGGGCTGTTCAGATTAAGAATATGAATTTCTGGTGGGTAAATATGGATCATGAACCGACATGGTTAAATATAGAAAAGGAGGACTGTCTACCTTTCAATGTAGGTTCGATAATTTTTGCACCAACGGAAGTACAAAAAAAATATTATAAAGACAACCTAATAATATATAATAATAGACGTATTTGGAAACAAATAGTTAAGACTCTACACTTGGATAATCTCTCATTTAGATTACCAATTATGAATAATCCATCGTTTAAACCTGCTATATTAGATGGGGGGTTTAAACAATGGGATGATTTAGGAATTACAAGGATAGAACATCTGTATAGAAAAGGAAAATTTCTTTTATTCCAGGAGTTACAAGATATTTATGGATTGTCTCCACAACATTTGTTTAGGTATTTACAAATTAGAGATTATATTAAATCCAATACACAAGATTATAAAAATAAAGAAGCAGGATTGTTAGATGAACTGTTTAATTTATATCCAAATACAGAAAAATTAATAGCCTATATATATAACATCATTTTGGATAAGGAGAATCCAATAACGGAAGTATATCGTCAAGCATGGGAAAATGAAATGGGATTGGCTATAACAAAAGAAAACTGGGAAGAAAGTCTACAACGAATACACCGGTGTTCATTAAACGCCAGACATATACTGATACAATTTAAAGTATTATATAGGTTACATTATTCGAAAACTAAATTAAATAGTATTTTTCCGAATCTCTCCGCTATTTGTGATAAGTGCAAGAAAGCAGAGGCAAATTTAATACATAGTTTCGTTACATGTCCTAAATTGAATTATTACTGGACAGAAATCTTTAAAGTTATTTCTGAAGTCATCAAAGTTAAATTGGACCCTAACCCAAAGCTAATAATATTTGGAATTCCGGATTTACATCTATCACTTACAGTAAATCAAAGAAATTTCTTTGATTACTGTTTAATAATTGGAAAAAAAATCATATTGAAATTTTGGAAGGGAACATTATCCCCCACAACCAAAATGTGGGCAACAGAGATGATGGAGACGTTACATCTGGAAAGAATTAGATTTGTCCTATTGGACAAGTATAATTCTTTTGAACAGATATGGTCTCCATATATACAGTATTTAGAGAAGTAGCTGTTCTTGGCAACACAGCTCGACGTGCACCCTGCGGGATTTGGTGAGAATAATTCATTTTTATATTGGAATTACATATATGTCTTTATTGATACTATCACTTGTAGTAGTGTTATTAATAATACATATTGTGGTTACTAAAAATGTTTTTTTTTTTTTTCGTTTCTCTTTTCTTTCTTATATATAATCAAATTATTATTTAATCACTCTCTTAATGATTTATTCTTTCTCTATTCTTTCTCTATCATTATTTCTAAAAAAACAGTAGATAAGTATTACTAGTGTTTTACTTAATGCAAATTGAATTAATTTGATATAAAGTTGTTTGAAGCATTGTAATTGATTACCTTTAATAAAAAAATATATTAAAAAAAAGAAGTTGGTAGATGCAGATATGCTCACAATATTTAAGAAACATCTGGATAAACATTTGAATTATCATTGCAATGTAGATTGAACACCAATAAGCGAGTTCGGTATTCCGACTGCACATGCCCAGGTAATAGGTCACTGTGATAAACATTCTCGGCAGCTGTGCTGCTGCATGAATACAGACCTACGTTTCATCCGTAGTCAGGATCGAACCCGGGTCTCCGGCACTGCAAGCGCTGTTGAATTGCTACTAGACCGTCCCCGTCCCCTCCCGAGTGTCCCATCCCTGTCCGGGGGCGGCCGGAGATATCCGGGGTGACCCTGGATTGACGGGACACCAGCCCAGAGAAGCAGCAGCCCAGGTTTACAGCCAGCGCAGAGAAGAAGCGCTAACGCCAGCTCAACTCTGCCTGTCCCGCTGGGTTAACCGACAGCCCTGGATTGAAGGGACATCAGCCCGGAGCAGTGAAGGCCCAGTCTTGCAGCCAGTGTGGAGAAGAAGCGTTAAATCCAGCTCAACTCTGCCTGTCCCGCCAGGTTAACTGACAGCTTTGGACTGATGGGACACTGGCCAGGAGCATTGGAGTTAGCGCTTCTTTTCCGAGCTGCTGTAAGCCTGGGCCGCCACTGCTCTGGGCCGGTGTCCCGTCAGTCCAGTGCTGTCAGTTAACCTCAGGCAGTGTTGAGCTGGAGTTAGCGCTTCTTCTCCATGCTGGCTGTAAGCCTGGGACTCCACTGCTCTGGGCCGATGATCCGTTAGTCCAGGGCAGTCCGTTAACCCGGCTGTCAGAGGATGAATATGCAGACTCTATACAACAGAGAGCATCAGATGTCAGAATTCAACCGAGGTCACTCCAGCAGCATTCTTGGAATGCTGAAAAAAACACTCCAATATACAGATATTGTATCAGATAAAATATCCCCATGGCTTGTGCAAAGTAAATAAAAAAAACCTTGGAGGTCCAGATGAACTGTTACAATTCTTTAACATTTATATAATCATTTGGTACAGCTCTTCGTGTTCCAATAGCTGAACCTCCTCGTTGATACTAACACAAAATTGCCAGACAGAGTCTGTTACCCTGAGTGGGGGGGAATTAAGAACCGTAACACATAGGTTTAAGGGGAGAGGGAAAAGATTTAATAGTAACATGAGGGACAATTTTTTCACACAGAGTATATGGGTAAATGGGACCAGCTGCCAGAGGAGGTAGTTGAGGCAGGTGCTATAACAACATTTAAAATACATTTGGATAGGTTCATCGAAAGAAAAGGTTTAGAGGGACATGAGCCAAATGTGGGCTGGTGGGACCAGTGTAGATGGGGTCTTAGTCGGCATGGGCAAGTTGGGCCAAAGAGCCTGTTTCTATCCTGTATGACTATGACTCTACGACTTTATAGGAAGAACGGAATATTTTAAAAGGTGTGCATCAATTTTCCATCCTCTACCAAAAAGGCCTAAGGCAGGCAACGCCATTGTAGTGGGAGACTCCATTGTGAGAGGTACGGACAGGGATTTCTGCGGCAACAGACGGGATGCGAGGATGGTGTGCTGCCTTCCTGGTGCCAGGATCCAGGATGTCACGGACAGAGTGCAGAAAATCCTCAAGGGCGAAGGTGAACATCCGGAAGTGGTAGTGCATGTCGGCACAAACAATGTCGGAAAGAAGGGGATGAATATTCTGCAGCGTGACTTTAGAGAGCTCGGAAAAATGCTGAAAAGCGGGACCTCCAGGGTTGTTATCTCCGGTTTGCTTCCAGTTCCTCGTGCTGGCGAGAGCAGGAACCGGGAGATACGGGACCTGAACGTGTGGCTGAGGAACTGGTGCACGGGGCAGGGATTTAGATTCTTAGATCACTGGGATCTGTTTTGGGATAAGGGGGAACTGTACAAAAGGGACGGATTGCATCTTAACAGGTGTGGGACCAGCATTCTGGCAGGCAGATTTGCCACTGCTACACGGGTGGTTTTAAACTGAATAAGGGGGGTGGGGTGTCAAATGGGATAGTGGCGGATGGAGTTAAAGGGAAAGGGTTTCTTAAATGTGTGAGCGTAGAGACAGAGGGGTGTAAAATGAGGGTAGAAGCAATAGGTAGCAAGGTGAAAAGTAAAAGTGACAGACAGACAAAACCAGGGCAAAAATCAAAAAGGGCCACTTTTCAACATAATTGTATAAGGGGTAAGAGTGTTGTAAAAACAAGCCTGAAGGCTTTGTGTCTCAATGCAAGGAGCATTCGTAATAAGGTGGATGAGTTGAATGTGCAGATAGCTATTAATGACTATGATATAGTTGGGATCAGGGGTGCTGAGGAAGAGGATTTCTTGGAATGAATGCGGGATAGTTATCTAAAACAACATGTAGAGGAACCAACGAGAGAGCAGGCTATTTTAGACTGGGTATTGAGTAATGAGGAAGGGTTAGTTAGCAGTCTTGTTGTACGTGCCCCCTTGGGCAAGAGTGACCATAATATGGTTGAGTTCTTCATTAGGATGGAGAGTGACATTGTTAATTCAGAAACAATGGTTCTGAACTTAAAGAAAGGTAACTTTGAGGGTATGAGACGTGAATTGGCCAAGATTGACTGGCAATTAATTCTAAAAGGGTTGACGGTGGATATGGAATGGAAGACATTTAAAGACTGCATGGATGAACTACAAAAATTGTTCATCCCAGTTTGGCAAAAGAATAAATCAGGGAAGTTAGTGCATCCGTGGATAACAAGGGAAATCAGGGATAGTATCAAAGCGAAGGATGATGCGTACAAATTAGCCAGAAAAAGCAGCATACCGGAGGACTGGGAGAAATTCAGAGACCAGCAGAGGAGGACAAAAAGGGCTTAATTAGGAAAGGAAAAATAGATTATGAAAGAAAACTGGCAGGGAACATAAAAACTGACTGCAAAAGTTTTTATAGATATGTGAAAAGAAAGAGATTAGTTAAAACAAATGTAGGTCCCTTGCAGTCAGAAACGGGTGAGTTGATCATGGGGAACAAGGATATGGCGGACCAATTGAATAACTACTTTGGTTCCATCTTCACTAAGGAAGACATAAATAATCTGCCGGAAATAGCAAGGGACCGCGGGTCACAGGAGTTGGAGGAATTGAGTGAAATCCAGGTTAGCCGGGAAGTGGTGTTGGGTAAATTGAATGGATTAAAGGACGATAAATCCCCAGGGCCAGATAGGCTGCATCCCAGAGTACTTAAGGAAGTAGCTCCAGAAATAGTGGATGCATTAGTAATAATCTTTCAAAACTCTAGATTCTGGAGTAGTTCCTGAGGATTGGCGGGTAGCAAACGTAACCCCACTTTTTAAGAAGGGAGGGAGAGAGAAAACGGGGAATTACAGACCAGTTAGTCTAACACCGGTAGTGGGGAAACTGCTAGTCAGTTATTAAAGATGGGATAGCAGCACATTTGGACAGTGGTGAAATCATTGGACAAAGTCAGCATGGATTTACAAAAGGTAAATCATGTCTGACGAATCTTATAGAATTTTTCGAGGATGTAACTAGTAGCGTGGATAGGGGAGAACCAGTGGATGTGGTGTATCTGGACTTCCAGAAGGCTTTCGACAAGGTCCCACATAAGAGATTAGTATACAAACTTAAAGCACACGGCATTGGGGGTTCAGTATTGATGTGGATAGAGAACTGGCTGGCAAACAGGAAGCAAAGAGTAGGAGTAAACGGGTCCTTTTCACAATGGCAGGCAGTGACTAGTGGGGTACCGCAAGGCTCAGTGCTGGGACCCCAGCTATTTACAATATATATTAATGATCTGGATGAGGGAATTGAAGGCAATATCTCCAAGTTTGCGGATGACACTAAGCTGGGGGGCAGTGTTAGCTGTGAGGAGGATGCTAGGAGACTGCAAGGTGACTTGGATAGGCTGGGTGAGTGGGCAAATGTTTGGCAGATGCAGTATAATGTGGATAAATGTGAGGTTATCCATTTTGGTGGCAAAAACAGGAAAGCAGACTATTATCTAAATGGTGGCCGACTAGGAAAAGGGGAGATGCAGCGAGACCTGGGTGTCATGGTACACCAGTCATTGAAAGTAGGGCATGCAGGTGCAGCAGGCAGTGAAGAAAGCGAATGGTATGTTAGCTTTCATAGCAAAAGGATTTGAGTATAGGAGCAGGGACGTTCTACTGCAGTTGTACAGGGTCTTGGTGAGACCACACCTGGAGTATTGCGTACAGTTTTGGTCTCCAAATCTGAGGAAGGACATTATTGCCATAGAGGGAGTGCAGAGAAGGTTCACCAGACTGATTCCTGGGATGTCAGGACTGTCTTATGAAGAAAGACTGGATAGACTTGGTTTATACTCTCTAGAATTTAGGAGATTGAGAGGGGATCTTATAGAAACTTATAAAATTCTTAAGGGGTTGGACAGGCTAGATGCAGGAAGATTGCTCCCGATGTTGGGGAAGTCCAGGACAAGGGGTCACAGCTTAAGGATAAGGGGGAAATCCTTTAAAACCGAGATGAGAATAACTTTTTTCACACAGAGAGTGGTGAATCTCTGGAACTCTCTGCCACAGAGGGTAGTCGAGGCCAGTTCATTGGCTATATTTAAGATGGAGTTAGATGTGGCCCTTGTGGCTAAGGGGATCAGAGGGTATGGAGAGAAGGCAGGTACGGGATACTGAGTTGGATGATCAGCCATAATCATATTGAATGGCGGTGCAGGCTCGAAGGGCCGAATGGCCTACTCCTGCACCTAATTTCTATGTTTCTATGTTACTTTGAAATAACTTTTTTGATTTTTCTCTATGTTTTTCATATATTTGGATATATTTTTGAAAAAACTAAAATTGCCCACTAATTTGTGCAGGCTGATTAATGTATTGGTAAGCCTGCAATCATTTCTGACAATATGTATCCTTTTGACTGACAATTTAAAAACTGCCTGTTGGTCGTGTCATTGATTTAAATGGTGCGAGTGTAGATGATGAATAACTGCGTATCCCCAGCTAACCATCTGTTACACAGCAGGTTCCAGAAGGATCAGAATAAAATGGGGAAAGGGAATAATTAGCTCTAATCCTTTCCAAATGAAAATCTAAAGTGCTCAGACGCGCAAAACTCAAATATCTTCAAAACATATTAATTGCAGTTTCATAAAACTATAATTAATATTCTTCAAAGTGGTGCTCGCATTTTACAATTACAAATACGATTACAATTTAGTATAAATGCTTTGAATACTGGAAGGACAGTCAAGGCCATACAAAATAGGCATGTACCTAGTACCTGTTTGTGATGCTATGGCTGAGAGTTTCTGTCAGCTTGAGGTGATATTATTTGCAGTTTTTGACTGCATTAGGACTGAAAAATCTGAAAGATCATGGAACTTTAGAAATGAACATCAATAAATAAAATTAAGAGACATTGTTGAAGGTGAGGCCAAGTTTTGCCAGGCAGAGGAGAGTGTTAGTGGAGGAAAATTGATTGGGTCTTTTTTCAAGAAAGATCTGGAGGGCCTTGAGACCTTCGTAGTGGGGGATGGAGGTGTAAAGGTACTTGACGTCCATGGTAAAGATGAGGTGATGGGGCCTAGAAATTGAAAGTTATTGAAGAGCTGAAGGGCTTGTGAGGTGAATCGGTCTTAGGTTGGGAGGGAGTGGACAAGGGGGAATAGTATGGAATGAATTTGATTCACCTTCACTTGCTAGGCTTTGTCCTGCCCCTCCAGCTTTCTTTCCCACCCTCCAACCCCCACCACAATCAGCCTGAAGAAGGGCCTCAATGCAAAGCATCTCCTATACATGTTCTCCAGAAAAGCTGCCTGAATTGCTGAATTACTCCAGCATTTTGTGTCTTTGTTCCAGCCAATACAAACTTAGCCTGTCCAATGTTTTCTCATTAGGAACTCACTATTACCGGTATTTGTCATAAACCTTCTCTGAACGCTTTCCAATGTATTGAATCATGTATTAAATATGCAAAATAATACAGCACACAGTACCCCAGACAATAATCTCATCAATGATCCATATAACTGAAACATTATAACCTCTGGATTACTTTTGTATTCAATTCCCACGGCAATTATTGATAACATTCTGCTAGTTTTCCTAATTATTCCCTGTTGCTGTATATTAGCCTTTAGAAAATGATGTAGGTGGACACAAAGTTCTCTCTGCATCGAAGAGCTATGCAAACTCTCTCCTTTTGGATGACAAGCTTTGATTTACTTTTCCTGTCAAACTGCTTACTTTACTTTTGCACGTTAATGTGTTAAGCATTGGCAACAGGTATTGGGAGTTTCCAAAAGGTATAAAATTGCACTATTTAATCAAGTTCAAAGACAGCTGTGCTGAGGAAGCATTTCACTGTACCTCAGTATACGTGACAATAAACTAAACTAAGCTCAAACTCAGAGAAGAGCGCTTCAACTGAAAGTACCGAGTATGAAATTACTCACACACCACAACTCACAATAATTTTTAAGGGCAAATTGGACACTGCCTACAGTCAAATGTCTCCATATTGACTCACTGAGCCTGAGTTTCATTCTCAGATAATATTACATTTATCCATTTTAAGTCCCATTTGCTAGTCCTTTACTCACTTACTTCACTGACCCTGAAGCTTCCTAATGTTCTCTTAACAATTTGCTCCCTTACCTATCAAGTCAAATCAAGTTTATTCGTGAGCTATCATGAGCAAGTTTAAATATAATACCTTTAATATCTTCAGTATAATAATTTTTATAAACTGTAAAATGTTGAGTCCCGTGGAACAATTACTCTTTGCTTTCTGATGATGTCAATGAGCACCAGTTTTGCAGATGCATACATTATACTTGGATTTCCAGAAGGAAGTTGAAAAGATATATCAAAGAAAATATAAGCTTATGATGTGGAATGGAAGATTGGATAGAAGATTACTTATCCAACAGAAAGGAACAGTAGTGTAGGAAGGAACTTCAGAAGCTGGTTCAAACCAAAGATAGACACAAAAAGCTGGAGTAACTCAGCGGGTCAGACAGCATCCCTGGAGAAAAGGAATAGGTGACATTTTGGGTCGAGACTTTTCTTCAGCGTCAGGGGACCCAAAACTTCACCTATTCCTATATCTTTTCAACTTCCTTCTGGAAATCCAAGTATAATGTATGCATCTGCAAAACTGGTGCTCATTGACAGTAACTACTTTCACTGACATTCAGGAATTTCTTCCGATATTTGGATTGCATTCCATTTGATGACTTCACACTTTCTATTCTTTACTAAATGGGAACTTGCGAGAGTAATATAATAGCAACATGTAAAGGGTTATTTTGAACCCTATTCTACAAACAAACTGCTAACCATTCAGAATCAGGAGGAGATTTGTAAGGACAAATATTCATGCATGACCTTGCAGGTTCTCATAAGGTGTAGGAAATATTTGGCACTGAAATGTATGTGAAATGAGAAGCTGTAAGATAACAACGTAGCAGCATAAGTCACAATATCATGATCTTCAAATTACAATCTTGATGTTCGTAGAGATGTTCGCCACAGAAGCAAGTGTTACCAAAGGAAGAACGTGAAGTCATAACTTAAATGGCAAAAATGTAGATCATAGCAAATGAACTTTGCTAATGAACTGTGCCCACATTTGCTTGGCAGCTGCCAAAGCTCCATTACCCTTTGGGATGGACATACTGCCTTCCAAATAAAGAAGAAAAGATTGGATTTGCCCAAAGGAAGATGTGAAGGCCAGCTGGCAGTGGGCAATAGGTGTTGGGGTGCCTGATAATTGGCATTTATGCAATGGGCCTTTTGATTCTGTTCCTCCTTATGTATGGAGCAGGGGGGAAAGGAACATATCTTTGGATTTCAGAATCCCATTTTGAAAGTAGAAACTCAAACTGGAGCTTTGGGCTTCTCTGGGGCAGAACCCATAAAATCCATTCCTGTCCAGCTGGGACAATGGATAATAACACTGGAACAAGTCAGTCAGAAGTAAATGTCTGAAGAAGTGTCCTGACCCAATCGGGTGTCAGAGGTTATGGGGAGAAGGCAGGAGAATAGTGTTAGGCGGGAGAGATCGATCAGCTATGATTGAATGGTGGAGTAGACTTGATGGGCCGAATGGCCTCATTCTACTCCTATCTTTTATGATCTAATGAAAATATTGCTGTCCCTTTCCTCCACAAATGCTACCTGACCTGCTGAGTTTCTACTGCAGTTTGTTTTTCGCATAAATAAATAACATAGACTGGAACTTCCAATTGTTTTTTTCTCAGATGGTCTTGAGAGTGCAAGATATAGTCCTCACTCAGATGAGTAGTCCAATTAGTTTTAAAATTAAGGTCTATTATAGGAAAGGTTGTACTGTTCTCAACTGCAAAACATATACTTTCATTAAGCAGGGAAATCCAAATCTTAAGGCATAATAGTGTGGAACAGTGAATAATCACAATGTTTCCTACTGTTTGAAAGGAACAACTGCTTGGTTTTTCTCCACCCTCTATGTTGTCCATGTTTCTATGTTGCAAACGGCTATTACAGACTCTTCATCGAATGCCGCACCAGTCTGTTGACAAAACAATTGTTTCCTTGTTACTATTGCTTAGGGGATCAAGGCCGGGCGCTGATGGAGTTTGGCATGGTTTAGCTTGCTCCATTATTTCATGCTCTAAGTCGCAAGTTATTTTGAAACTCAACTAAAAAAGCAGCAAATATTCTGAGAAATTACAGTAAAATTAATAATATGGCATTACCACTTTTCTATAAAAAAAAAGAAAAAGTCACATTCATTTCACAATTTTACAAGACTCCACAAACCTCAGTATGGCCAAAAATGAAAAACAAAACATTCAAAAGCATGCTCACTTCTACAAGGTCTGAAACTAGCTCCTATAACCCCGATCCTGTTAATCACCGGGTAATTTAGATTTGATGTCCATGAATACTGCTTATACTAGGACTGGAGTAAAAGCAGGTGCTATGATTTTGTTTAGCAACAGTGCTCCATTGCAACAGTAGGAAAATGAAGCAGCTACTTCCTTCCAAGTGCTATTGGTGGCATAACACTCCAATCTCATCTTGCCTGGTTTAAATTAACAAGCAATTCTTTCCTGTTGGAAAGGAGATGTGGTGTAGTCTATACAAATGGGATGAGTGGGAATTCAAACTGATATATTCTGTTTATTGCTTGGATCTCACATGATTGCATTCTGAGTAACTTGGGATGAACCAAACTAAGTCTGATTTCTCTTGGGTTTATGCAGCCCCTAGTCAGTTAATGTGGTTGGGAAGACTAAATTGCTTGTCCGGTAACTGAGCTAACATTGCATCTTTGTTAAATTCTATGTGAAATTCACATCAGGCTTTTATGTCAACCCATGTGCAATCCTGTGGGTGGGAGATCTTTCTCAGATATGCTACTAAAATAAATTACTTCACCCTGCTTAGATTGAGGTTTCGAACTTCTTCCTTCTTACTTTTTTGCTAATAACTATAATGTTTTACAATTTAAAAAAATGGCTACCTTTTAAATACATGTTTTGAAACATAATAGGTTATTTTTAAAATACTGCATGGAATTTCGATATTTTTATTTTATACGGACTAAACTAGATTGTAGTTTAGACTGTAGACTTTAAAATGAAATAGTTAAAAGAAAATAGTTCTGAGATTCAAGATGTGCAGATCCTGTGAAATGTAAGTTCATATACATGATAACACAGAAAACCATTCGTCCTATCGGTAGTTTATAGCTCCAATGGGAGCAATCTCATTAGACTTTTCCAACCTGTAACATATTCCTTTTCCCAATCTGCATCACTTGCCTTTGATTCTTTTTACCATAGAGCAAATTAACCTACAAACCTGCACATCTTTGGAATTTGTGAGGAATACCCATTTGGGAGGGATACACATACGGTCACAGAGAGAAGGTACAAATTCCGTACAGACAGCACCCATAGTCAGGATGAAACCTGGGGTTTGGGTACAGTAAGGCCGCAACTCTACCAATGTGCCGCCAGAATTTGGAATTATCTGAGTGCATGACTACTCTATAAATACACATCTTATTTGACACAAATTATGAGCATGAGACTAGAGTCTCAACAAGTCCATGGCATATGCCATTTCCCTGGCCATACACTCATCTCTGGAATATTTATATAACAAAGACACATATGTCAGATTCCTAGTTATTGACTGTAGCTCTGACTTCAACACCGAAAACCCAACTAAACTAGTATTTGCTGGAATTTAGAATGAGAGGGCGGATCTTATAGAAACATACAACATTCTTAGAGGATTGGACAGGTTAGATGCAGGAAAAATGTTCCCGATGTTGGGGTAGTCCAGAACCAGGGGTCACAGTTTAAGAATAAGGGGTAGGCCATTTAAGACTGAGATGAGGAAAAACTTTTTCACCCAGCAAGTTGTGAATCTATGGAATTCTTTGCACAGAAGGCAGTGGAGGCCAATTCACTGGATGTTTCGCACACATTTGTCAATTAAAACAAGTTACAATTGAGTTTATTTGATTTTGTTAGACAAAGATTTTAAGGATTGCAGAGTCAGGGTATACAAATTAAATTAGTGCCTGAATCAAGTTTGAATGATCGAAGAAGCTGTAGCATAGAAATGGTCCTTCTCCTTTCCTATGGGTCCTATGCTAAGTCGCAAAGAAGGCATGGGAACTAATTGTGGCAAGAAGTCTTGTTCTTATTTATTTTCCATTTCATTTTCAGTGTAATGATTGTGATGGAGAAACTACTCTTCCCATGAACAGGAAGACTCACCATTGATCCATGACTGGACGTATTTCTGTTCCAGGGCATATATTGATGTCCAAGAACAAGGGTGGACATATGAAAGAGGTTCTTATCTAAACATATGAATATATTCTCAATTAATATGAAAAGTGTTTGAAAGGTGTCAGGCTGCAAAGGTGTCAATGCTGCAGGGGACATCTTTGGTTTTCTCTTAAATGTCATGTTTTAGTTATCAAAGTTGATGACATCTCCTGGATACCATCGCTATCATGTATTAATGTATCATGTATTAATGTATTTGAAGTCAAGCAATGAATTTCACCTTTTCCAAGGCAACATTTATTATTCATGAAAGACTATGGAGTGCCAGAATATGTGATTGAAGAAATCAATGTAATGCAGTACAAAGGTTCATGCTGCCTTTTGTTATTATTAACTCAGGTGCTATCCAGGTAAGCCAACAACAATGCCAAATAGCATGTGATGATGAAAGCCAGCCAACACCTCTAAGACATATGGTGCAGAGGGGCTGAAATTAGGGGATGGAAGCCAGTCTGGAGATAGTACAATTCTGAATAAAGTATGGCATAACATGGGAGAGTTTGGGAGCTTGATTTTCTAATGATGCACATGGTGTGTTGCTATTGGTGCTGAAGAGGAACAGAGGCACCATCCACCAACATAGTTCAGAAGACCCACTGCAAACCTTCCAAGAAAGCAGCAAGTGGAAGCATTTCTGTAGTGAATTATAGGTCAGAAACTAAGAACATAGTTGTAATGCTAAATTTAATGCTAAATTTAAAAAAAAATCAAAGGCCCAATAAAGATGAAGTTCTGTGAATGTACCTCCAAATATTCAATGTACCTTCAAATGTACCTCTAGCCTTAAACTCTACCCAATGCACCCCATCAAACTTAAATTTGCTTACATTTTATACCAGCAATGCCAATGATCTCATATTCATGTGCTCTACATTCGTACTAATATTCCTAGCCTCCAAACTATATCACACAGGTTGTACTCATTGGACAACAATCACTAAACACACTTGCCTCTTTTGTAGCGGAAGGTAATGCATAATCCACAGCATCAGTGGCAAGTGACAGGCATAGCTGGATCACCTCACCTCTCCTCTCCCCTCCCCGTACATCAATAATCTACAATTTCTTGCAGTCTTGGATGAAGACTTTGATGGAGCCATCTGCTGAAGAAGGTTGTTTGCATGTATGTAATCTTCCTTGCATTGACAGGACTGACTGATTACTGCAGGAGATGTCATCAACTCGAGGGGGTTGACACAAACCTTGCTTAAGGTTCCCAAAGATCCCATCTTTTCCAGAATGTAAAAATATATTTAAATAGCATTATCAGTGATCAAACCACCATCCACAGTGCCTCAGGTATCAACACAACACTGGCAGACTAGCCAACACCTCTGCTTCAGTGGAATATTAGACTTTCCTCATGCAAGTCCAGGTTACCTGTACTGTGGTCATCTATGCAAATGTTATTTTGTTTTAAATGCCTGCAGGATCTCGCAGCCATCCATTCATCTTTCAACATATTACTAGGGGTGCTGAGCTCCTGCGGAACCTGGATCAGTTTTCCTTTGTCAGGATGAAGGGATTTGTGGTGAACTTGTAGTGCATTTGTGGTGGCCCGTCAGCCCAGTCTATACGGCTCATGCTGAGATAATGTAATCTGTAGCCAGGCTTTCTAAAACTTGCAGAGCTCTGAGATGAAGAAACATCTCTCTAACCAAAGTCACCTCTCCTCTGTTGATGTAATGTCTAAAACAGGATGAAACACTTACATTACCCTTTTCAACCATGTTTCATGACCAGACATTATCAAAATATTTACAACCTAGTTTAATCTTTCATGGAATACTGATCATACAATAAAGTTTCTTATCAAAGAGTATTAGCACAATAACATTTTAATTAGCTTGCATCTGTCATATTAAATCTCTAAGTGTTTAATTAATTCTACATTGAAGCCAACACACACAATGATTGCATAAGTATGCGTAGTACTTTCTGAATTTTGTTTGTAGACAGGGCTTTACCTTTTGTTTAATTTTGTCCTGCTAGTAAATATTTCTGATGTTTTTGAAGACAGTATTAACATTATTGTTTATTAATTACTCAATTTATTGTCATGTTTTTTTACTTCAAACACTTTTTAATCCAGAAATGAAATACTGTATTTTCAGGACTGATTCCGTAAATCTCTACAAATATTGGATAAAAATAGATAAAGATTATTCACAAATATTTAATACAGATCACTGTGCTAAGAATAAATAAAGTCGCTTTGAAAGTAGGACTTGCAAAATGGTTCCTTTAACTGTAACTTCTATTTTCAGAATCCATTACCATGGTAATGAAGATAAATGCTCTAAGTTGCCATTGTGGAGCTGTCAAGCATCATAGAGCTGAACAAAAATGAAGCTTTAATTGGCTTCTTACAAGAACAAAGAGCATTTTGTTAGACTGCACATTTTGGTATTAAGTAGATTAGCCCAAAGTGGTACTGTTTGGGTCATAGCAAGTTCACAATTTATTCAGCCATCATTCATGGAAGCAATCCCAATAAAGTTAGATATACAGTACTGGTAACTCGATGGATGTCCATTTGGTAAAGAATAAGAATGAAAATGGCTTATCATATTTGTGAGATATAACCAGAATATTCCTTCTAAATTATTACTAGTAAAATCTCTGCAACTAATCTTTCTCCACTGTTGCAACTTCAATGAAAGTTCAGCAAGAACTAGATGCAGGCTTTCCATGAAATTGGATTATTTTTTTTAAACCATGAAGTTTGATGTCCTTTGACTCAACTAGATAAATAAATATTAAGTAACAAAGTTTGGTCAAAGAGATCGGCTTTAACGAGTGCTAGACCAAGTGCAGACCCGTTGGGTCTGTTCCCCCAACGTGTGTTTGTGGGGAGGGGGGGCATCAGACACACTAACCACCCCACACACACACTAACTACCCCCACATATTATATTAATATTATGAATTTGCTCCTTTTACCCCATAACCGCCCTACCCACTGACGCATAGCTCCCAACTCACAGGCGCGTCTAGAGAGGGGGGGGGTGTAGAGAGTGAGAGCAGAGAGAGAATGGGGAGAGACAGAGAGAGAGGCAGAGACAGAAAGGCAAGAGACCGAGGGAGAGGGGGGGGGGCGGGGTGGAGGGGAGAGAAAGATAGGGATGAGGAAGAGGCGAAGGAAGAGAGGGGGAGAGAAGAGAGGGGATAAGAGAGGGGGAAAGAGCAGGGGGGAGAAAGAGGGGGGAGAGAGGGGGGAGGGACGATGAGAGAGAAAATGACGAGAGAGAAGAAAGGGAGAGAGAGAGAGGGGGGTGAGAGAGAGATTAGAGAGGGGGGGGGGAAGAGAGAGAGAGAGAAGAGAGAGAGCAGTGAGGACAGAAGACTAAGAGAGACGAGAGAGAGAAGAGAGGAGAGAGCAGAAGATTAAGGATAGAACGGAGAGATGAAAGTGGGGGGGGGTGAGAAGGAGAGAGAGGGATGAGAGTAGCATAGAGAGGAGAGATAGAGAGAGGAGTAGAGAGTGAAGAGAGAGAGAGAGAGAGAGAGAGAGAGAGAGAGAGAGAGAGAGCAGCGGGGCGGCAGGTCACGGGGACTCGAGCGAGGCACGGAGCAAAGAGCCTATAGGTGCCAAAGGTGCCAAAAGCAGTGGACGACCAGCCGATCGTGGCTTCCGCCAGCGTTACAGATGTTCGGGCCGCGGACACGGAGAGGATATGGTCCCCTGTGATGGGTGGAGAGGAGATGGGAGAGAGGGAGGGAGGTAAGAAGCCATTATGATCGCGCGGGGTACGAGATGAGAAGGTGGCCCTGGCATACATTACTCCATTACTCTGGATCTTTTGGGGGGGGGGGGGGGTAAAGGGTGGTGGAAAGTGTGCCTGCGGGTTGAGAGCATCTGCTTTAATCGAGAGCGGGGGAGGGGGAGGGGGCGCGGTGCCGCGAGCAAGGGCATTGTGACGTCCGCAGCTGCCACAGCGATTTGATTAATAAAAAAACAGTCCGTTTTGTGAGCAACTTTATTGGAAATCTGTGGAAATAATTGATCAAATTTAGAGAGGAGTCGATTTCCAAAATCATAAGTTAAATCGCTACCGAAATATGTTAAAATCTCCGCGTTTTTGCATATGGCTTTCAGGAAAATACGTTTCAAAGGCAAAATGACACACAACCACACACACACACACACACACACACACACACACACACACACTCACACACACACACACACACACACACTCACACACACACATTTTTAAAAGTATATAGATTTTAAACGAGAAAGGGAAGTGGATATGTTCATTTTTAACATTAATACATAAATTTAAAAAAAAGAGAAAAAAGGAAAGAATGAAGAAAAAGAAGAAAAATTCAAAAGAGAGAAGAAAAGACTCCTAAACTACCAAAGAAGTGCAAAAAGAAAAAATAAATGAGAAAAATGGAGATGGAGATATGCCCCGCTGTTCTTCACCGCCCCCTGGATGGCTCAGTAAGCCACATCTTCACTATGGGAACTGTTGTCTTTTTCCAGAATTTCAGTAAGAGTTTTTTCGCAGTTATTAGGCCATAGTCAAGGAAGCGTCTATGAAATATCGTTAACTTAGAACAGGCCTCTGACATACCTACAGTTATTAAATTTGTATCTGATTCCAGTTTAATTTTAAGTGTTTTAGAGAAAATATGAAATATTCCCATCCAGAAGTTTTGTAACTTTATACAGGATGCAAAGGAATGGGTTAAGGTCGCTTCTTGGAGGTGACGTTTATCACAGATGGGGGAGACAGTTGGAGAAGTGTGACTTTAAAACAAGCATTATTTGTTGTTTTGCCATCACTGTGCATGTTCAATAAGGTCATAAGGAATAGGAGTAGAATTAGGCCACTTGGCCTATTAAGTCTACTCTGCCATTCAATCATGGCTGATCTATCTCTCCCTCCTAACCCCGTTCTCCTGTCTTCTCCCCATAACCTTTGACACCATTTCCTGATTGGTAATCAGGAATCTATTTATCTCAGCCTTAAAAAATATCCATTGACTTGGCCTCTCCAGCCTTCTGTGTCAAAGAATCCCACAGATTCACCACCGTCAATGGCCTTTCTACACAAGACGCAGAACTAAAATACAAAAGTATGTTAGTTACAGTTGTGGAATGCTCAAATAAAATGCTAGAAATAATATTATAGCCTGCCATCTCCTAATACCTTCTTCAATAACTCCATTTGAACATTTTAAACTCTAATTCAGAGAGGTATTTGAAACCGATTAAAATGAAGGTGCAAATAAGTGAAAACAACGTTAGTCAATGATGTGAATAACAATACAATGTTTTAATATAGCCTAAATACAATCAATACATGCTTAAGAATGAGGAGATGTGAAGACGAAAGACAAACATAAATTCTGTTGTTTCTAATCATGACATTTAACATCAAAATTCATTGTTTCAGGCATTTCTTGGAGCTTTCTAATAAAATATTGTCAAATCTCCGAAGACATAGACAATAATTGCTTTTACCCATGGTAAGGTGCTATTTTTTTATCTGAAAAAACTTTTGTCAATCTATGACAATAAAGCTCTAACCAAAGTAACAAAAATAAATTGAATTGCTTGCTTACAGAACACAAGTGAATGCATAAACTGTACTTTACTGGGTTCACTTAAATGAATTTGGAATATTTAGTGCTCAGAGGGATTTGTCTTTCATTGTACTAAATAGGAATGGATATCTAAAATCCAATTCTGGCAGAGTGGCAGCCATGTCTCAGTTGATAGTGCTGTTGACACTAAGTTGGAAATTGTTGAATCAAGACCCAGTGCAGAGACCTGAGCTTATAAGCTAGCTGACATTCCCAATTTTGAAGGAATCCTGCACTTTCAATTTTGGGTGATGATGCATGCGGGTCTATTATGGAGCTATTCAGTACTGCATCAAGCAGACTCCAAGAGAAACAGAAAGCTTCAGAATATGCTTCAAATCTTTTACTGACAACTAACATATGCAGCCATGTGATAACATTATAGGTCTTTTTTTTTTAAATTTATATTTTTATTAGAAGCAGTGTACAAAAGTATAAACCGCGGCATATGATATAATACATTTATTGTACAGCTTCCATTTTGATTTTAACAAAGATGAAATAGAAAAAGAGAAAAAGAGCAAGAAAGAAAGAAAGTGAGAAAGAGAGTGAATATGTAAGAATAGAACCCATAAACTACCAAATGAGTGTAATCAAAGAGTGAATATAAAGTAAAAAATAAAAAGACAAAAACGAAAAAAAGGAAAAAAAAAATTGTTGATATACCTGCTTCATTTCTCATCACACCCATCACCCAGTCCGTGATTCGGTTTAATTCCCGAAGTTGTGTTGCACCATACTATCCTTGTAATGAATCAATGAAAGGAGACCATATCTTTGAAAATTGCTCTGATTTTCCTGCTAAGACAAGTCTCATATCTTCAAGATGTAGCGTCTCAGACATGTTTGTAATCCACATTTTAAGAGTTGGGGGAGATGTATTTTTCCAAAATTTAAATATGTTCTTTCGCCATTATCAGGCCATAGTTAAGGAAACGTCTTTGAAATATACAATACAATCAATACAGTCAGTTTTATTTGTTACATTGCACATAAAGTGCAAGTGAAATGAATTTGCCAGCAGCGGTACAATGATAAAGAACACACAAAAACACACTAAAGAATTTAACACAAACATCCACCACAGCATTCATCACTGTGGTGGAAGGCACAAAAATTGTCCAGTCCTCCTCCATTTTCCCCCATGGTCGGGACCTCAACCCTCTGCAGCTGTCGTTGCGGGCGTCCAGATGTGCAGACAAGGTAAAAAGTCCAGGTAAGTCCTGAATCGGTGCCTCCCCACTGGAGAACGCGGCTTCAGGTTGGTGTAGGCCACAGGCCGGCGGTCGGAAATTTAAAATTCGCGCCACAGCCAGAAGCACTGCAGACTGCAGGGCCGGCAGTCGAAGCTCCCCTCCAGGGATCCCCGGCAAGGGATACCGCTCCTGATAGCTCAGAGCAGGCTCCTGCTGTTCCAAAAATAATCAGTTTTATATGCGGGGGGAAATTTTGTTTTTAATCATTTTGAGAAAATTTCAAAGATTTATTTCCAAAAGTTATGGAGTTTTATGCAAGAGGCAAAGGAGTGTGTTATAGTTGCTTCTTGAGGGAGACATTTGTCACAAATAGGAGATACATTTGAAAACATTTTATTCAGTTTAATTTTTGAGTAGTAGAGTCTGTGGAGTATTTTGCATTGGATTAAAATGTGTCTCACAGTAATCGAACAATTGTGGATATATAAGAGATATTTTTCCCATCTATCTTTGGAGATTTTTAGGCCTAATTCCTCTTCCCATTCTCTTCTAAAACATTATAGGTCTGACTATGCTTTAATTTCATATATACGCATGGCTCATTCACATATTTATACATCTTCTGCATTTCCTCTTTGATACAATACAGCTTCCAAATCATCGGACATGAAACATTAACTGTTTCTTTGTCATTTGATGCTGCCCGACCTGCTGAGTATCCAGGGTTTCATTTACGATTTCCAGCATCTTTTGCGTTCAATATATTGTCTGTTTTTGTCCTCAGGTATATTAACTTTTGTAATTGCGTGTTTGTGTCTCTGCTGCTTTAGTTACATCCTGATCTAAAAATATTGTGACACCCCGACTCAGCAACAGTACATTGACAGAATGTTGCCTTGTGTCTGCTCTTCGATGGCTGGTTCTGTGTCCACCTCCGAGTTACATTCATCATCACATATTTCATCCAAATACACTGGAATGTCCCTCTCTGCAATCATCTAGTCAACATGGACACGTCCCACTGTTTTTGCAATTTGCAGTGAATCTTAGCCTGAATTGTAATGATTCCAGACTCAGCCATGACTGCACTAGTTTTTGAAACAGACAGCAATGCATTACCTGAGGCCTAAGACCTTAGCACTTTCTAGTAAAGGCACTCCCATATTTCTGAACCCAAGGGAAAGAGGTAGAGGATGAGGGAGTGGGGGGAGAGGAAAGAAGATATTGGAGCATTGTGAGCAATGATACAAAGGCAATGGATAAAGTAGAATCAGTTTGTGTGAAATCATGAATAGAAGGGGAAAAGGACATGGATAAAAATCTATAGGCCTCCCCAAATATCATTCAAACTGTTCTTGGTTTATTATTATCACCACGTGAAAAGCTTTTGTTTGCAAGCTATCCAACTAAATCAAATTGCACTATACACAAGCACAATTAGCTCAATACGAAACGTCACCCATTCCTTCTCTCCACTGATGCTGCCTGTCCTGCATTCTTCAAGCTAAATATTGAGATGTATCCAAAAATTTAAGGTGAAAGTGTACTTTGTAGTGAAGACACTGTGATTCTTTAATGGGATATAGATAGGCGAAGAAATTGTGAAATTGAGAAGGATCTAGGTGCATGGACCACAACAGTTCAGAAGGCAGGTCCAATGAGTAATTAAGAAGACAAATGTCATTTAAAACTAGCGTGTGTAAAAAGGCACCATGGTTCAATATATTTAAGGTGGTGATAGATAAATATGAGGGCTACAGGGATTGACATGGAAGTGGAGTCAAGGCCAGTATTGGTCAACTATGATCACACTGTGGTGAGACAGGCTTGAGGTGCCCAGTCACCTAATCCTGCTCCTGTTTTTAAGGGGTTCTTTTGTTCCTGAATTTAAACCCATTTGCAATGAAATATGGCATAATATTTCCAACTGTGGTCAAATGTCACATTCTATGATAGAGACCACTGGGATCTCTTCTGGGGTAGGGGTGACCTGTACAAAAGGAACAGGTTACACCTTAACTGGAGGGGGACCGACATTCTGGCAGGCAGGTTTGCTAGGGCTACACGTGTGGGTTTAAACTAACTAGTGGGGGGGGGGGGGGGTGGGGGATTGACAAATTGGTAGTATAAAGATGGAGTTGAAGGGGAAGTGGCTACAGGAAAAATTACAAAAGATTCTCAAATTAATGGGAAGGAAAGCTTGAGAATGGGCAACAGAGTAAGGTCAGGGCCAATTGCGAGGGGGGAAGTGAATACGGAAGTCAAAGTACTGTATATGAATGCGCAAAGTATACGGAATAAAGTGGACGAGCTTGAAGCTCAGTTAGAAACTGGCAAGTATAATGTTGTGGGAATTACTGAGACATGGCTGCAAGAGGGCCAGGGCTGGGAACTGAATATTCAAGGGTATACCTCCTATCGAAAAGACAGACAGGTGGGCAGAGGGGGTGGGGTTGCCCTGTTGGTGAGGAATGAAATTCTGTCCCTTGCAAGGGGTGATTGAAACAGGAGATGCGGTGTCAGTATGGATAGAACTAAGGAATTGTATGGGTAAAAAGACCCTAATGGGACTAATCTCCAGGCCCCCAAACAGTAGCCTGGACATAGGGTGCAAGTCAAGTCAAGTCAAGTTTATTTGTCACATACACATACGAGATGTGCAGTGAAATGAAAGTGGCAATGCTCGCGGACTTTTGTGCAAAAGACAAACAACCAAACAACCAAACAAACTATAAACACAATCATAACACACATATTCTTTTACATAATAAATAATGGAAGTAAAAACGTTCAGTAGAGTTAGTCCCTGGTGAGATAGGCGTTTACAGTCCGAATGGCCTCTGAGAAGAAACTCCTTCTCAACCTCTCCGTTCTCACCGTATGGCAACGGAGGCGTTTGCCTGACCGTAGCAGCTGGAACAGTCCATTGCAGGGGTGGAAGAGGTCTCTCATGATATTGTTGGCTCTGGAGTTGCACCTCCTGATGTATAGTTCCTGCAGGGGGGCAAGTGAAGTTCCCATAGTGTGTTCGGCCGAACGCACTACTCTCTGCAGAGCCTTCTTGTCTTTGGCAGAGCAATTCCCAAACCAGATGGTAATGTTTCCGGGAACAGAAGCACTGGAGGATCCTCGGAGACACTCTGAATTTCCTCAATTGCCTGAGGTGGTAAAGGCGCTGCCTTGCCTTACTCACGAGTGCTGAGGCGTGTGATGCCCATGTCATATCCTCGGAGATGTGGACTCCCAGATATTTAAAACAGTTCACCCTATCCACAGGATCCCCATTTATCCTCAATGGAGTGTACATTCTCGGATGATGTGCCCTCCTAAAGTCCATGATCAGCTCCTTCATTTTTTGATGTTCAAGAGGAGGCTGTTATCCTGGCAAAAGAGTGCTAGACCAGCCACCTCCTCCCGGTAGGCCTTCTCGTCGTTGTCTGAGATCAGTTGAATCAGGAGTTAAAATTGGCATGTAGTAAAAGTAATGCTGTGGTTGTTATGGGAGATTTCAACATGCAGGTAGACTGGGAAAATCATGTTGGTACTGGACCTCAAGAAAGGGACTTTGTAGAGTGCCTTCGTGTTGGATTCTTTGAACAGCTTGTATTGGAGCCTGCCAGGGAGAAGGCAATTCTGGATTTAGTGTTATGTAATGAACCGGATTTGATAAAGGACCTCGAGGTTAATGAATCATTAGAAGGCAGTGACCATAACATGGTCAGGTTTAATCTACAATTGGAGAGGGAGAAGAGTAGATCGGAGGTGTCAGTGTTGCAGTTGAAAAAAGGGAACTATGGGGCTATTAGGGAGGAGCTGGCCAAAGTTGACTGGAAAAATACATTAGCAGGGATGACAGTGGAACAAAAATGGCAGGTGTTTCTAGGAATAATACAGAAGGTGCAGGATCAGTTCATTCCTAGGAGGAAGAAAGATTTTAAGGGGAGAAAGGGACGAGCGTGGCTGACAAGGGACGTCAGGACAGTATAAAAATTAAAGCGAAGAAGTACAACGTTGCAAAGATGAGCGGGAAGCAAGAGGATTGGGTAATGTTTAAAGAACAACAGAAGATAACCAAAAAGACAATACGGGGAGAAAAGATGAGGAATGAAGGTAAGCTAGCCAAGAATATAAAGCAGGATAGCAAAAGCTTCTTTAGGTATGTGAAGAGGAAAAAATTAGTTAAGGCCAAAGTTGGACCCTTGAAGTCCGAAAAAGGTGAATTTATTATGGGGAACAAGGAAATGGCAGATGAGTTGAACAGGTATTTTGGATCTGTCTTCACTAAGGAGGACACAACCAATCTTCCTGATATAGTAGTGGCCAGAGGATCTGGGGTGACAGAGGAACTGAATGAGGAAATCCCCATTAGGCAGGAAATGGTGTTGGATAGGCTGATGGGACTGAAGGCTGATAAATCCCCAGGGCCTGATGGTCTGCATCCCACAGTTCTTAAGGAAGTGGCTCTAGAATTTGTGGATGCATTGGAGATAATTTTCCAATGTTCTATAGACTCAGGATCAGTTCCTGTGGATTGGAGGGTAGCTCATGTTATCCCACTTTTTAAAAAAGGCGAGAGAGTGAACACGGGGAATTATAGACCAGTTAGCCTGGCATCGGTGGTGGGGAAGATGCTGGAGCCAATTATAAAAGATGAGAGAGCCGCACATTTGGATAGCAGTAACAGGATCGGTCAGAGTCAGCATGGATTTACAAAGGGGAAATCATGCTTGACTAATCTTCTGGAATTTTTGAAGATGTAAATAGGAAAATGGATAAGGGAGGGCCATTGGATGTAGTGTACCTGGACTTTCAGAAAGCATTTGATAAAATTCCACATAGGAGATTAGTGGGCAAAATTAGGGCTCATGGTAATGGGGGTAGAGTGCTGACATGGATAGAGAAGTGGGTGGCAGACAGGAAACAAAGAGTAGGGATTAACGGGTCCCTTTCACAATGGCAGGCAGTGACTAGTGGGGTACCGCAAGGCTCGGTGCTTGGACCGCAGCTATTTACAATATACATCAATGATTTGGATGAAGGGATTCAAAGTAACATTAGCAAATTTGCAGATGACACAAAGCTGGGTGGCAGTGTGAACTGTGAGGAGGATGCTCTGAGAATGCAGGGTGACTTGGACAGGTGGGGGGAGTGGGCAGATGCATGGCAGATGAAGTTGAATGCGGATAAATGTGAGGTTATCCACTTTGGTAGCAAAAACAGGAAGGCAGATTACTATCTAAATGGCGTCAAGTTGGGAAAAGGGGAAGTACAACGGGATCTGGGAATCCTTGTACATCAGTCTATGAAAGTAAGCATGCAGGTACAGCAGGCAGTGAAGAAAGCGAATGGCATGTTGGCCTTTATAACACGAGGAATCGAATATAGGAGCAAAGAGGTCCTTCTGCAGTTGTACAGAGCCCTAGTGATTGGGGATGATCAGCCATGATCATATTGAATGGCTCAACGGGCCAAATGGCCTACTCCTGCACCTATTGTCTATTGTCTATTGAAATAAAAATTATCAGAACAATGATTCATGTTTAGATCAGAGCAACCTTGGAAAATAAGTTTCTTTAACGTTTCTGTCAGTATATGGAGAAAGATTTTGTCTGTGCTCTGAAAAGGTGCATTGCATGGGACAATACTATATTTAATGTTGTACATCAGCAAAGAGATGTGACCTGAATTAGAGACAGCAGGTATGGTATAAACTTCAAAAATATGGTTTTTGTTTCTCAATTGTACATTCTGCTGCAGTGCAGGTACTCATATGTCAAACTTCAATGATTTTTGAATGTGCATCAATAAGAACTAGAAAGTTGTCATTGACTTTCTGACAAAAATTGACATGGTACTCTCGCAAATAGTTGTATCAACCAGCCCCTGTTTGCAAAAACATTCTTGGAAGCCCGCTGCTGACTCCTGACTGACTGTGCATACCAAACTGCCTCTCTCTGGATCTATACCAATACTTGGCCAATATACAAAGCAATTGGCCATGACCTTTGTATTTATAATGTTGGTATCTTCTGATTGTAATTCACCCACGATTCATCTTCTTTCCACATTCTCATAAGGGAAGGATACCTGTCTGTTGCACATCCAATTTGAAAACTTTTCGCAATCAATCAAATAGTTGAAAGTTTGCTCAAATACTCTCCTGAAATTATTCTCTTTCTACATAATGCATTCAACAGATATGACCTGAATTGAAGTCCAGAATCTGCTAACAATTATTCAGGTATACTGTGAATTGCAAAAGATGTAGCTGTAATTGAAAATTCAACATCCACCAAGTTTTGATCTGTGGCACTTTTGTCTACATATTCCTAACAATCTTTGTCAGTTGTGGTTTGTATTCTTGCTGCCTATATCAAAATTCTTGTGTTTGTACGTTAGGATCTTCAATTGTGATTTCAGTTTCTCTTATTGGCGCTTACTATTTTTGGTGAGTGGCAGACTGCTGAATCATCTTCAGTTGGTATTTCTTCACTCAGTGCTCCTGATATTTTTGGAAATCAAGTAAATTCAAATCATTGTCATATGCAGAACTATGGTGAGATATAGATACAATGAAAACCTTGCTTGCAGCAGCATCTTGCCCACTCCATGATACACTGGTCAACCTGAGGAGCACTTTCAGCAACAAACTGGTCCCACCAAGGTGCAGCACAGAACGTCACAGGAGATCTCTTTTCCTTGTGGCTATCAAACTGCACAACTCTTCCCACTCTGCCTGGTATAGACTGACCCCCCGCCCCCCTGGACTTTTCAACTTGATAATTTAATAGAAAGATTGATCTTTATTTTATGAGAAGTTGAAGTGAGGGACTACGTGAAGAGCCCACCAGCGTGCGCGTCAATCTTCAGACCAACTGTATGAAACCGCAGACCACATGCATGAACTTAAACTATAGAAAGATTAATAACCATTGACTAGCCGAATAATCTTTATGAGATTCAGGGTTGGGAGTGGAGGGCACATAGTCCCTCACTTCAACTTATAAAGACCCAACTTCAAACGGTAAGTTCTCGTTTAATCTTTCTATTTTATATCAAAGTCACGTGAGTGACTACGTGAAGCCTTCAAAGCTCTGTGGTTTCATGCAGTAAACCAATCTGTGTGTGAAACACTTAAACAGATAAACCATAATGATAGAAAAGACATGGTTTATTAACAACATGATGCTAACTTGCATACATGTCCATTGCCCTTAATCGGACCACAGTCCAAATTGGCTTTGAGTTGGACAATAACTCATGCAACACTGTTCAGAATTCTATCTGCAATCATCTAGGCATATTCAACCAAATCTTATAACTTCTGAAAGTGCACTATGTAAGCCTCCTGCTGTTGCAAGAAGATGATCAAATGGGAATATTCATTCAATTGGTTGCTAATGGGCCAGCCCCCTTGGAAGAGTGAGACTTGAAATTATTTGAATTCAGACCCGCTATTAGCTGCTTACACTCTATTCATGTTGAGATGGTCTGCACCAGCAATTTCTTGAGAAAACTATTAAATAACATTGAAGAAACTATACTTCATCTCATAGGTACTAGCAAGCTCAGTGTACCTGTATACATAATAACACCCCCAATCTCCGATCTGGTGGATATGCTGTCAACTCCAAATTGTATCCAACTGTGCCTGCTTCGCTTTATGAGATCATTCCCATAACAAGCTACCCTCATGTCAGTTATGACCCAGAGACCGAGCAGGAGATTAAAGACTGTGTTCTTTGTGCTGAAATCAGTTGCTAAAAGCATAATCAACTTAAAATATACTGCTCCCATTAGGAATACGGTAGATGAATATCTGCATAATAATTTACTGATACACATTCACAAGCCTACTATGAATCTAGGCTTTAGAGTGTTCATATAAGATACCATGCATGATGTTAGTTAACAGTGGCAATGGATCAGCGTTCTCATCGCGCCCCCCGTCAGTACCCAGGCTCGCCTGGGGAAGCCAATGATCCTTCCAGCAGACTAAATTCTACAAGGCGACTCCTGAGAGCCAAGTCAAAGAATCCTAGTCATTATCCCAAAGCCGAAAGCAGCAACAACGACCAGCCTCAAGAGCACCTAGCAGTTGGACCTGCTCTCCGAATACTACAACTGAATGTTGAAGGCCTCTCTGCAGCCAAGCGACGCCTCATCGAAGTCCTCGCCCACCAACACTCCATTGACGTCATCTGTCTCCAAGAGACTCACGTTGGGCACAGAGGAAGCGGGCCGTTACACCATCAATGGCTTTGATCTTCTTTGCTATTCAGGACTGGACATGGCCCCTGCTTGGCCAGCCTTCACAAATGGGGCAGCAGCACAACCCCATGGTGTGCTTGTGGAGAGCAGCAAACAATGCAACACATCATTGAAGCATGCCCTCAACAAAGACTCAACTTGTCGCCCTTCATACAGCAGATCAAGAGGCAACTGCTTGGCTAAAGGACTTTGCATTCACTAAATAAATAGTTAACAGTGGGTGAATAACCAATCATTTATTGTCCCACTTATGGTATTAGAGAGAAGGACAAAGCAGCTCAGGCAGTGTCAATTGTGCTATAACATAATCGCTTCTCTAAGCCCAAACTGAAAGAAACACAAACCTCTGCTACTTCTGTTTAAAAGTAGCTCACTTGTCCTCTACACAAACTTCCCATACAACTGTGCAGAGTTAGCTACACGAGAAATAGGCTGATCTAGCCATCACTCGTGACTTTGTGTAAATAGGAGCTTCTTTCAGCCGCCTTTTATAATGGACACCCTGAATGAGGAGGCCAATTTGGTACTATCAAAGTTCATGTCTCCTCATCTTTAATATTGTAAAAGGCATTTACTGATAAAACCCCTGAGTCTGATCAGCTACAAAAGCATGTCATCTATAAACTCCATGACAAAATGCCCTTTTGATCTGAGTAGGGCAGCATTAGCTTTAGAATCTTTGTAAATAGCCTGGGCCTGAATACAACCCCTTGGTAGAGCCTAAACTTTCCACGGCTGGCTTTGCCATTAAAACACCAGATATATATGTGCCTCTCGTGTATAGATATGGAAAAGTATGCATCTCCAAGATCGATTGAGGCCATAAATCCTCTGAATCAACTAAATTGCTGAAAGACCATTATCCATCTTAAACTGGTTAACCAAACACATGATCAGACTAGCCAAATCCTAACCAGATTTGGCATGCTCCACATTTCTTCAACCTTGAGAAAATATTAGAAATATACCCCTCTTGTTCTTGGGCAGACTACTCATCCTTTGTGAGATGTCTCTGTTACCACTTGGATAACCAATGTTTCCTCTATTGACCATACAGACGGAAATTTTAGCTTCTCTTGCCGCGGAGGATGTATTTATTTATCTATTTATTTATTTATTTATTTATTTTCCTGCTCATAACATATAATCAGATCCTTATGACTAGAGCTGAAGCGCAACATCCACTTGATATTGGAATACGAGTTCCCTGTCAACTCTTCACCGTCAGAGTCACCACAAATCCTCAGCCTCCTTCCTCAGAATGGAAAATAGCATAATGCAACCCTGAACCAGGAATTGCTCCGCAGTCCTCTGACTGAAACCACCTGTCTCAGTCGCCAGTGTGCGCAACACACTCTCTTCGACCAGCCACTCAATCAGGAATTCTGGTATTGAGAGCCTACAGATTATTATATATATATTTTCTATTCACAACATGAACCTGCAGGTCAGATAAAAAATGCTGCATGCCAGACTGGCTTTCTGCTGGTAGCTACCTATCCCAGAGAGGATAGTAATGATGTTTCCAATGAACTGGCAACTCTACTAGCTGAGCATGTGTTGAGAGAAACCTCAAATTACCTCACTCTACTGAGCAGCCTGATAACCTCAATCACAGATGTTGAGGCAGTGCTTCCCTGGTCAATATGTTCCATATGGCCAGCCAGTTCCAAGTTGGTCTACCCTGAACCAAGGTAGCCTAAATCTTCCTACTTGGAACTTACAGAGGTTGCTATGCAAGGCACCTTGCCAATGTCTCTGCATCAACCTGCTCTTCTCCAGAGACAGTGAAAGGTACTAGACAGACCATGCTGCCAGTAAATCCAAACCCGGGGTGACAGACTGCTCCATTTTGGAGTTTTACGGAGTATGTAAAGAGACCTTACCTGCCAGTGTCTCTGAGCCCAGGTCGACCTGCTTGTTGGAGCTTCAGCGAAGTTCCATTGCAGACCATGTCTGACCACATCTTCAGCCCCACGCTTGCCAAACAGCTCTTTTTCGGAGCTCAAAAGTGACATTGCTGTGCCAGCATTTCTGAACCCAATAGGACAGACTGCTTCTTCGGCCTATAGTCTCTTTGGAGCCTTGCTGGAGCTTTACTGTGGAGGTCATGCTACCAGTTATTCCCAGCCTGGTTTGACAGGCCGCTCCTTCAGCCCCTTCTGCTCCTTCAGAGCCTTAGTGGAGCTCACTGAACAGGCCGCACCTGCCATTACTCCAAGCCTGCCTCGACAGGCTGCTCCTGCGGGCCTTCTGCCTTTTTTGGAGCCTTTGCTGGAGCTGACTGTGCAGATCGCGCTGCCAGTTTCTCCCAGCCTGGATCGACAGCCTGCTCCTTAGGCCAGCAGCTCCTTCGGAGCCTCAGCGGCGCTCACTGGACATGTCACGCCTGCCATTACTGCAAGCTTGGCTGCTCTTGCGGGGGGGCCAGCTAGTGACTCCCGACTGCCGCTTTCCGGAGCTTCAATGGCACTTCCTGCCCCTTGTAAACAGGGTAGAAAACCTGCTAGAATACCCGCTTTACCCACATAGGATGGTACTCCACCCCCGCAGCTGCCTTAAATTCCCCCGGCAAGTCTTCAACTTGCTACACAAGTACTCTCTGAAGAGATACTATGCAGTCAGCACGTTACTGACCCTGTAAACATGAGCCATTTTGGGAATTATCTCATGCGTTATAGCATTTTTGTGAAGGCAATAGCCCCAACTGTGTATTACAGAGAAGTGTTAATGCAGCTTTCTGCATTTCCGAAAGTTGAGACCCATCTACTGACTTTGCAAAAGGCCGTAATGACTCCAGTGAGCAGTTTTTAGTCAAGCTGAAATTATTGTTTGCCTATATATTATCACCGAGATATCCCAACTGATGAAATTGACTTATGGTCATTCTGGACAGTCCACTTTCATTTTGCCCCCACATCAGCAATATCACACGCTCTGCATACTTTCATCTCCGCAACATCTCCAGACTCCGCCCCTCCCTCTCCAAAGACAATACAAAAGTCCTAATCCACGCTCTGGTCACATCCCGCATCGATTACTGCAACGCCCTCCTCACTTGCACCTCCAATAAACTTCTTCATCGCCTCCAATGCATTCAGAACTCTGCAGCCCGGATCATCACCCACACCAGATCATCGGATCACATCACACCCATCCTCACTCAGCTCCACTGGCTCCCTGTGCACCACCGGATTAACTACAAGATTTTACTGCTGACCTTCAAAGCCCTACACCACCTTGCTCCCCAATACCTCTCTGACCTGCTGCTACCATACACTCCTTCCCGGTCACTTCGTTCCTCCTCAGCTGCAATTTTAACTATCCCCACATTTAGACTCAGCAACATGGGTGCCAGAGCCTTCAGCTGCTCTGCCCCACTTCTCTGGAACACTCTCCCACCTCCCATCCGTCACCTGGACACTATCGATCAATTCAAATCACAACTCAAAACACACCTGTTTAGATTAGCATACCCGACATAACTTCCACCATGTTCACCCTGATTTTAATGACTTAAATGTTTTGTGTATTTTTGTTTTTGTTTTTTTTCGTTTTTAATCAACTTGATTTTAATATTGATAAATGTATTGTGATTTTATGTCCTGTAAGGTGTCCTTGGGTGTCCAGAAAGGCGCCAGCAAATAAAATGCATTATTATTATTATTATTATGGAACATCCAAAAGTCTGGCAGTTATCTGGGCTGGCATATTTCCCAGCCATATCCATCATATTCCCCTCCTTAGCTAATGAGAAGTTAAATCCCTCATGCTCTTAGCCAGATCTTCCCCCAGTGAATCTCCTATCCCCAAAGGGATGGCAAATATGTGACAAGAGCCAGTAGCTCCTTCATATGATTAAAATGAAGCATATCGCCAATAGTTCAAGGGATTCGAATTCCTTATCGATATCCACATAGTGGAGTCACCTATGTAATAATCTCCAACAATCCCCTCTTCTGAGCGGGAAATATTATAACGCAACCCTGAGCCAGGTGTTGCTTCCCTTCCTCTGAGCGGGAGGTGTTGCTTCCACAGGCATCTGACTGGCACAGCCTGTAAGTGCCTCCTGAGCCAGGAGCACATTTCCTTTTTCATTTCATTTATTTATTTATTTATTTATTCATCCATTTATTTTTATTTATTTATTTGTCTGTTTGTTTGTTTTTTTTTGTTTTTTTTTTAACTCACTAGACAGGTTGCGCCTGCTAGTGACTCCGAGTCCGGCCTTGCTCCCTTCTGGAGCCTCAACGGAGTTTCTTAGGGGAGGTATATAACGCAACTCTGAACCAGGTGTTGCTTCCTCAGGCCTCTGACTGACTCCCTTTCTGAGCTCCAAAGGAGGTGTCTGAACAGGCCTCGCCCGTCAGATGCTCCGAATAGCCGCCTGCTCCTGTGGAGCCCCAAAACCAGAGGTGACTGTACGACTGCACTCGTCAGATTTTTTCTCTCCAACAGCCGCCTGCTCCCTCTCGGAGCCTCAATAGCGGTAGCTGCATGGGACATCCCCGTCATCTTTCCGCGTTCGACCACCCTCCATGGCGGTAGCTCTGCGGCCGCTTCTCGAGTAGCTGCACTGGCCGCGGCCATCAGCTTCTCCAAGCCCGCTGCACCCCATTAACAGAGGGGCTGGCCGTTCCCGGAATTAAAAATGTTTTATCCGCCGGAGCAGTTTCGAACTGCTCCGAATCCCGCGCCATGTGTCGACATATTGATGCACATGCGGGCTGGCAGGCTCTTCACGTAGTTACTCATGTGACTTCGATATAAAATGTCATGTTGTGCAATATTGCTTGAGTGCCGTGCAATAAGTGATCACTGAGTTTCATTATTATTATAATGCATATGACACTTTCAATGCTTTGTATCTTTTGTATCTTTTGACTGGTGGCAGACCAATTTCCCTCTGGGATAAATAAAGTTGTACTGTATCATATCGTATCACTTAAACTCATAGAGCACACAAGACATAAATTATACATAGATTTTGCAAGATAGTGTATCAAAAAGACATTCATGCAATTATGATTGTGGTGGTGCAGTTTAGTTCAAAAACCTGATATTTGTAGGAAAATAGCCATTCCTGAACCTTGTGGTGTCCTACCTACTGCCCAATAGTAGCAGTTAGAAAAGGCACGGTTCAGATGGTGGTGATCCTTGGTGATAAATTTGTGCAACACCTCATGTACTGTAGATGTCTTCACCACTTTCCATGTCTACTAGTGGCATAAGTGTCACATAAACAAAGCTCTGCTTCATCTGGCTGTGATTCAAAGTTTTGCAGATTCCTGCTATGTAGTTTCCTGTTAGAGAAATTTGCTCTCTGTGAAAGGATAACGTTGGAAGCACTGTTCTGATCAGATGGCTTGCAATTAGATGTTTACAATAGGTCTCTAAACCAATCTCTGTCAACACAATAGCCTTCTTATGCTTTCATACAGCACTATTCCTGCACATTTTCAACATAGGCACAATGTCTCTGAAATTATTTGCAATGATAAACATTCTTATTCTTGCTATCTACAATGTGAAAGATTCACACTCTTGACTACATTCCTATGCTGCCTACATCTCTTATCTGCAGATAGACACAAAAAGCTGGAGTTAATCAGCAGGCCAGGCAGCATCTCTGGAGAGAAGGAATGGGGGACGTTTCGAGTCGAGACCCTTCTTATCTGCATTTTGTGTTACTATTTAGCCCCCTTCCCTGCATAAATGGTGAATTTGTTGCATTAAGGTTTCTCTGCTCATTGGTAGATTTTCCGGTTACAGTTATTGGTACCACCATCACACAATATCACTGACTAGCGCTGTCTCTTATATTACTGCTGCCTGAGTGTTACACACAGGTTCACTGACTCATGGTGACATCCCAGAAGTTTGCTCTTTCTCCTGATTGCAGAAGTTAAAGTTCCTGGCAGTTTCACACCTTGCTAACAATCATCATTACCTGTTGAGGTGTTTGGGAAGTGGTACATGAAGAAATTAGTTTTGTTTAGTTTTACTTAGAGATACAGCAGGGAAACAGGCCCTCTGGCACCGAACAGTGCTCCGTGACAATGTTACATTTATGCCAATTAACCTACAAACCTGTATGTCTTTGGAGAATGGGAGGAAACCGAAGATCTCGGTGCAAACCCACGCAGTCACAGGAAGAATGTATAAACTCTGTATAGTCAAGCCTCTGTGGGCAGGATCGAACCCAAGAATCTGGCAACTGTTGTTTAGATTTAGGTATATTATTATGACGCCTACTAAGTTACGGTGGAAAACTTTATTTGGCATGTTATATAATCAAATCAGATGATACTATACTGTACATACATACAATCAAGCCATACTCAAGTACAATAAGTAGACCAAAGGGAAAGATGCAGAATGCAGATTATAGTCTTGTGCGCCAGTTCCAAAGGTAAAGTCCATTATCTGCAGTGGGGTAGAGGTGAATTTGACAGTATCTTAACTTATGGAAGGACCATTTAGAAGCCTGATAACTGAGGGGAAGAAGCTGTTCCTAAATGTGGTGGTGCATGCTTTCAAGCTTCAGTATATTCTGCCAGATGGGAGCATGGAGAAGAAGCAATGACCAGTGGGACAAGTAACACATTAGGAGACAGCAAACTTCAGAAATGTGATATCTTTTTCACTGAAAACAAACAACCCTCACCACCATGTCAAGGACAAAAATGCAATTATAATATTAAATATGGAACCTATTTACATATTTGCATATAAATATACATAGAGTGATCATAATATACAACATGAATGATAGTGCTTTCTGGGAGGGAGCTGGATGGGCACAGGAGGTGTTCTGCATGTGTGTCTTCAAGGATCAGCTAATAAGCACTCAGCTGCATGTCTAACTTTTGGCAAATGCAAGAAATTGAACAAGAGCTTAGCAGTAATAAGTCAGTAGTTTCTGAAATAAGGCATTATACAAGAGAGCTAACAAAGCTGTTTGCTAGCTGACATTTGGAATATCACAATTCTTTCAGAGCTTTTTAAAACAATATTAGGGAGACGCATCATGCTAGTTTAATGCTAAAAAACATTGCTGATGAAATTCTATCCACATTTTTTTGATGCTGAAAGATGCAACAATTCTCATTATTGAGCAAATATCATTGTTATCAATATCATCTATGATCATTATTTTAATTATGGGTATGAACCATCAAATCTCTTTGGTTAATCAATGATTAAATCTGATCACTACAATATTTGAAATATATCTAAATAGTCCAAAAGCAATTTTGTTAATTAATCCCTAAGTAACCACTGAAAGTAATTTATTTTATTCTTAATACATAATGTGATGACCTGCTAGTAACTTCTGGCATATTGCTAGTGCCGTAGGCTAAGAATGCCCTTCTGAAAACATAAAGAGCCTAAGAAGAAAAAGATGAAGTAGTTCATTTGATTCTTTTCATCTAATCATGGCTGGTATTCTACCTCTATGCTGTTTTTCTATTCCCCATATCTCTTGATATCTTAAATATCCATTAATTTATTGATGTTTTTTAATTAGCTTAGAATCCAAAAGATTCACCACCCTCAGTCCTACATGGTTATCCCTTATGCTGACACTGTGACCCCCAAGTTCAACACTCCTCAGCGGGGTAACATCTATCCTGCAACCTCCTGGATGATAGATTATCAGTCTATATAGTCCAATTCATTTTAGAGAGTATTAGCATGGTGCATTCAAGTATTATATTACAGGTTTCTTGGTTTTCTCAAGTTCCTTTTATCTGCCTCATTGCAAGAATTGTTTACTGGTTACCTTTATTACATCTGTATCATGAAATCAGCATATCCAGTTCTATTATCCTCCAGTCAAAGATATGTGACATGCCTGGCAACACAGCTGTTGGCTTCAATGTGTACCTCTCAAGAAGAAGATCATTTACTGGTTGATTTGGAATTTAACTAACATCTGATTTGTTCAAGGATATCTTTCCATCCATCTCAATAAACATATAAGTATATATATGTAAAAGCTTTCATAAGAAAAGTATTTAATTATCCTTTAATTGTCTTGATTCATTTTTGGATATGACTATCCACATGTTCCTACTTAAGTAACAGATCAACCAAATGTGAAAAAAAATGCAGTGTAGTTATGGCCTGTCCCACTTAGGCTAATTTTTGGCAACTGCTAGCGACTGTCATAGTCGTAGCAGGTCACCAAAAAAAACGGCGACTAGACCCCCCCTACGACAATGTCTACAACAACCTACCCCCTAGTCGACGGCAAGCTACCGCCAATCGACGACCAATTAGGACGTCCACCTACGACCTACGACAACCTACGTCCACCCACGCCAATCTAAGACAAGATAAGACAATTCAGTCGCCGGTACCTGTCACTGGTTGACATAGGTTGACATAGATAGTTGCCAATGGAATTCACCAAAGTCAGCACCGGCGACACCCTACATCATCCTGGTGACAACCTACGTCATCCTGGAGACAGCACGTACGTCAGGCTACGATCGTTGGTGTCAAGCCCATGGGCGCCGACTGTCGCCGAAAAGTTTTGAACATTTCAAAATCCAGCGGCGACTGTTTGGGTGACTGAGGAGACCATACAGGCGCCACCCTAGTCACCTATAGTTGCCTAAAAAATTGCCTAAGTTGGAAAGGCCCATTAGGCTGTGAGGAGTATTGATTCTGTGTAATTGGGATAGACACCTTCTTCTGTTGGTTTTAAATATCATCCACAGGGCAAACACAGTTCAATTACCAAGATTGGGTGCTCTTCTTCTGAAACAGTGATAATTTAGTATTTGCCCCTTAACGGATTTAGAGCCTCGTGATTGAGATTGCCAAATTATCGTCCATGCCAATAGAAACTGAATTGAACCCTAGTTGAAATATTATTCCGTTGGCCTAGATCTTAAATATATTAAATTCCTAAACATCTGCAGCCTGTTCCTGGATTCCAAGGAAGTCTAAAGTATGTTCAGGTAACAGCACTTCAGAACCTCATTAATTTATTTCAGACAATAATGTTACCATCCCCAATTATGTCTCCACTAGTGCCATTGTCAACCTCTTTAATTGGTCCATTATCATTTCCAAGCTAGGCCAAGTCCTTGCCCTTTTGTCTTGCGTTCCTGTGTATCTCTTGCACCTAGACTGTATTCAGAGCAGAGTGCATTAACTTTCTAGTTCTGAAGAAAATCAAATTCTGTTTATCTTTGCACATATGCTGTCTGATCTATGAATAATCCAGCATTTGTTGTTTTTTTAATTTCAGATGATGCAATTGGCAGCAAAATAACTCACTCACTGGCACCTATTTCAGTATTTTGAACACTCATCCTTTCTGCTGCCATAAGACTGTGGCTCTAATGAATCCACCCTGCAAAATGCACTCTGGCAACTCATCAAAATTTCTCTGACAGCACCTTTGCAACCCATGGCCTTTTTCTCGAGATATGGTCTTTTATCTGTAGCAGTTGCATAGGAACACCAGTGTCCAAAAGTTTTCTGACTTGGAAATACATCGCCATTCCTCAACATTGCTTTAAAATCCACAAACTCTGTTGCTGGTAGTAGGAATTTCTTGGAGGACACACCTCACAACAAACTCCCCAAGGGTAATTTTGAATACACAATAAATATAGCAATGCCAGCAATGCCATCCAGCTTCTGCTTGCTGAATTCATCTAAATGGCTGGAAATTTGAAATAAAAACAATAAATACTGGAAATACCTATTGGCCAGTCAGCATCTATGCAAAGATAAATAGAATTTAATGTTCTTCAGAACTAGAAAGTTAATGCATCCCACTTTTGACTTGGAGCCTCACCTGAAAAAATATATTAAAAAAATTCTAACAGCTACAAACCTCTGAACCAGCGCAAATATACTAGATAATTATTTGGTTGTATTATTTTCTGTTGCCATAAATTTACTGTGCTGTCAACAGGACTGTGAGCATGATCCATAAATTAATATATCAATTTATTTTGTCTGAGCGATAATCCATAACAATTATTTTGTGTCAGAATTTATTTTCGTGCAACTGAGATAAGAATTGAGATGCAGTCTTCCGAACTGCTCTGCTAAAGGAGATAGAGTTCTGGTCATAATGATGTGCAGTAAGCCTTGGCTAATGCTCAGGAAAACCAATTCTTCAAGTGTATATGTGCCAGAATTATCCAATTCCAGATATTTTCCTGAACAGTACTTAGACGGTATACATTTTTCATGTATAAATGTCTGTGAAGTCAGAAGCAAATGTGCTTTTTTTTTTAAATGGCGTATGAATTGTAAAATTATCTTGGGCAAAAATGGTCATTATACAGACATTGATCCATTCAATAGTAAGGACAGAAAAGTATATCTCCTTGAATTTATAATGAATGAATGTCAGGGATTATTTTAGAATTCTCTCATGCATCTGTATCACTTCTTTCTAAGATTGGTTCCAATGCCAAGTTGCTCATTTTAGGCAGCATCTTTGGAGAGAAGAAATGGGTAACATATAAAATTATTAAAGTAACTGGACAAGCTAGATACAGGAAACATGTTCCTGATGTTGGTGCAGTCCAGAACCAGGGACCACAGTCCTGGTTCTGGACACAAGAATAAAGGGGAGGCCATTTAAAACTCAGATGAGAAAAACCATTTTCACCCAGAGAGTTGTGAATTTGCGGAATTCTCTGCCACAGAAGGCAGTGGAGGCCAATTCACTGGATGAATTTAAAAGAAAGTTAGATAGAGCTCTCGGGGCGAGATGAATCAAGGGATATGGGGAGAAAACATGCATGGGTTACTGATTATGGATGATCAGCCATGATCACAATGAATGGCGGTGCTGGCTCGAAAGACCAAATGGACCCCTCCTGCATCTATTTTCTATGTTTCTATGACACTCTTCTCCCTGAAACGTCAGCGTTTCCTTCTCTCCAGAGATACTGCCTGTCCCATTGAGTTACTCCAGCAATTTGTGACTATCTTTGGAGTGAACCAGCATCTGCAGTTCCTTCCTACACATTGTTGGTTTTAGGGATGTATTGTGGTCTATGTGAAAGTAGCAGTAATTTTTACCTACGTCAGTGCTATGTCAGTGTTTCTAGTTTGTGCTTATGCTTTATTGTTTCATTCAGAGATTGCATGTGTAATTTCAAGTGTCCATTCATTTATGCAGATGCGGGTTTAACTCCTTTTGACCTTCTATTATTTCTTAGCAACATCCTTTATTTTATTATCGATATATTAAATTACCTTTATCAGTGAAAATAAAATTTTCCATCAAATATTTTCAGGCCATGAAGTTCATTGAAAAAGCATGTTACTCCATTTTTATTAAGCAAAGCATATTAAGCTCCAGATTTAGACCATGACATTATAAGCATTACAAGTTTCAATTTCCATTGTAGATGTTCCATTGTAGATGTTTAATCCTATTTCCACAGAAAAGACTATAAAAGGAATTAATATTGAGTAAAAATGCAAAATGCTGTCAACGATGGAATACTGAAACAAAGATGGAAAATATTGGTAGTTCTCAACAGACTAGTCAGCAACTGTGAAGGGAGAAACATAATAAATGCTTAAGGTTAATGACCTATCAGCACATAATAGTTTCTCCTCTTTTAGACTCTGATCACTTTTGTCTCTGAACAGTGATAGTTTGCAAAAGTTGAAAGGCACTGTTAGTCACAGTTTAAAACAGAGTATCGTGAGAACAGTCAAGTTCAACAAAGACAGAATGCAGAAATGTAATTTAACTTTACCTTGTTTAAGTCATGCAACGTGACTTAAGTGCGAGGAATAATAAGGTGCTTATTATGATGCTGTTCAGGAACGTTGTTAATGATCGGATATGCTGTCTGGGATTCTTTCAATTCAAGAAGCATTTATGCAAAAACCAGTTCATATTATGCTAATTTATAAAATATTCCAATGCTATGTCATTGTAAAGCATTAGCTAATGGAGTTGTGCAGAGCACATCCTAGATTTAAAATACCAGAGACTAACTACATGATTTGCAGAAATCCTTCTCCACATCATTGTTGAACTCCAAGTGCCGCAGTGGCTTCAGTTTTAAAATTCTCCCACATGTATTTAAAGTCCTCCTTGCCCTCAGCCTTCCCTGCAACAATTTTATCCACCATATAACTCTCTGAGAGCAAACTGCTCTTCCAGTTTTATGCTCCTGAACATTCAAGCATTGGCTACTCTGCCATTACTTTCCAAAGATCTTAAATCTGGAATTGTCTCCCTAAACCTCTCCCCTCTTTACTTCCTCTATCTTTAAAACACATCGTTAAAAAAATTCATTGTTAAAGCTTTTGGCTAAATGCTTTAAAATCATCTTATATGCCTTAGTGTTATTTTATGCTTGATAAAACCTCTGTGAAATTTCTTAGGACGTTTTGATGCCTTAAAACCGTATACAACGTTGTTTCATCATTGAGTGACTGCTGTATCTGAAGAAACCAGTCAAAGTTGTATAACATTGTAAACTATTATTTGTCTGACACCCATATGTGACAACATTCTTCACAATTCTATCATCAGCACAGCAGGCAAACCAGGCTAAAAAAAGTAGATTATTTTTCCCCATGTATTAACTGAAATGAAACAAATTGATCATTACACTTATTTTGAGCACATAGTATATTATTCTTTGATTGTTCCCATCAGGCGTGCATTTGCACTCAATCATTATGACTAAAGAAGTCACATGGAGAACTCATCATCATCTTTATTTGTCAATCCATGAATGCATGAAGTAAATGATTGGAAGTAAATTCACAGAGCAGTATGTAACCTTTTTTTTTTGTCAGGCCATGCGTGCAATGTAATGAACCAGTATTGATTTTAAGAATCTGCAGTAAAGGCAGGGAAGTGCGATCTATAACCTGTTAATAAGACAAATAAAATTGACTTTCATCAACTTCATAAACAAGTGACTATTTAACAGCAAAATGTTACTAAAGAAGTCACCATGGTGAAATAAAGAAATGCTATCACTATAGTACCGTTCAATTATTGATCAAAGCTGACACCAGAATATCAGAGATTTGTCTGAACACATAAAATCTGATTAACCAGGATCGTGATCTTTGTTTGGTTACAAAAATAAAAATAAAATTCTGTAAATACCTGGCAGGTCAGCCAACTTGCATGGTGAGAGAAACAGAATTAATATTAAAAGACATTTTGTCAGAATTAGAAGTTAGAGATAAATAAAGTTTAATCTAATCTAATCTAATCTAAATCAATTTTCAACATGCAGAGATAGATAGAAGGAAGGATTTAGCAGGAATCTGAGGGGTAATTTTTTCACACAAAGAGTGGTGGGTGTATGGAACAAGCTGCCAGAGGAGGTAGTTGAGGCAGGGACAATCCCAACGTATAAGAAACAGCTTCTGCTCCAAGCTGGAGGATGAGACAGATGTTCGGCAGCTGTGGCAGGGCCTGAATGCAATCACCTCCTACAAGGCAAAACCAGGAGGTAGCTCGAATGTCGGTGTAGCATCACTCCCTGACGAGCTCAATGCATTTTACGCACGCTTTGATAGGGAGAACACTGATGTGCCTTCTCGAGCCCCCATTCGCTGTGATGATATTTCAGTCACAGTCACAGAGTCAGAAAATCCTTCAGAGAGGTGATCCCTTGAAAAGCGCCTGGACCTGATGGTATACCCGGTCGTGTTCTAAAATCCTGTGCGGATCAACTGGCTGGAGTTTTTACGGACATTTTCAACCTCACACTTCTGAGGTCTGAGGTTCCCACCTGCTTTAAAAGGGCATCAATTATCCCGGTGCCCAAGAAGAGCAAGGTGATGAGCCTCAACGACTATCGACCAGAGACACTAATGTCGGTGGTGATGAAGTGCTTTGAGAGGTTGATCATGGCGCAAATCAACTCCTACCTCGAGAAAATCCTGGACCCACTGCAGTTCACGTACCGCCACAATAGATCAACGGTGGATACAATCTCGCTGGCTTTCCACTCCGCTCTGGACCACCTGGACAACAAAAACCCATATGTCAGGCTGTTATTGATTGATTACAGCTCGGCATTTAATACAATCATCCCCTCCAAGCTGGTTACCAAACTCGCAGAGCTGGGTCTCTGCGCATCTCTCTGTAATTGAATCCTCGACTTCCTCATTCACAGACAACAGACTGGTCAAATTGGTGGAAAGGTGTCAGCCTCGATAACAATCAGCATGGGAGCACCTCAAGGCTGCGTGCTCAGCCCCCTGCTGTACTCACTCTATACTCATGACTGCGTAGCTGGTCATAGTGCGAACTCCATCATCAAGTTCGCTGATGACACCACTGTTGTGGGACGTATCACTGATGGGGCCGAGTCAGAGTATAGAAGAGAGATCGACCAACTGTGCAAATGGTGCCAGCGCAATAACCTGGCCCTCATCCCCAGCAAAACCAAGGAACTGATTGTAAACCAGGTAGGATGGGGGCCCACAATCTAGTTTATATCAATAGGTCGATGGTGGAAAGGGTCAATAGCTTCAAATTCCAGGGTGTGCACATCTCTGAAGATCTCTCCTGGTCCGAGAACACTGATGCAATCATAAGGAAAGCACATCAGCGCCTCTACTTCATGAGAAGATTAACGGAGAGTCGGTATGTCTAGGCAGACTCTCTCTAAATTCTACAGGTTCACAGTAGAGAGCATGCTGACCAATTGCATCGTGGCTTGGTTCGGCAACTTGAGCGCCCAGGAACGGGAAAGACTACAAAAAATTGTAAACACTGCCCAGTCCATCATCGGCTCTGACCTCCCTACTATCGAGGGGATCTATTGCAGTCGCTGCCTCAAAAAGGCTGGCAGCATTATCAAGGACCCACACCATCCTGGCCACACACTCATCTCTCCGCTACCTTCAGATAGAAGGTACAGGAGCCTGAAGACTGCAACATTCAGGTTCAGAAACAGCTTCTTCCCACAGCCCTCGGGCTATTGAACTCAACTCAAACAAAACTCTGAACATTAATAGCCCATTATCTGTTTTATTTGCACTTTATCTGTTTTATGGATTCATGTGTGTATATATTTATACAATGGTATATGGACTCACTGATCTGTTCTGTATTCATACCTTCTATATTCTGTTGTGCTGAACCAATGCAAGAATTTCATTGTCCCATTTGGGACACATGATAATAAACTCTCTTGAATCTTGTTGGGGCCGCAACTGTTTACCAAAGATATTAATGATTTGGAAGAGGGAATTAGGAGCAACACTAGCAAGTTTGCGGATGACACAAAGCTGGGTGGCAGTGTGAACAGTGAAGAGGATGTTAGGAGGTTGCAGGGTCACCTGGTCAGGTTGAGTGAGTGTGCAGATACGTGGCAGATGCAGTATAATATAGATAAATGTGAGGTTATCCACTTTGGCGGCAAAAACAATGGGGCAGATTATTATCTCAATGGGGTTAGGTTAGGTAAGGGGGAGGTACAGCAAGACCTGGGTGTCCTTGTACACCGGTCACTGAAAGTTGGAGTGCAGGTACAGCAGGCAGTGAAGAAAGCTAATGGAATGTTGGCCTTCATAACAAGAGGATTTCAGTATAGGAGTACAGAGGTTCTTCGGCAGTTGTATAGGGCTCTGGTGAGACCACACCTGGAGTATTGTGCACAGTTTTGGCCTCCTAATTTGAGGAAGGACATCCTTGTGATTGAGGCAGTGCAGCGTAGGTTCACGAGATTGATCCCTGGGATGGCGGGACTGTCATAGAAACATAGAAATTAGGTGCAGGAGTAGGCCATTCGGCCCTTCGAGCTTGCACCGCCATTCAATATGATCATGGCTGATCATCCAACTCAGAATCCTGTACCTGCCTTCTCTCCATACCCCCTGATCCCATTAGCCACAAGGGCCACATCTAATTCCCTCTTAAATATAGCCAATGAACTGGCCTCAACTACCTTCTGTGGCAGAGAATTCCAGAGATTCACCACTCTCTGTGTGAAAAATGTTTTTCTCATCTCGGTCCTAAAAGATTTCCCCCTTATCGTGCGGTACCCCACTAGTCACTGCCTGCCATTGTGAAAATGACCCGTTTACTCCTACGCTTTGCTTCCTGTCTGCCAGACAGTTCTCTATCCACATCAATACTTAACCCCCAATACCGTGTGCTTTAAGTTTGTACACTAATCTCTTATGTGGGACCTTGTCGAAAGCCTTCTGAAATTCCAGATATAACACATCCACTGGTTCTCCCTTATCCACTCTACTAGTTACATCTTCGAAAAATTCTATAAGATTTGTCAGACATGATTTACCTTTCATAAATCCATGCTGACTTTGCCCAATGATTTCACCACTTTCCAAATGTGCTGATATCCCATCTTTAATAACTGACTCTAGCAGTTTCCCCACTACCGATGTTAGACTAACTGGTCTGTAATTCCCCGATATTTCTCTCCCTCCCTTTTTAAAAAGTGGGGTTACATTATCTACCCTCCAATCCTCAGGAACTACGCCAGAATCTAAAGAGTTTTGAAAAATTATCACTAATGCAGCCACTATTTCTGGGGCTACTTCCTTAATTATTCTGGGATGCAGCCTATCTGGCCCTGGGGATTTATTGGCCTTCAATCCATTCAATTTACCTAACACCACTTCCCGTCTAACCTGGATTTCACTCACTTCCTCCATCTCATTTGACCCCCGGTTCCCTGCTATTTCCAGCAGATTTTTATGTCTTCCTTAGTGAAGACAGAACCAAAGTAGGTATTCAATTGGTCTGCCATGTCTTTGTTCCCCATGATCAATTCACTTGTTTCTGACTGCAAGGGTCCTACATTTGTTTTAACTAATCTTTTTCTCTTCACATATCTATAAAAACCTTTGTTGTCAGTTTTTATGTTCCCTGCCAGTTTTGTTTCATAATCTATTTTCCCTTTCCTAATTAAGCCCTTTGTCTTCCTCTGCTGGACTGAATTTCTCCCAGTCCTCTGGTAGGCTGCTTTTTCTGGCTAATTTGTACGCTTCATTTTTTGTTTTGATACTATCCCTGATTTCCCTTGTTATCCACGGATGCACTACCTTCCCTGATTTATTCTTTTGCCAAACTGGGATGAACAATTGTTGTAGTTCATCCATGCAGTCTTTAAATGCCTTCCATTGCATATCCACCGTCAACCCATTAAGAATCAATTGCCAGTCTATCTTGGCCAATTCACGTCTCATAACCTCAAAGTTACCTTTCTTTAAGTTCAGGACCCTTGTTTCTGAATTGACAATGTCACTCTCCATCCTAATGAAGAACTCAACCATATTATGGTTACTCTTGCCCATATGAGGAAAGATTGAAAAGACTAGGCTTGTATTCACTGGAGTTTAGAATGATGAGGGGGGGATCTTATAGAAATATATAAAATTATAAAAGAACTGGACAATCTAGATGCAGGAAAAATGTTCCCAATGTTGGGCGAGTCTAGAACCAGGGACCACAGTCTTAGAATAAAGGGGAGGTCATATAAGACTGAGGTGAGAAAAAACTTTTTCACCCAGAGAGTTGTGAATTTATGGAATTCCCTGCCACAGAGGGCAGTGGAGGCCAAATCATTTGATGGATTTAGAGTTAGATAAAGCTCTAGGGGCTAGTGAATTCAAGGGATATGGGGAGAAGGCAGGCACGGGTTATTGATAGGGGACGATCAGCCATGATCACAATGAATGGCGGTGCTGGCTCGAAGGGCCGAATGGCCTCCTCCTGCACCTATTTTCTATGTTTCTATGTTTCTATGAATCTTGAATCTTGATAGGTACATGGATAGGCCAGGTTTGGAGGGATATGGACCAAACGCAGGCAGGTGTAGCTGGGACATGTTGGCCGGTGTGGGAAAGTTGGGCTGAAGGGCCTGTTTCCACACTGTATTACTCAATGACTATGATAAAAATGAAGTGTAATCAAAATAAACTTTGAAATATTGAGTAGCAGCAACAAAATAGAAGAGTGGTAAAAGAGGAGTGGTAAAAGAGTGGTCTCATCTCCTTCATCAAAGGTGATCTATACTGTATCCAATATGCTGCACACACCCAAACTCATCACCATCACCTGCCCTGATCCATGTTCTTATATCAGTGCCAGGTCTAAAGCACTTCCATCAACAGACTGATGCTGATATAAAAACTGTGTAGGAAGGAACAGCAGATGCTGGTTTAAACTGAAGATAGACACAAAAAGCTGGAGTAACTCAGCGGGACAGGGAGCATCTCTGGAGAGTCAGAATGAGTGACATTTCGGGTCGAGACCCTTCTTCAGACTGGCTAAGGATAAGGAAAACGAGAGATATAGACAGTGATGTGGAGAGATAAAGAACAATGAAGAAAGATATGCAAAAAAGTAACTATGATAAAGGAAACATGCCATTGTTAGCTGTTTGTAGGGTGAAAATGAGAAGCTAGTGCGACTTGGGTGGGGAAGGGATAGAGAGAGAGGAAATGCTGGGGTTACTTGAAGTGAGAAAAATCAATAATCATACCACTGGGCTGTAAGCTGCCCAAGCGAAATATGAGATGCTGTTCCTCCAATTTACGTTTAGCCTCACTCTGACCTGAAAGGATTGTTGGGGTCCCAGGACAGGGTCGAGGGAGGAGGTGTTGCATCTTCTTCGGTTGCAAGGGAAGGTACCTGGGGAGGGGGTGGTTTGGGTTTGAAGGGATAAGTTAACCAGGGAGTTGAGGGAGGGAACGGTCTATCATCCTACAAACAGTTAACAATGGCATGTTTCCTTTATCATTGTTCTTTTTCTCTCCACATCACCTTCTATATCTCTTGTTTCGCTTATCCTTAACCAGTCTGAAGAAGGGTCTTGACCTGAAATATCACATATTCCTTCTCTCCGGAGATGCTGAATGTCCCGCTGAGTTACTCCAGCTTTTTGTGTCTATCTTCTAATATTAAACTGGAGTGGTTTGAGGCCTCCAAAGATAACATATTTCTACCTATGTGGAATGCAGTCAGCTGGACAGTAGAATTAGATGGCATGATGCTTACTTAGTTTTGGTTTAGTTTTGGTTTAGAGATACAATATGGATCACTTTGCATGTCCTGTTACAGGTATGCTGCAGAATCAGTCCCAAACATTGCATGCAACAATTGTCAACTCAATATGGCAGCTCAACAGAAAACTTTTTTGAAACTACTTTTCACTAAATACAGTATTTTAAATTTCAGATTCCAATATTTACACTGTAAAGAATATTACATATTACACAAGGAAAAATGCATTCATTATTTGACGATTCACTGCAATTGATAGATTCTCCTTTTAACTCACAACATTATTGTTCCATGCAATAGGATTAATCCAACAAGTGCTGACCATGAGAGTTGAAGGATTAACGCAAAATAACAAAACTTCACAATACATCTGACATGGGGAAGAACAGGATTTCTCCGAGTTCACTAATGCAGGTATACAAATTCTGCAAAACACCACGGAGTGGCAGGAAGTGGAGGAGGATGCTTGATCTCACTTCTGACATAGATAATTTGGTGATCAGCTGTAATTTAATCTAAAGGATTTTTGACCATTTCATACTCTGATCTCAGAATTAATTTCTTCTCTGTAAAGCACTTTGGCTTCAACGTGATTTGATTTAAAAGTGCTATATGAATAAAAATTACTTACTTACTTACTTAATAGATGCTCGAATCTATAGGTTTTGATCTGTATTGATTTTCAAATGTAATTTATTTGTAGCGTATCAAATGTATCTTAGTTGGCATATGACTTCAGCGCTTCGTACATTAATTGTGCCCAGCCACAAGCATCATGAAAAGATGACATCCAATGTTGAACAATCACCAGAGAATCACAGAATTCTTACCATTCGTGGAAACCCTGGAGTGAAGGATACTACAGGTATCAAAAAAATATATGGGACAACATCAGCATGCACAAAATTCGTACATGAATTACTTACAAAGCAAGTTATCAGTGTCATATATTTAGAAATGCATTCTGCAGTCACATTTAACCAGCAATATTTCACTATGATTAATAGGTCCAATATTGTCATTATTTATACATTTTTCAGGATCTGGACATCATTAGAAAAACCTAGATTTACTTCTGAAGATAGACAAAAAATGATGGAGTAACTCAGTGGGTCAGGCGCATCTGGCGAAATGGTATAGGTGACCCGTCGGGTCAAGACCTTTCTTCAGACTGAATCAGGGGAGAGGGAAATGACAGATAGGAAAAGGTTCATAGAACAAATTAATGAAAGGTATGTAAAAGGACAAATCAAAAATAGCAACAATGATCAAGAAAAGGTGGAGCCCACAATGCTCCATTGTTGGTTATGGACACGGTGATAACGAGTGATACAAACAATTAAACTCAGCATGACAACAGTGAAACCAGTAGTGTGTCTAGGGTGGGAGAGGAACAGAGAAAGAGGGGATGCAAGGATTACTTAAAGTTACAACTGGATTGTAAATTGCCCAAGCAAATTATGAGGTGCTGTTCCTCCAATTTGCATTTGGCCTCAATCTGACAGTGGAGGAGGCCCAGGACAGAAAGGTCAGAATGGTAAGGAGAATTAAAGTCTAATGCAAATAATGATACTGCTGCTGTTTTAAAAAAAAAAACATTTTGTTGTATTAAAAGGAGAAAAATCTCATGTCATGCTTTATGATGAATATAGATTGCAACGACAGAAAAAAGTGCATATTTTCCTCTGAGTGAATTGGTTATTAAGATTTGCATGGCCATTTTCATGAAGCCGTTTGGCTGCAAGATTGAATAATTGGTCTTTATTTGAAAGTAGCGAAAAAGCAATACAGACATCTCTGATAAAAGCAGGCAGCGTTAAGAGGTGTAAATGCTTCATTGATCAGTGTTTCTTTGATAATCCCTGTTGTTCAGAATGAGCAATCCTTGGAGTGATGGCTATTTTAATGGCATTCTTGATGCTACACTTTCCCCACACATCGTCCAGGGATTTTGTAGTCTACTATAAGTGTGAATTACAATGTTAAACTGCATTTGGTCTTCATTTACAAGCATAAAACAAATAGGTTTACCAATTGTAAATAACAGAAAGGACAATAGTTCAGGGCCATAACACTATTATTTTCGATTGGATCACAATCTCAGATTCACATACTGATAGTAAGTAAGGAAGAACTAGGATTTTTTAAATTAAGTTATATATTGGGCATGCTCCTTTGGGGGATGTGTATGATTGTAGTATACACTGATTGTTAAAAGTAATGCAATAGCAGAATTGATGATGTTGTCATCAGTATCAATGATTTGGAGGAGAATGTACAAGGCTTGGTTCCTAAGCTTGCAAATTACACTAAAGGATATGGTGTCATAGACAATGAAAATGGTTATTAAGAATTACAGCAGAACCTTGATGAGTTGGGCAAGTCGGTTGAGAAATGCCAGTGGGGATTAATTCAGATAAGTGTGAGGTTTTGCATCTTATACAATAGACAAAAGGTGCAGGAGTAGGCCATTCGGCCCTTTGAGCCAGCATCGCCATTCAATGTGATCATGGCTGATCATCTCCAATCAGTACTCCGTTGCTGCCTTCTCCCCATATCCACTGACTCCACTATTTTTAAGAGCCCTATCTAGCTCTCTCTTGAAAGCATCCAGAGAACCTGCCCCCACCACCCTCTGAGGCAGAGAATTCCAGAGACTCACCACTCTCTGTGAGAAAAAGTGTTTCCTCGTCTCCGTTCTAAATGGCTTACACTTTATTCTTAAACTGTGGCCCCTGGATCTGGACTCCCCCAACATCGGGAACTTGTTTCCTGCCTCTAGCGTGTCCAAACCCTTAACAATCTTATATGTTTCAATGAAATTCCCTCTCATCCTTCTAAGCTCCAGAGTGTACAAGCCCAGCTGCTCCATTCTCTCAGCATATGACAGTCCCACCATCCCGGGAATTAACCTTGTAAACCTACGATGCACTCCCTCAATAGCAACAATGTCCTTCCTCAAATTAGGGGACCAAAACTGTACACAATACTCCATGTGTGTTTCTCTAGGGCTCTGTACAACTGCAGAAGGACCTCTTTGCTCCTATATTCGATTCCTCGTGTTATAAAGGCCAACATGCCATTCGCTTTCTTCACTGCCTCCTGTACCTGCATGCTTACTTTCATAGACTGATGTACAAGGACCCCCAGATCCCGTTGTACTGCCCCGTTTCCTAACTTGACGCCATTTAGATAGTAATCTGCCTTCCTGTTTTTGCTACCAAAGTGGATAACCTCACATTTATCCGCATTAAATTTCATCTGACATGCATCTGCCCACTCCCCCAACCTGTCCAAGTCACCCTGCACTTTCATAGCATCCTCCTCACAGTTCACACTGCCACCCAGCTTTGTGTCATCTGCAAATTTGCTAATGTTACTTTGAATCCCTTCATCCAAATCGAACCAGGGCAGAAACACCACAGTGAATGCTAGGGTCCTGGGGAGTGTTTTAGAGTGGAGAGATTTAGGAATGCACATATATAGTTCCTTGAAAGTGGCATCGTAGGTAGACAAATTAGTGAAAAAAGCTCAGAAATGGAAAAGACAATAGTGGTGAAGTAAATGGAAGAATTTCTAAACACAATCCCCACAGCCACCCAACTATTCTCCTGATTACCCTAAAGGTCTGAGAAGTTAGAGGAGTCCTCATTCTTTTTAGAATTTCCTCAGAGAATTTCTGAAATGATTGCTTCTTGAACATGCTGGACATTTTAACAATCTCTTTCAAATCTCTCACTGCTACTCAAACCTCTATGAATAATTAACAAACTGCTGGACAAACTCAGTTGGTCAGGCAGCATCAGTGGAAGGAATGGACAAACAATGTTGTGAAGAAAAAGGGTTCCAACCCAAAACATTGTTTGTCAGAAGGAACTGCTGATGCTGGTTTAAACTGAAGATAGACACAAAATGTTGTTTGACCATTTCCCTCCACAGATGCTGCCCGACCGGCTAAGTGCCTCCAACAGTTTGTGTCTTTCTTAAGGCTCGGGCATCTGTAGTTTCTTGTGTCTCCATCAAGAATTGACCAATACAGGGTAGCATGTTTTTTATGTAGCTATCAGCAACATCAAATTGTTGTGTTCCAACAGCAAATTGCTGATTGATAAAGTGTGTCCATTTAATAACCACCAAAAAGCCAGATGGGCTGGTTGATAAGCTCTAGAAGGCAATGTAAATGATTATCAGCTCATTAGATATCAGTTGGGTTCCTCTTCCCAGTGCAAACATACTTTACTGTGCAAAATTGGTATCTTCCTCCAAACATGAATGAATTGATTTGTTTGTCCAGGCCCTCTTCATTTCTGAGTGATGCTTGAACATCAAAAGGAACCATCAATAACCTTATCCATTATTTCTCGAAGTGAAGCACCTGGAAAGAGACTAAATGCACTATTGCCCAGACAGCTTTTATCTATTTCTTTGCCCTATTACACTAACAGAACATTAAAAGCAGTCATTTTGAACAGGTGATTGTTTCCATTAAAGTAATAGAATGGAAGCTTTGATGGATTAAAGCACGTACAACAGTGAGAGCAATTCTAGAGTCTTCTATCTGCCAGCATAGCACAATGCAGCTTGGAATAATTTCCGAAAAGGAACCTAACTCTGGGTAGACTGATAACCATAAACTTTCAGTTTCAATTTAGTTTATTATCATATGTATCGAGTACAGTGAAAATATTTTGTTGCGTGATAAATGTCACTTTCAAGAAGCCACCCTAACTCATTCTTTTGTATCCTGTTTAAAGATACAAAACTTCTGGATGGAAATATTCAATATCATTTCTTTTTTTTAAAAATAATATTTTTATTAGAAGCATGTACATATCATAATCAAAACACATTTTGTATATCAATTACATATTGTTAATAGATGGGATTCCAGCTATCAGAGTAATAGGGGTCCTCATTTATCAATTATATATTAACTCTGCTTCTATTTGTTTATTTTTTTTTATAGATAGTGAGAATGAAGAATAAAAAACACGATAAAAAAGAATAGAATAAATTACCAATAATACAACTTTGGAGATAGGTCCGTAGATTATAAAACATAACTATTCATATAATCCTGGGTTCAAGCTTCACTCAGACTTCCGTGCCGGACCAATTTACCCTTTCAAAAAGTCAATAAATGGAGCCCATATTCTAGCAAATCATTCTTGTTTGTCAATTAAGCCAAGTCTAGTCGTTCCAAATGTAAGGTCTCCGACATCTCCATAATCCACATTTTAATTGTGGGGGTTGTTGTACTTTTCCAAAATTTTAATATTATTTTTTTCCCCGTTATTATACTATAATCAAGGAAGTTTCTTTGGCTTGGTGTAAGTTTTAGGCTTTGTTCTGATATTCTAAATATTATTAGTTTTGAGTCGGGGTCCAATTGGGTATTAACAACTTCAGAAATTATTCTAAAAATATCCGTCCAGAAATTTTTGATTTTTATACAACTTACAAAAGTATGAGTTAATTAGCCTCTGAGTATTGACATTTATCACAGATAGGAGAGATATGTGGGAAAATTCTATTTAATTTTGTTTTAGAGTAATGCAGTCTATGTAATACTTTAAATTGCATTAAAGAATGTCTGGCATTTAACGAGCATTGTTGTAGACTTTCGTCCCCAATATTTTTCATTATAGATTGGTCTAAATCATTTTCCCATGATTATCTATATAATTCCGTCGACGGGACCTCACTATTTAAATGTGCATAATAAATATGAGATATTAACTTATCTGTATTAGGATGTTTATTCAAACATTCATCAAGAGTTTCTGGCTCTCTAGTTCTATAATCTTGTGTATGTGATTTAACATAATCTCTAAGTTGTAGATATCTGAAAAAGTTATTTGAGTGTAGTCCATAATTCTGTTGTAACTCCTGAAATGAAAGAAAAATGCCTTTCCTATAAAGATGTCCCACTTTTTCAATATCATTTCTAAAACACTTAAAATTCAATTGGAGCCAGATTCAAAACTAATAATATTAGGAATGTCAGAGGGCTGCCCTAATTGAACGATATCACAAAGATGCTTCCTTGACTATGGTTTAATAACTGCGAAAAAACTTATACTTAAATTCTGGAAAAAGATAACATCCTCACAGTGAAGATGTGGATCACAGAAATGACCGAGACACTACATCTAGAAAAAATATGTCTTGACTGACAAACTAGATCAATTTTCCAAAATATGGTCTCCTTTTATTGAATTTCTTCAACAACATAATGGTTGAACACTAACTTAAAACCGATGCTAGGGTCGGGTGAGCGGGCGTATGGAAGGGCAGTGGGATATATCTCTGCTTCTTTCACTTCTTCGTTAGTTCTGGGGTTTTTCTTTTTTCTTTTTCGTGTCTTTCTTGAAATTCTTTCTTTTCTTTTTCTTTTCTTCTTTCTTTCCCTTTGTCATTTTTTCTGATTTAGTTATTAGTTTATAAAATGTTAAAATTGAAGCAGTACGAAAATTGGAGTCCGAAATCACCTTATCTGAAAAATATGTGCTTTATTTCTTGAGTTAATAAAGAAAATATTCAAAAATCTGAAAAAAGGCTGCCTTTTGCTGATAACATCACAATGGGTCTGCGCCGTCTTGCTCGCGCAGTCAGTGATGTCACCCCCTGAACCATCCATCCTCCTTATGTTGATGCCCGCTCCCCGCTCCCCGCTGGCTACTACCTGCTCGGTGCTCCCTGCTCCCCGGCGGCCCGCCCAGCTCCCCCCCCCCCCCTCCTCTCCCCCCCCCTCCTCCTCTAAGAAAATAAAGCAAATAGCAATATAAAAAAGCAACCCTTTGCTTCAAATTGTTTAAACTAATTTTAAAAATATGGACGTGCAATGCTGTTTCTGCCTTGAAACGTAGCTGTTTCAATATCACATTTCTCACGGTCTCGGGACAATATCTGTCTACAATGTTGTTATGAACTCCAATTAACAAGTTTCCAATTTTAGATTAATTTTATTGGCGGAATGAAGTTGAGAGTGAATTATGTTTAAGTGTTGTTTTAAACCAAAGCAAATGTGTTTGGGTGACAAAAACGTGCATTAAAGTCAGATGGATTAAATTGCCAAAAGGCAATAGCACAAGGAAGATTAGTTGGTCCAATCTATGGCAAAATATTGCTTGTTCATTTAGAGACCAAGAATCAAGATCAAGTTGCTGGGCCGAATAGGAGGTTGCCTTCTTTTTGCCATATCTACTAACAAACCACTGATCATAAGGTCATGAGGTTATAAGTGATAGGAGCAACATTAGGCCATTTGGCCCATCATTTACTCTGCCATTTAATCATAGCTGATCTATCCCTCCCTCCTAAACCAATTCTCCTGCCTTCTCCCCATAACCCCTGACACCAATACTAATCAAGAATGTAAATCTGCCTTAAAAATGTATACTGACATCCAATATCTACTGACGGCCTCCACAGATTCACCCCCCTCTGACTAAAGAAATTCCTCCACATCTCCTTCATAAAGGAATGTATTTTAATTCTGTGGCTATGACCTCCAGTCCTAGATCAGGGAAGCAGCCTGACTGACTGTACATTAACAGGATACCCAGAAAATAAGTATTGGAATGCATGTGCAGGCAATTTATTTGGGAAGTCTAGGAATACAGCTTGACCCAGTTACAAAAAATGTACTTCTCAAAGGCAGAGCCAGCCAGCAGCAAAATTTAAAAAAAACCTGTAGATGCTGCAATTTGGATATAAAAAAACATAAATGTTCAGAGATCAGGCAGCATCTGTACATAGAGAAACACTAGACGTTTTAGGTCCTGGACCCTTGGTATGAATAGTCGGCAGAAAACTATTTGTACTCTTTGCTTTCCTTGGTCCAACAGGTTGCCTGTTGAAGACAGGCTACAACCAGAAAAAAAGGCTAATTTGAATAGCTGGAATTGTCAAAGGAATTTTTGCACAGCAATGCCAATCATTGCTAAATTTAGATAGAGAGCACAGTATAAAGTGAACCTGACAAATGTGATTAAGAACTGAAATAAGATACTCACCAAAGTAAGATACCCATTCCTATATGGGCAATGTTAGTTAGTTGGTATTATAGCCCATGGATAGACTCGGCTTGTACTCACTAGAATTTAGGAGATTGAGGGGGGATCTTATAGAAACTTACAAAATTCTTAAGGGGTTGGACAGGCTAGATGCAGGAAGATTGTTCCCGATGTTGGGAAAGTCCAGGACACGGGGTCACAGCTTAAGGATAGAGGGGAAATCCTTTAGGACCGAGATGAGAAAAACATTTTTCACACAGAAAGTGGTGAATCTCTGGAACTCTCTGCCACAGAAGGTAGTTGAGACCAGTTCATTGGCTATATTTAAGAGGGAGTTAGATGTGGCCTTTGTGGCTAAAGGGATCAGGGGGTATGGAGAGAAGGCAGGTACGGGATACTGAGTTGGATGATCAGCCATGATCATATTGAATGGCAGTGCAGGCTCGAAGGGCCGAATGGTCTACTCCTGCACCTATTTTCTATGTCTATGTTTCTATGTTTTGGAAGAACAAAATGGAGAGCTTATGTTGGCATCATTTTCAAAAGATACTCCTTTCTTTGCATATATTTTTAATCACAGTGGTTTGTTAATACTGAAGTAGTTACCTGTAGCGGCGCCTGCTAGTGTATGCATATATCGAACCCAGTGTTCGGAAGCCGCGGTCACGTGACTCGGGAGGGGCTGCTTGTTTCGCGCAGTTTTCCTCTTGCGCGCGTTAGTTCAGCGCTGACCACCATTGTGGACAGACGTTTCTGAAGAACCTGTATACTGGATATTGAATTTTTGAATAAATATCTGTTGAAAACTCCAGTAGTCGTTTCTCAGACCACTAAATACCAACCATTCTGCACCCACAGGTGTTTGTCATTTTGCCCGATAAAATACTTTTAGTTTAGTTTAGAGATACAGTATGGAAACAGGGGCTTTGCCCCAACGATCCACGGCAACCATTAATTACCCATACATTAGTTCTATATAATCGCACTTTTGCATCCTACACACTAGGGGCAATTTACAGAAGCCAATTATCATACAAACCTGTATAGACCAGAACACTGGGAGAAAACCCACATAGAGAACGTGTATACACTGCACAGACAGCACCCGTGGACAGGATCGAAACCTGTTCTCTGGCTCTGCGAGGTTTCTCTCAGACCACATACCGTCCACTTTAACAAAAAGAGTTATGTTCGTGAAACAAACCTTCCTCAAATCTGCTCAAATCACTACATGACAGAAGTGATACACAACCACTATTTGTAGAGGTTTGGCCTTAAGAATAGTGCTAGCAAGCAGCTCAACACTCAGACACATAATTCTGCTGTCGTTCTGATTAGCCACTCAAATGTCCACTGGATTTTACATATTATGTGTTTACAAAATAAAGCTGTGAATAGATTCTGCATTCTTGCAAATATAACAAAGCAAAACCAGGAGGAAAGCATGAATCCTTACCCAATGCATTACCAGAGTATTTAGAATAAATCGAACCACTGTGTGGTGTTTCAATATTTATTACGCCAAGCGTTGATGATAAGCACAGTTAATTAGGAAGATTCCTTTTTCCCTTTAGTAATCTAATTTTAAATCAGTTCCAGAATAAGAAGTGTCCCTGCTTGAAAGCTGTTTGCTGCAGGATCACAGGTTGTGCCTTTCTGCCACTGTGAATATATGTTTCATTGTCATTTACAAGAAACTCAGTGACTCTGATTTTAAGCTGTGACATCAGAAGCAAAGGGCAGCACCTTGTTTATGGAGACTTTGACAGTCATGAAACCAAAACCCACTATTTCATAGGGTATTCAAGGCTACAGTTGTTGCTATATGATGAATAGCCCTGGCATAAATATTAAACATTTTAATTGCCTTCTGAGATCAATATTATTATATGCACATCTACATTAGACTTCAATTGTAAGTCACGGTTAAATGATTCAAGAGGCATTAATCCAATTTCTGGGAACCTATTATTGAGGCACAAAATAAAATTTGGCTGCCACAGGAATTAAACAACTAAAAGAATGGTTACATAGCAAACATTACCCAACGTTCTGCTGAAAGCTCAGCGGACTGAAACAGTGACTGTGATTCCCTCTCTTCAGGTCCTGCCTGAACTATTGAGTATTTGCAGCACTTTCTGATCTATTTATGATTGCTGACATCTGCATTAGCCCACTGTTGGATTGTTCTCTCTCTACTTCCAATGCTAGTGACCTTCATCGCATTTTATTTTCAGATTTACAGTCCATATAATTTGTATGTTTAGATATTTCTGCCATTTTACCTTTCATTTCCCCTCCAGGTCAACATGGGAATAGCAGTCCTTTTCCCGTTTTAATCTGATATTGATATAAGGTCATAAGTGATAGGAGAAGAATTGGGTCATTCGGCCCATCAATTCTACTCTGCCATTCCATCATGGCTGATCTATCTCTCTCTCCTAACCCCATTTTCCCGCCTTCTCCCCATAACCTCTGACACCTGTATTTATCAAGAATCTATCTATCTCTGCCTTAAAAATATCCACTGACTTGGCCTCTACAGCCTTCTGTGGCAAGGAATTCCACAGATTCACCACCGTCTAACTACATACATTTCTTCTCATCTCCTTCCTAAAAGAACGTCCTTTAATTCTGAGTCAATTACCTCTATTCCCAGACTCCCCCACTAGTGGAAACATCCTCTTCAGATCCATTCTATCCAAGCCTTTCACTATTCTGTATTTTTCAATGATGTCCCCCTCATTCTTCTAAACTCCAACGAGTACAGCCCCACCTCCTTGGTCTTGTATGGTAGAGAGCCCGGTTCTGTTCTTGTTTGTTACTTGCTAATCGTTTAATCTTTCATATCAGCCAGCTCCATCAAGTGGGCAGAACCGTACAAGAATTTCAGTTTTTAATTAAAAATAAAATCCAATTTGCTCTCTGCTACCAATGGTAATGTGGAATAGAACAAAGCAATGCATGAAAAAGATCGTACAATATGCACTCCATTTCATAGTTTGTTTGTGCAGCAGGAAGTGAAATAAACTCCTCTAAAATTGATAACATGAGCCAACATTTACGAAGAGAACAATTTGTTGAATTGCTAATGATGGTGAAGGTCCCTGTGTAGCCACGGTTCGCTGAAGCATTCTTCCCTTCGCATTGTGAAGCTGATGTAATCAAGCAGCTGTGCACAGTCAAATGCACACAGAGCTCCACGAGAGATGAGAGGTGGAGGATACAGATGAGGCAAAAATATCTGTCCACTGCATAAAGCCAACGGATAAACATGGGGCTTTTATTAGCAGACAACCATATTTCCAGTAGTATCATTAAACCTTTATTTTCCAATTTAGTATTATATTTGTTGTAAAGCTCTGTATACGGAAAGTGTTTAAATTAGATATGTTAACACATTATGTAACATGGTTAACGTCAGAAGATTAGTGCACTTTTCTAACCAGAAACCAATCAAACCTCAGCATTTGTCAAACATTCTAGCAGCATTTCACAGATCATTGATACACCACCTATCACTTGCTACCTCTTTTCCAGCCGCCCCACCACCACAAGCAGCCTGAGTTAGGGTCCCGACCCAAAGCATTACTATCCATGGACTCCAGAGCAGCTGAGTTACTCCACCACATTGTATCTTTTTTAGTAAACCAGCAATTTCATTTGCTTTTGACTCCATTTTATTACTCCACTGCAAAAAAAAAAATCAGTCTCATTTTGACTCTTGTGGTATCTTCTAAGTTGACCCGTGAGTGACCTGGTGCTTTGTGCGTTTTAACAACCCTGTGCCATCTTTGTGTACTCCTTGTTAAAACCTGAGCACTCCTATGTCATTCTTCATTTCCCACAAGCAATTCATTGTCATTTGTTACTAAAGGTTTACAAAATCCTCCAAGCTGCCTCATCCGTTCCTGATGTTAACCATCATCAAAATCTATTCTGTAACTTCACCTGACTTCTCCACACTCCCCATCTCTGGAATCATATTTCAGCATTAATATTCATTACTGTTGATTTTCCAACTCCACCAGCCTATCTATATCTCCTTGAAGTTGATCACTATCCTCCTCACAGTGCATTTTGTGTTCCCTGTTACAGTATATGGAATCGAATGAGCAAAATTTATCTGAATGAACTTAATAAAACTTCAAGACTTGGATGCACAGAGATTCTAGATACATTTAATCATAAGATTGATAAGCCCCATGTTCTTTACTTTTTAGTACTTTAGAGATACAGCATGGAAACAGCTATTTGGCCCACTGAGTCTGTGCCGACACTATCAGCAATTATCCCGTACACTAGCCCTACACACCGGGGACAATTTCTTAATCAAAACCCATTAGCCTACAAACCTGTACTTCTTTGGGGTGCGGGAGAGAACCCATGCGGTCACGGGGAGTACATACAAACTCCTTACAGACTGCACTGGTATGTAGGATGGGCCCCCAGGTCTCTGGCGCTGTAAGGCAGCAACTCTGAAATGGTTTTAAAAACATGCAGATGCTGGCAATCTGAAATAAAAACAGAGAAAAATGAAACAAACTCTGCAGGTCAGATAGCATGGATGGAAAGAAAATAAACATTCATGGTTCAGGTCCAGCATTCTTTCATCAAAGTGTCTGTTTGCCTTTACTGACTGAGTAATTTAGCATTGCTTCATCAAGGCAGTCCCAAAATATTTGCAATATTCTCCCATTCTGCAAAGGGACCAAATTGTACAGGATATGCTTACCAGAACTGTTTTATAGTTAAGCATCGTTAATAATATTTTTCCCAGAAGCTACTTTTTCCCTTATGAGGTTTTTATTTATGCTTCATGAAGTATTTTAAGTATGCAATCAAAAGTATAAATTAATTCCAGCAATAATGGAACATAATTACAGCCATATGAACCTTCAATCTGAAGTTTGTATGATTAAGGCTTGCAATTTGTATAAATTATTTCTAGCATTGCTTTGGCAATCGGAAGTGCTTTCTGCCTGGTGTGACTTTTTTGAATGAAGCTACTTCCTCATCCACAGACTTAATCCTGATGTGAGAGTGTTGTATTAAAACTTTGATCTATCCTTCCATTCTGAGCCAGCCAATCGATAATATGAATTAATTGTAATATAAGCCAATAAATTTTAGCTTGAATGCTCTGAATATCCAGCAGAGGGCCTGCCATAAACATTTAGGTCCTCACCAATCAACCTGATCAGGTCCCAGTGAGCAAGCAACAAGGAACACACACAATCACAAAAGCAGGGCAGTTTAACCCTCAAGAACAAAATTAATTGGGAGCAGTAGAATTTTTTTTTGTGTGAGACATTAATGTTTGATTATCAATGCTGAATATGAGAAAATGCCGACCATTGGTTGTACAGCACTTCTCATTCAGTTTCAGTGTAATAAAATATGCAGAGATGGACGCAATGTTTGGCACTTCATTTAGACAGTGACCAGAGACAACTTTCTCCTTGAATTTTGATATTTTCACTCAGCAATATACCCATTTCCAGATCTAAAAGAGGTGTATACACACGAGACTGCAGATATCGGAATATTAAGCACAAAACCGACAGCTGGTGGAACTCAGTGGGTCAGGCAGTTTCTGTGGAGGCAAATGAAGAGACGTCACTTCAGGCCAGGAATCTTAGACTTTACTTTAGGTTTTAGAGATAAGGGGCTGTCCCACTGCGGCAACCTAATCTGCAAGTTTAGAAGAGATTGTCCTCGACTCAAACTCGCATCATGGTCGACACGTGGTCCTAGGAGGTCCTATGAGTTCACTGGAACTCTCCTTCATGCTCGAGGGAAGTTTCTGTATACTCGCGGCCTCAGTATGGTCGAGGAAAAATTTTCAGCAAGTTGAAAACTTTTCTGCGAGTAAAAATTGGTCGGCATGGTTCTTTTGAACTCGTAATGCAGTGGAGTGGGGTCGCTATGTAGTTACAGGCAGTAATTGGCTCATTGGAGTTTACAGGACCAAGGAAAACAGATCGGTAATTTAAATGCAAGCTAAACTTTATTATAAGTTGTCTGTCTTCTAAAAAGTGTCTCCACTCCTTCTCTCCCCTTCTCTCCGTTTCTCACCGCTTCTCTCCGCTTCTCTCCCCCTCTCTCACCTTCTCATCCCCCCCCAACTCCGTGCTCTCTAAAGGACTTACCATACACTGCGCCAGCCGTCTTTTACCTTCCTATTCATCACGGGTGTGAATTTCAGGCAGCGCTCCCCCGCTTTCCCGGGCCCCTGCCTTTGCGATGTGTTTGTGTGTGTGTGCGGTCGGTCGATCCAGTTCATGGTTTCATCGCTGAGGTTTCATCCAGCTTGAGGTTTTTCTGGCGAGTGGCCACGAGCTTGAAGGTCGAAGACAGTCGCTGAAAGGTCGTGTCAGAGGGACAGGCCCTACACAGCACGGAAACAGGTCCTTCGGCTCACCGAAGTCCACGCCGAACAGCGATCTACTGCTTACTAACTTACTACCTTACACGAACCTACACACTAGGGACATTTTACAATTTACAATTTTACCAAAAACAATTAACCTGCAAACCTGTACTGCTTTGGAGTGTGTGAGGAGACCAGAGCACCCGGAGAGTGGTTGTTAAAACGCATGCAGACTGATGGAGCTAAGAGGAGTAAACTGGTAGAAAGGGATGAGGGGATGGGTTGGGGCCAGAGTTAGTGAGTGATGGGTGGATCTTGGTGGATGTGTTGATTGGCAGATGAGAATGGTGGGGGAGCATTCTCATCATATATATTTATAATCATACAACATGAAAACAGGCCCTTCGGCCTTACACGAACCAAGATGTCCCATCTAAGCTAGTCCCATTTGCCTGTGTTTGGCCAACATCCATTTAAACCTTTCCTATCCATGAACCTGTCCAATTGTCTTTTAAATGTTGTTATAGTACCAGCCTCAACTACCTCTTCTGGTAGCTTGTTCCATAGACCCAACATCTCTAAGTGAAAATGTAGATTTGTAAATTGAAACTCAGGTTTGTGATAAGTGGAGAAGACAAAAAGTTGCAAGTGAAGAAACCCAATAAGAAAGGAGGGTGTGGAGGGAGGGAAAGTCTTGTACTACCACCTTCCACGTCGGTGCTTCCAAAATATGATGTCCCAGCTCCCAGCAAGTTATAAATTGCCAGCTGGAAATGAATTCACTGTTAAAGTAGACCCAGCGATAAATGAGTACTGGCCACGATGCAGTGATTTATCACACTCAGTCAGAATAGAATGTTCAAAGGCAATATCCTCACATGTCTCCCGTGGGACTGGCTGCATGTGGGAAGTCTGGAAGTCAAATGAAAGCAAAAAACATTGAGTCAAAGTTCACAATCTTGAAAAATCATTGTGGTCAGCCAGTTGGTACAAAATCAAAGAGCTTTTCCACGTTACAGAGTTGACGTGGAAAAGCTTTTCCCACTGAGAGTAGGGAAGATTCAAACAAGGGGACATGACTTGAGAATTAAGGGACTGAAGTTTAGGGGTAACATGAGGGGGAACTTCTTTACTCAGAGAGTGGTAGCTGTGTGGAATGAGCTTCCAGTGAAGGTGGTGGAGGCAGGTTCGTTTTTATCATTTAAAAATAAATTGGATAGTTATATGGATGGGAAAGGAATGGAGGGTTATGGTCTGAGCGCAGGTATATGAGACTAGGGGAGATTATGTGTTCGGCACGGACTAGAAGGGTCGAGATGGCTTGTTTCCGTGCTGTAATTGTTATATGGTTATATGGTTATTTGGAATCAATCAGCCGAAACCATCAAATTCTCCATGTTTCCATCTCCATAAAATAGGAACACACATTTTCTCTGCAGAACGAACTTCCCTGGCCCTCCTGCAGCTCTCTCCCTCTCCTTGGTGTTTTGCAGTTTTCTCCTGCAGACCTGTGAGTGACTAAAAGTGAGCAGTAAGACACATACATTATGTCACATTAGAAATTAGGTAAATGTCAACAGTGGCAACCGGGAAGGCAGCTTTAAGAGACCCGATTATTTAACTATAATTAACTAGCACAGCTATGTTGAGAGAGCAGCTCTTAAGTCACGTAGTCAAGTTTTCTGTTCATCTCTGGATATTCCTGGAATGTTGGTCCCAAGCTAAACTAGTACTCAACGAGTATCCTGCAATTGCCAAATCTGACATGCTGGACAGGCGCTAAATACTTGACAAAGCTATTTACAAATGGAGCCAGTTATTGAATGCATATACAAGGTGAAGAATAACCTTGAATTGTGGTGGACAAAAATAAATGTACTTCACAATAAGGGGTATCAAGTATTTATTATATCCTAAAATATCGATAATATAATCTCATTGATGTCATTAATATTGACGGAGGCAGCTCTGGAATAATACGACTGACCTCTGCTCCATACCACCACATCCTGTCAAATGGAGCCAGAAACTAGCAACATAATGATAGTCAGTGGCATTAAGCAATAACCAAACCAATGCCTTGTGTGATCTATGTTGCAAAACTCAAAATATTTACTGAACTTGTAGCTTATGATCTAGAAAATGTTACTTTTACTAAATAAGCTAAAAATTATTGCGTAATTTCAGTCTGAAATCTCTATTTACATCTTATCAACTTTCCAGATAGGCTGTGGGTGTTTAAAATTGAACCCAGTTAATTAAATACATAATTTCCTCGCATAATTGCCAGTTTTTCTTGAAAGAGGCAACTAATGTTCATTTCCACTTCAGCAATCCAGATCAATGAGACAGACTATTCTTTCTGACAAATGTTAAATGTCACAATGTTCATTGAAATTATTAATAATCAACTTTAAATAAGTACAGACACACTCAACTTACATATTAATGTCTAGTTTAAGACTCTGATATTTTTGCGATAACTGCAAGAGTGGTTGTTGCTACAAGACGACTGTCTCATTTTTTATCCTTGCCCTTTAGAGATTCAAATTTGTCCAGAGGCATGAAAGCTCCATTTCTGACAGTGATGAAAGATTACAGATGAATTTAGTTCCAGCATTTCTACCTGAAGTGTGATCAGAGTCCTTATCTTAGTAGTCATAGTCAAACAGCTCAGAAACAGGCCCTTCGGCACAACGCATCCATGCCACCTAAGATGCCCATCTAAGTGAGTCGCATTTGCTTGCATAAGGACTATATCATTCTAAACCTTTCCTATCTGTACCTGTCCAAATGTCTTTTAAATGTTGTCATTGTGCATGCCTCAAACATTTCCTCTGGTAGCTTGTTTCACATACATATTGACAATAGACAATAGGTGCAGGTGTAGGCCATTCGGCTCTTCGAGCCGGCACCGCCATTCACTGTGATCATGGCAGATCATCCACAATCAGTACACTGTTCCTGCCTTCTCCCCATATCTCCTGACTCCGCTATCTTTAAGAGCTCTATCTCTCTCTTGAAAGTATCCAGAAAATTGGCCTCCACTGTCTTCTGAGGCACAGGTTTCCACAGATTCACAACCTTCTGTGTGAAAACGGTTTTTCTCATCCCTGTTCTAAATGGCTTACTTACCCTTATTCTTAAACTGTGGCCCCTGGTTCTCGATTCCCCCAACATCGGGAACATGTTTCCTGCCTCTAGCGTGTCCAAACCCTTAATAATCTTATATGTTTCAATAAGATCCCCTCTCATCTTTCTAAATTCCACAGTATACAAGCCCAGCCGCTCCATTCTATCAACATATGACAGTCCCGCCATCCCAGGAATTAACCTTGTGAACCTACGCTGCACTCACTCAATAGCAAGAACATCATTCCGCAATTTTGGAGACCAAAACTGCACACAATATTCAAGGTGTGATCTCACTAGGGCCCTGTACAACTGCAGAAGGACCTCTTTGCTCCTACACTCAACTCCTCATTATGAAGACCAACATGCCATTCACTTTCTTCACTGCCTGATGTACCTGCATGCTTACTGTCAGTGACTGATGAACAAGGACCCCCAGATCTCATTGTACTTCCCCTTTTCCCAACTTGACACTATTCAGATAATAATCTGCCTTCCTATTTTTTCCACCAAAGTGTTTTACCTCACATTTATCCACGTTAAACTGCGTCTGCCATGCATCTGCCCACTCACCCAACCTGTCCAAGTCACCCTGCAGCCTCATAGCTTCCTCAATACAGTTCACACTGCCACCCAGCAAATTTGATAAAGTTACTTTTAATCCCTTCATCTAAATCATTAATGTATCTTGTAAATAGCTGTGGTCCCAGCACCAAGCCTTGCGGTACCCCACTTGTCACTGCCTGCCATTCTGAAATGGACCTGTTAATCCCTACTCTTTGTTTCCTGTCTGCCAACTACTTCTCTATCCATGTCAGCACTCTACCCCCAATACCATGTGCTCAAAATTTGCCCACTAATCTCCAATGTGGGACTTTATCAAATGCTTTCTGCAAGTCCAGGTACACTACATCCACTGGATCTCCCTTGTCCATTTTCTTAGTTACATCCTGAAAAAATTCCAGAAGATTAGTCAAGCATGATTTCCCGTTTGTAAATCCATGCTGACTCAGACCGATCCTGTTACTGCTACCCAAATGTGCTGTTATTTCATCTTTTATAATTGACGCCAGCATCTTCCCCACCACTGATGTCAGGCTAACTGGTTTATAATTCCCTGTCTTCTCTCTCCCTGCTTTCTTAAAAAGTAGGATAACATTAGCTACCCTCCAATCTACAGGAAATGATCCTGAATCTATAGAACATTGGAAAATGATCACCAATGCATCCACGATTTCTAGAGCCACTTCCTTAAGTACCCTAGGTTGCAGACCAACACCATTTCCTGCCTAATGTGAATTTCCTTCAGTTCCTCCCTCACCCTAAATCCTCTGGCCACTGGTACATCAGGGAGATTGTTTGTGTCTTCCTTAGTGAAGACGGATCTAAAGTACATGTTCAACTCATCTGCCATTTCTTTGTTCCCCATAATAAATTCATATCATCCTCTGTGTGGAGGATTGCCCCTCACGTTCCTATTAAATCTTTCCCCTATCACCTTAAACCTATGCCCTTGAATTCATGTTTCTCAACCTTGGGTAAAGGACTGTGTGCATTTATCCTATCTATGCCCCTTTATATAGCTCCATAAGATTACTCCTCAGTCTCCTACCCGCCAAAGAATAAAGTGCCTGTCCCACTTATGCAACTTTTTCGGTGACTGTCGGCACCCGTCATAGGTCGCAGAAAATTTTCAACATGTTGAAAATTCAGTGGCGACCAGAAAGATGCTACGACTCTTTGGGTGACTAGGAGCCTACTCATGACCATACAGGCAACACCCTGGCGACATGTCACGGGGTGAAGCCTGTATGGTCGTGAGTAGTCTCCCAAAGAGCCATACCTTGTTCTGGTCGCTGCTGGATTTTCAACATGTTGAAAAATTTCGGCGAGCTGTAACGACCTATGATGGGTGCCAGCAGTCGCCGGAAATGTCACATGTGGGACAGACCCTTAAGACATTGTGACATTTAACAATAGGGCATTCACGGTGGTGCAGCGGCAGAGTTGCTGCCTTACAACGAATGCAGCACCAGGTTCGATTCCGACTACGGGTTCTGTCTGTACGGATTTTGTACATTCTCCCCGTGACCTCCGTGGGTTTTGTCCGAGATCTTCGGTTTCCTCCCACACTCCAAAGACGTACAGGTTTGTAGGTTAGTTGGCTTGGTAAATGTAAAAATAGCCCCCCGTGGGTGTAGGATGGTGTTCATGTGTGGGGATTGCTGGTCGGTGCGGACCTGATGGGCCGAAGGGCCTGTTTCCGCGCTGTATCTCTAAATTAAACTTTAAACTAAAAATAAATTCTTAGCCTGCCCAAGCTCTCCCTATAATTTGGTAGGTTTTTTTCATCCTGCCTTTCCATCACTTTGTCCATTCCTAGTGCTATAGGGTTTGTCCTGCCAAGATGTAGCACCTCACACTCATCAGCATTAAACTCCATCTGCCATCTTTCAGCCCACTCTTCCAAATGGCCTAAATCTCTCTGTAGACTTTGAAAATCTACTTCATTATCCACAACACCACCAATCTTAGTATCATCTTAGGAATCGGGCACGGGGCTTGTTCTCGCGGAGACCCAGGACCGTTGGAGACAGCGGTGGAGGGTCGGAGCGGTGAGGGCTTGAATCGGGCACGGGGCTTGTTCTCGCGGAGACCCAGGACCGTTGGAGACAGCGGTGGAGGGTCGGAGCGGTGAGGGCTTGAATCGGGCACGGGGCTTGTTCTCGCGGAGACCCAGGACCGTTGGAGACAGCGGTGGAGGGTCGGAGCGGTGAGGGCTTGAATCGGGCACGGGGCTTGTTCTCGCGGAGACCCAGGACCGTTGGAGACAGCGGTGGAGGGTCGGAGCGGTGAGGGCTTGAATCGGGCACGGGGCTTGTTCTCGCGGAGACCCAGGACCGTTGGAGACAGCGGTGGAGGGTCGGAGCGGTGAGGGCTTGAATCGGGCACGGGGCTTGTTCTCGCGGAGACCCAGGACCGTTGGAGACAGCGGTGGAGGGTCGGAGCGGTGAGGGCTTGAATCGGGCACGGGGCTTGTTCTCGCGGAGACCCAGGACCGTTGGAGACAGCGGTGGAGGGTCGGAGCGGTGAGGGCTTGAATCGGGCACGGGGCTTGTTCTCGCGGAGACCCAGGACCGTTGGAGACAGCGGTGGAGGGTCGGAGCGGTGAGGGCTTGAATCGGGCACGGGGCTTGTTCTCGCGGAGACCCAGGACCGTTGGAGACAGCGGTGGAGGGTCGGAGCGGTGAGGGCTTGAATCGGGCACGGGGCTTGTTCTCGCGGAGACCCAGGACCGTTGGAGACAGCGGTGGAGGGTCGGAGCTTACCAAATCCCGTAACGTTCCACACTCCATAGGGAGGGTTTCTGGGGAAGCCGCTGATTGGTGGGAGCAGACTAGAGGAAGCAGCTGATTGGGTGCAACCTCAGGTTAGCATTTCTGCTTTTTGGTTAAAGGTACAGTGATTTAGTAAGGGTACAGTGAGCTAAGGGAGGCTAGGGAAGCGGAAAATCAAAATGTGACAGGAGGATCCAGAATGTGTGAAGATAAAGCTCTAGATGTAAAAGGGGCAAAAACGGAAGGAAGGGTAGTAAAAATCATCTGAAAGTGCTTTATCTAAATGCGCTGTACACGGTATTAGTGAGACCACATTTGGAATACTGTGTACAGTTCTGGGGTCCATACTTAAGAAAGGATGTACTAGCCCTGGAGGCAGTGCAGCGAAGGTTTACAAGATTAATTCCTGCAATGAGGGGATTGACATATGAGGAAAGGTTAAGTAAGCTGGGACTCTACTCTTTGGAGTTTAGAAGAATGAGAGGCGATCTCATTGAAACGTATAAGATCGTGAGGGGCCTTGATCGGGTGGATGCACCGAGGATGTTCCCAATGATCGGGGAGGCTAGAACTAGGGGACATAGTTGCAGAGTGAGGGGGGGCTCTTTTAAAACTGAGATGAGGAAGAACTTCTTCACCCAGAGGGTGGTTAGTTTGTGGAGTTCACTGCCCCAGGGAGCAGTGGAAGCAGAAACGTTAAATTTATTTAAGTCAAAAATAGATGGTTTTTTAGCTGCCAAGGGGATAAGGGGCTACGGGGAGAGGGCAGGGATATGGACCTAGGTATGGTTAGTATAGTAGACCTGAGTGATCTCCTGGACAAGTGTCGATCGCCTGGATTGGGGTCGGAGAGGAATTTCCCGGATTTTTTTCCCGAATTGGACCTGGGTTTTTATCCGGTTTTTTGCCTCCCCCAGGAGATCACGCGGTTCTTGGGGTGGAGAGGGGTGATAGCGGTATAGAGGGGAGGGTAGTGTCTTGTGTTCTGTGTCTTGTGTCTACTGTTTGTGGGTAAGTGTGTCTGTTTAGTGTTCAGCCATGAGTGAATGGCGGTGCGGGCTCGACGGACCTGATGGTCTACTCTCGCACCTACTTTCTATGATTCTATGATTCTATGATCTGCATACTTACTAATCCAATTTACCACACCATTCAGGTAGTGGACCCAACACAGATCCCTGAGGCACCCCATTAGTCACCGGCCTCCAACCTGACAAACAGCCATCCACCATTACTCTCTGGCATCTCCCATTCAGCCACTGTTGAATCCATCTTGCTACTCCACCATTAATACCCAACAATTTAACCTTCTTAACCAACCTTCCATGTGGTGATCAATTAGACTTATTGTAAAGCAGAGAGGTTTAAGGATGAAAAACTGTAGTAATTCAAAATTCTAATTTCACAGGCGGGGATGAAGTTCTATGAAGTCAAACAAGATATTGTCTCTCACATTACCTTATATGCACCTTATATGCATAGTATATATTTTACGGTTTGCAAGCAGGGGAAAAAAATTAGCAAACTTCGCAATTACTTTGTCGACAGTGCAATGTGATAATCATTTAACACAAGCTTCTATTTAATGTTCATGGATCTTTGTGAATGGGCACAAAATCAATGGATTTTTTTTATATACGCTAAAGTTTAATGGCTCATGGAGGTTAAATGATTTCTCGCTGACATTAATCAGCCTTGAATTACCTGTTTAGCTGAAAAGCGATGTTGATAACTTAAACATTTTTAAGAGCAAAGCATGGCGTGCAAAACTGGCTTACGGATACGGCAACTTGACTTATCACACTGCTGCAAATTATACAGCTAGGGAGACGTAATTGCTACCAGTAAAATAAATGTGTGCTAGACCATGAGTGCAGAGGCTCTGCAAGGTTCACTAACATCTCTGATGAGAGCTGGCATTTATCGACACATATAGCACAATGTGTCATGTACATAGTTGTTGTAAACTCGCTTTCCTCTAGGTGCAACATTAATAGAGGTTGGAAAGTAAAATAATTGATTGGAGAAGTGGATAGAATTTTTACCATGGATTTTGGTTGCAGCACAAAAGCAGATCTCTTTCCGATTGTAAAACATGGGATAACTTCTGTTTAACATTCAAATGTCACTTGGTTGAATCCAAATCAAACCAGAGAGACAGCAATGAAAGTCTTTCTTTTTACAGCTATTGATTAAAAACTCCAGCTTTCTCAAACTTTGCAGTATTCACTACACAGATACAAGATATTTTATTATGTCATTTGAACCTAAGTTCAAACGAGATTTCATTTCTGCAGTCGTACAAACAAGAAAAAAAACCTAAGACACAATTAACACAATTTACATAAACATCCATCACAGTGAATCTCCAAACACCTCCTCACTGTGATGGAAGGCAAAGTCTTGTCTCTCCCCTGTTCCTTACTCTTCTCCCGATGTTAGAGCCCCTAGCGGGCTACGGTAAGTCCCAGAATAGTGAGAGGCTTGGATAGAGTGGATGTGGAGAGGATGTTTCCACTCGTGGGCGAGTATAGGACTAGAGGTCATAGCCTCAGAATTAAAGAACGTTCTTTTAGGAAGGAGATGAGGTGAAATTTCTTTAGTCAAAGGGTGGTGAATCTGTCGAATTCGTTGCCACAGTCAGTGGATATTTTTTAGGAAGATATAGATAGATTCTTGATTAGTACAGGTATCAGGGGTTATGGGGAGAAGGCAGGAGAATGGGGTTAGGAGGGAGAGATAGATCAGTCATGATTGAATGACGGAGTAGACTTGATGGGCCTAATGGCCTAATTCTACTCCTATCCCTTATGAAGACAATTGAATGGATTCAATAGACAAGGTTTTCTTGCTTTCTGAGGCAGGTGTTCCTGAGCATAGGAACAGTTCTCCAAAATCTACAATAAATGAGGAATTAAATGTTCCTTCATGTTGCAGAAGCATAATGTTTAAAAACAAAGGAAGGAGTGGTCTCCCCAGAACCAAAATCTCCCTTGTAGAGAGAGTCAGCAGATAGAAGGGAGATAGAACACTTGGTTGAGTGGAGCGGCAACAAGAACATAGAAACATAGAAAATAGGTGCAGGAGTAGGCCATTCGGCCCTTCGAGCCTGCACCGCCATTCAATATGATCATGGCTGATCATCCAACTCAGTATCCTGTACCTGCCTTCTCTCCATACCCCCTGATCCCTTTAGCCACAAGGGCCACATCTAACTCCCTCTTAAATATAGCCAATGAACTGGCCTCAACTACCTTCTGCGGCAGAGAATTCCAGAGATTCACCACTCTCTGTGTGAAAAAAGTTTTCCTCATCTCGGTCCTAAAAGATTTCCCCCTTATCCTTAAACTGTGACCCCTTGTTCTGGACTTCCCCAACATCGGGAACAATCTTCCTGCATCTAGCCTGTTCAACCCCTTAAGAATTTTGTACGTTTCTATAAGATCCCCCCTCAATCTTCTAAATTCTAGCGAGTACAAACCGAGTCTATCCAGTCTTTCTTCATATGAAAGTCCTGACATCCCAGGAATCAGTCTGGTGAACCTTCTCTGTACTCCCTCTATGGCAAGAATGTCTTTCCTCAGATTAGGAGACCAAAACAGTACGCAAAACTCCAGGTGTGGTCTCACCAAGACCCTGTACAACTGCAGTAGAACCTCCCTGCTCCTATACTCAAATCCTTTTGCTATGAATGGTAACATACCATTCGCCTTCTTCACTGCCTGCTGCACCTGCATGCCTACTTTTAATGACTGGTGTACCTTGACACCCAGGTCTCGTTGCATCTCCCCCTTTCCTAATCGGCCATCATTCAGATAATAATCTTGTTTCCTGTTTTTGCCACCAAAGTGGATAACCTCACACTTATCCACATTATACTGCATCTGCCATGCATTTGCCCACTCACCCAGCCTATCCAAGTCACCTTGCAGCCTCCTAGCATCCTCCTCACAGCTAACACTGCCCCCCAGCTTCGTGTCATCCGCAAACTTGGAGATGTTGCATTCAATTCCCTCGTCCAAATCATTAATATATATCGTGAATAGCTTGAGTCCCAGAACAGAGCCTTGCGGTACCCCACTAGTCACTGCCTGCCATTGTGAAAAGGACCCGTTTACTCCTATTCTTTGCTTCCTGTCTGCCAGCCAGTTCTCTATCCACATCAATACTGAACCCCCAATACCGTGTGCTTTAAGTTTGTATACTAATCTCTTATGTGGGACCTTGTCGAAAGCTTTCTGAAAGTCCAGATATAACACATCCACTGGTTCTCCCTTATCCACTCTACTAGTTACATCCTCGAAAAATTCTATAAGATTCGTCAGACATGATTTACCGTTCATAAATCCATGCTGACTTTGTCCAATGATTTCACCACTTTCCAAATGTGCTGCTATCCCATCTTTAATTACTGATTCTAGCAGTTTCCCCACTACCGACGTTAGACTAACTGGTCTGTAATTCCCCGTTTTCTCGCTCCCTCCCTTTTTAAAAAGTGGTGTTACATTAGCTACCCTCCAATCCTCAGGAACTACTCCAGAATCTAAAGAGTTTTGAAAAATTATCACTAATGCATCCACTATTTCTGCGGCTACTTCCTTAAGTACTCTGGGATGCAGCCTATCTGGCCCTGGGGATTTATCGGCCTTTAATCCATTCAATTTACCCAACACCACTTCCTGGCTAACCTGGATTTCACTCAGTTCCTCCATCTCATTTGACCCCCGGTCCCCTGCTATTTCCGGCAGATTATTTATGTCTTCCTTAGTGAAGACAGAACCAAAGTAGTTATTCAATTGTCCTTGTTCCCCATGATCAATTCACCCGTTTCTGACTGCAAGGGACCTACATTTGTTTTAACTAATCTTTTTCTCTTCACATATCTATAAAAGCTTTTGCAGTCAGTTTTTATGTTCCCTGCCAGTTTTCTTTCATAATCTATTTTCCCTTTCCTAATTAAGCCCTTTGTCCTCCTCCGATGGTCTCTGAATTTCTCCCAGTCCTCTGGTAGGCTGCTTTTTCTGGCTAATTTGTACGCTTCATCTTTTGTTTTGATACTATCCCTGATTTCCCTTGTTATCCACGGATGCACTACCTTCCATGATTTATTTTTTTGCCAAACTGGGATGAACAATTGTTGTAGTTCATCCATGCAATCTTTAAATGCCTTCCATTGCATATCCACCGTCAACCCATTAAGAATCAATCGCCAGTCAATCTTGGCCAATTCACGTCTCATACCCTCAAAGTTACCTTTCTTTAAATTCAGGACCCTTGTTTCTGAATTAACGATGTCACTCTCCATCCTAATGAAGAACTCAACCATATTATGGTCACTCTTGCACAAGGGGCCACGCACAACAAGACTGCTAACTAACCCTTCCTCATTACTCAATACCCGGTCTAGAATAGCCTGCTCTCTCGTTGGTTCCTCTACATGTTGGTTTAGAAAACTATCCCGCTGTGGCGGTCCCTGTGGGGTAGGCCACTCATTGGATCATCCCCCTCGCCGATTGAGGGACAGGGGCATTGGTCTGCCACGGGGTTTCCTGACGACTCCCCAGGGGCGGAGATTCGGGGTTTCCTGTCGACTCCCCAGGGGCAGAGATAAGGGTGTCGTGTGTGTGTTCTCGTACTGCTACCATTAAAAAGCTTCTTTAGAATCCGCCTGGTGTCCGGTCTTTTCCTGACCTCGACCAGGCCACTACACTGGTGACCCCGCGTCGTTCATCACGCATCGTGATGGAGAATAACGCCGTTGCGTTGAAGCTCCCAACTCTATGGACCGAAGAACCCGAAACCTGGTTCCAGCTGGCAGAGGCACAGTTTGCCGTGAGAGGTATCACGCAGGATGAGACTAAATATTATTATGTGGTTGGCTCGTTTGACCAACTAACTGCGAGGCGAGTTAAGCCTTTCCTCAGGGCCCCCCCGGTAGCGAACAAATATGATGGCCTTAAAGCATTTATCATCAGGAGGTTTGGCCTGGGTGACGCCGAGCGGGCAGCTCGCATTTTCAGAATGGACGGCCTGGGCGACCGCAAGCCGTCTGCCCTCCTGGAAGACATGCTCACCCTAATGGGGGACCATGAGCCGTGTTTTTTATTTAAATATGCTTACCTGCAGCAGCTGCCTCCCGACATTCGCATGCAGCTCGCCAGGGATCCGTTTACCGACATGCAGGCGCTGGGTGAACAAGCCGACGAGCTGTGGAATTCTCACCATCACAACCTGGAAGCAGTGGACGTCCTTCCCGAGGCGTTTGGAGACTCAGAGCAGGTCGGGACCGCTATCCACCGCGTCTCCGCTGCTCCCGGTCGGCCCCCGCGGCAAAATCTGGCGGCCATTGCGCATTCCACAGCAGGCACGTCCTTCCAGCACGGCCAGCCTGCAGTTCGAACCAATGCCAGCAGAGGTCGCTGGCGTTCAAACCAGCCCAATTCGCCTGCAGTTCAACCAGACGCCAGCAAGGTTGGTTGGTGTTATTACCATCGCCGCTGGGGAGCTGCAGCCCGGCTTTGTCGACCACCCTGTTCGTTCTCGGGAAACTGAAGGGCCGGTCGTCAGAGATTCCTTCGGCGGCCGGCACGATTCATCGCGTTTTCGCTTGGGACCGCCGCAGTGGGGGACGTTTCCTCGTCGACACTGGTGCGGAAGTGAGTGTTCTGCCTCCCTCCATTGCCGACATCCGTGCGGGCAAACAAGGCCCCCTCCTCACCGCGGCGAACGGGAGTGCTATTCGCACCTACGGGTTTCGCACCATCCCGCTCAACTTTGGCCGCAACTCGTTTTCGTGGAGGTTCGTCATTGCAGACGTTTCCCAGCCGCTGCTGGGCGCCGACTTCCTTCAAGCCCATTCACTGCTCGTGGATGTCAAGCGGCGGCGCCTGTTGCACTCTGTCACGCTGGAGCCGGTCTTCCTCCGTACTGGCGATCCGGTAGTACGCCCTGATGGCCCCCTGTCATCCGTGGATGCGACTTTCGCGCGCATCCTGGCAGATTTTCCCGGCATTCTCGAACCCCACTTCTGCTCCTCCACCCCGAAGCACGGGGTGGAGCACCATATCCCCACTACTGGCCCGCCTGTGCACGCCCGAGCACGTCGTCTCGCCCCAGACAAGCTCCGTCTAGCTCGGGAGGAGTTCCGCCAGATGGAGGCGATGGGCATCGTGCGTCCCTCCGGTAGCCCATGGGCCTCACCGCTCCACATGGTCCCTAAGAAGAACGGGGGCTGGCGCCCGTGTGGGGATTACCGTCGCCTGAACGATGCGACCGTCCCCGACAGGTATCCGGTCCCGCACATTCAGGACTTCAATGCCCATCTTGCTGGAGCATCCATATTTTCCAAGGTGGACCTCGTGCGGGGGTACAATCAGATTCCGGTCCGCCCCGACGATATCCCGAAGACGGCAATTATCACACCATTTGGTCTGTTCGAGTTTGTGCGGATGCCGTTTGGGTTGAAGAATGCCGCGCAGGCCTTTCAGCGGCTTATGGACTGCGTGTGCCGCGAATTGGACTTTGTCTTTGTGTACCTGGACGACATACTCGTGGCCAGTCGCTCGCGGCAGGAGCACTGCACCCACCTCCGTCAACTGTGTCAGCGCCTCAGCAATTTCGGTTTGGCTATCAACGCGTCCAAGTGCCGTTTCGGGGTGACGGCTATCGACTTCCTCGGCCACCGCGTGACAGCACAAGGGGTGGTGCCTCTGCCGACCAGGGTGGACGCTATCCGCAGGTTCCCCCGTCCGACCACAGTTAGGGGCCTGCAGGAATTCGTGGGGATGGTCACTTTCTATCACCGCTTCCTGCCGTCAGCGGCTGCAGTCATGCGTCCGCTTTTCCACCTGATTGCTGGTCATCGCAGGGAGGTTGATTGGTCCGTGGAAGCAACAGCGGCATTTGAGAGGGCTAAGGAGGCACTGGCTGATGCCACAATGCTCGTCCACCCACGAGAGGACGCCACGAGCGCCTTGACGGTGGATGCTTCTGAGGTTGCGGTTGGGGCAGTGTTGGAGCAGCTCGTTGAGGGTTCCTGGCGGCCACTTGCCTTCTTCAGCAGGCATCTCAGTGGTCCTCAGCGTCGTTACAGCGCCTTCGACCGTGAGCTCCTTGCCCTGTATCTCGCCGTACGTCATTTCCGGTATTTTCTGGAGGGGAGACCATTCACTGCATTCATGGACCACAAGCCACTGACCTTCGCGTTCGCCAAGGTATCAGACCCGTGGTCTGCCCGGCAGCAGAGGCAGTTGGCGTATGTGTCCGAGTACACTACCTCCATCCGGTTCATTGAGGGCAAATTTAACAGGGTGGCCGATGCCTTATCAAGACCTGCAGTCCACACGGTTCTCCAGGTCGGTGAGGGGATCAACTATTCCGCCCTGGCAGCCGCTCAGCTTGCCGACGAGGAGATGGTCGCCTACCGTACGGCGGTTTCGGGCCTGCAGTTGGAGGACGTTGTCTGTGGCCCTGGGGGTACCACGCTGCTGTGCGATGTCTCCTCTGGAGTTCCTCGACCCATCGTTCCCATCGCCTGGCGGCGCAGGGTGTTTGACGTGCTCCATGGACTTGCACATCCCTCCATCAGGGCGACAGTAGCCCTGGTAGCCTCCCGCTTCATGTGGCACGGGCTGCGGAAGGAGGTTGGACATTGGGCGCGCACTTGCATCCCGTGCCAGACTGCCAAGGTGCAACGACATGTGCACGCGCCATTGCAGGAGTTCCCCATTCCTCATAAACGTTTCGACCACATTCATGTGGACATCGTGGGGCCGCTGCCGTCGTCCCAGGGCATGACGTACCTATTCACCGTTGTGGACTGCTTCACGCGGTGGCCTGAAGCCATTCCGCTGCAGAATTCCACAACAACCACCTGTGCTCGAGCATTGCTGGCGCACTGGATCGCCCGGTTCGGTGTTCCACTGGACATAACGTCCGACCGGGGGCCTCAGTTCACGTCAGAGCTGTGGTCGGCCATGGCACGCCTCCTGGGTGTTCGTCTGCACCACACGACGGCGTACCACCCGCAGTCGAACGGCCTAGTGGAGCGGTTTCACCGGCAGCTTAAGGGTGCCCTGAGGGCGCGGCTCACTGACCCAGACTGGGTAGACGCTCTACCGTGGGTTTTGCTGGGGATACGCACCGCACCCAAGGAGGACTTGGCCTCCTCCTCCGCCGAGTTGGTGTATGGGTCTCCGTTAACGGTGCCCGGGGAGTTCATCCCGCCGGCACGTGGCCAGGTGGAGCAGCCTTCGGACGCTCTGCAACGTCTTCGGCAGACGGTGGGCAAGCTGGCGCCGGTGCCCACGTCTCGTCATGGGTCCTTCCGTCCGCACGTTCCCTCTGCTCTGGAGAACTGCCAGTTTGTTTTTCTGCGCAGGGATGCACATCGGACACCTCTACAGCGGCCGTACGAAGGTCCCTTCCGGGTCTTGGAACATGGCTCGTCGACTTTCGTCCTGGACATTGGGGGTCGGCGTGAGACTGTTTCAGTTGCGCGGTTGAAGCCAGCACATATCGATATCGATCGGCCGGCGCTGGTGGCGCTGCCCCGAAAGCGAGGGCGGCCTCTGTCTAGGGTACCTCCTCCTCTGGCTACTTCGTCCCCCGCACTTGTTGACCAGGCGCCTGTTCCAGGGCTGAGCGTTGTGTGCACCCGGGCTGGCCGCCGTGTACGCCCTCCTGTCCGTTTCGTACCTCGGGTACTTGGGGGGGGTCCTGTGGCGGTCCCTGTGGGGTAGGCCACTCATTGGATCATCCCCCTCGCCGATTGAGGGACAGGGGCATTGGTCTGCCACGGGGTTTCCTGACGACTCCCCAGGGGCGGAGATTCGGGGTTTCCTGTCGGCTCCCCAGGGGCAGAGATAAGGGTGTCGTGTGTGTGTTCTCGTACTGCTACCATTAAAAAGCTTCTTTAGAATCCGCCTGGTGTCCGCTCTTTTCCTGACCTCGACCAGGCCACTACACCGCATACATTCCAAGAAATCCTCTTCCTCAGCACCCTTGCCAATTTGATTCACCCAATCTATATGTAGATTGAAGTCACCCATTATAACTGTTTTACCTTTGTTGCACGCATTTCTAATTTCCTGTTTGATGCCATCCCCAACTCCACTACTACTGTTAGGTGGCCTGTACACAACTCCCACTAGCGTTTTCTGCCCCTTAGTGTTTCGCAGCTCTACCCATATCGATTCCACATCCTCAAAGCTAATGTCCTTCCTTTCTATTGCGTTAATCTGCTCTCTAACCAGCAACGCTACCCCACCTCCTTTCCCTTTCTGTCTATCCCTCCTGAATATTGAATATCCCTGGATGTTCAGCTCCCAGCCTTGGTCACCCTGGAGCCATGTCTCCGTGATCCCAACTATATCATAGTCATTAATAGCTATCTTCACATTCAACTCATCCACCTTATTACGAATGCTCCTTGCATTGAGACACAAAGCCTTCAGGCTTGTTTTTACAACACTCTTACCCCTTATACTATTATGCTGAAAGGTGGCCCTTTTAGATTTTTGCCCTGGATTTGCCAGCTTGCCACTTTTACTTTTCACCTTGCTACCTATTGCTTCTACCCTCATTTTACACCCCTCTGTCTCTACGCTCACACATTTAAGAAACCCTTTCCCTTTAACTCCATCCTCCACTATCCCATTCAACACCCCACCCCCCTTATTCAGTTTAAAACCACCTGTGTAGCAGTGGCAAACCTGCCTGCCAGAATGCTGGTCCCACACTTGTTAAGAACCTCTCCCTCAACATCAACAGTGGTAAGGAACTAATCGTTGATTTTGGAAAAGGGATGTGAGGAGACCACTTGGCAATTTTCAGTGGAGGATTGGTGGTGGAAGCAGTTTGCAGCTTCAAATTCCCGAGTGATCTTGGATGATCTGTCCAAAGCCTAACATGCGGATTTAATCATTAAGAAACCCTCTCCACTATCAAAAGTATATACATGAGGCCATGCCTTCTTCTATCTGCTACTGTCCAGTAGGAGGTACAAAATCACACACCACCAGGTTCAGGAAGAACCTAATGGGTTTTTACTCTTATTTATAGGGTGATTTAAAAAAAAAAGTACATTTCATAGCATGGACCAATAATCTGTACACATATTAAGGTCACTTCATGTATCTATTGTTTGGAAGCTTGTCATAGTTTAGTACATGCATGATACCTTCATTTTGTGTTTATCTTCCGTGACAATTATCATTCACGTTGGACATAGCTCAATGTGCTATCTGCAATAGTTCACAAATGTGCCACTTCACATGTTTTTGCCTGGAGTTTAGACCACTATAAAATTACTTGAATAATGACGACAAATTTGGGCCTAGGCAGTCAGAAATAAATTGTCCATTTTGAGACGGAGGTTGTTCACGGTGAGGTTTTTGTCCATCCTTAACATTACTTCCCACAATTGTCTCCAATAGAGCTGTAATCAATTGCCTGAAATAAGAGCACTGCGGCAGTATGAGAGATATTGGTATGGTTCTCATAGTAGCAAGTCATTCTCATGGTGTAACACAATCTCTGGTTGATGGTTTAAGTGTAGAATATAGCTTTTAGCTAGAATGTAGCTGAGTAAGGAAAAAGAAGGCATAGACCTCTTTCTTTTGGAAGGTGCTACCAGCCTCCAGTCCCCAGAACTCGTTGCCATCTTCACCCATGTCTGTCCAAGGTATCAGCAGGATGAATGCTAAAAGGTCTCATCTGCCAGCACTTTTTGCAGTGGGATTTACAGGAATGATGTGAGCAACAATGATCTAAATAATTTTGAATGGGAAAACTGAGTAAAATATCTTAATCTTTGATTCCAGGCTCCAGGATATCACTTATTTAAAAAAAAATAAAGACTGTTTACCATTTATTGCATTTAAATTGATACTAAATTACAATTGAATTACAAAAAATAATCCACACTGCAACAATGCATTAGAAAATGCACATCAGTTTTAACCTTTCATATCTTTTGCAGATATTCTCACGTTAAATCAAATACAAGGACCCAAGCACCAAAAGATAAAATACATTCTTTATGTGTGATTTACAAATTAAGATTATTGGCTAAAGCTTATTTGCATGATAGGCAACTATTTGCTTTGACCATAGTCACAGTGAAAGGGAACAATTGTTACTAATTTAACAAAGAAGCTGAATTGCTGATCAGTCACATGGTGATCTCTGGCTAATTCTCCAGTATTACTTTTGTCCTTTTATTTCCAACATGGTTCATCTTCAGTAGATCTATGTCTACTTATATCACCACTGAGCTTTATACTTATCCTTTGGAGAGTCGCAAGAGCAGCCGTTAACAAAATGAAAACTTCTCCCTTACATTTATTAGCAGTGGCATCATGGTCATTGAAACAAGTACTCACTAAAAATTCAAGTGTTACACCAACAAAGTGGCATTTTAATGGAATAGCTCTGAATACTTTAGAACAATTTTTCTGTTCTGCCAGTGTAAGTATAAGTTCTCAATGAACTGTGGGGTTGTTTTCAATATGCATTTTGGGGACGTTGCTGTATACTTAATATAATATGTAATAAAATGAAAATAAAGTTTCTTGTCTTACCTAACATTTAGGGAAGTTCACAGTAAACAAAATATGTATAATGATGTAGTACCTCATATTTATTTTCACGGTTTGTGTCTGTTAAATACAACGGACAAAAATTACAAATACAATGATTGACGGTTCTGTAGCAAGTTAGAAGAATATTTGTCATATTTGGAAGATGGATGGCTTCTTACTTTAAAATAATGCAGGAAGGCATGCAGGTTACAGGTACTGTTTCTGCTGCAGAATAATTAATCTTCCCTTGAGGCAAGGAATGAGATCCAGAACATCATTTGCATTGACTGTGAAGGACCAACAGCTAAGATGTCCCAACTTGAAGAAACTGAACAAGGAACTAAGGGTGGCACAGTGGCTCAACGGTAGAGTTGCTGCCTTACAGAACCAAAGACCTGGGTTTAATTCTGAGTACGTGTGCTATCTGTACGGAGTTTGTATGTGTGTCTGCGTGGGTTTTCTCCGAGTGCTCCAGTTCCCTCCCATATTCCAAAGATGTGCAGGTTTGTATGTTAATTGGCTTCTTTCCATTGTCCCAAGTGTGTAGGATAGAACTAGAGTACATGTGCTTATTGGTTAGCATGGTCTTGGTGGGCCAAAGGGCCCGTTTCCATATTGTATCTCTAACAGTACAACAAAATGCTCACAGTCACCTGATTCTGAGGCTTGGCACGGACACTTTAATAACTGGCACTGGCCACTCAAATCAGCTGCCCCGGACATTTTTATGATTGGTTTTACTATATTTTAACGTTGTTGTTTTACCTGCTTTTAACTATTTATACTGTTCCATCAGGGACTGGATTGTTTTTAGTGTTATTATGTGTGAAATGTTTTAAATTTCATGTGCGATGCTCCGGTATTCCCTGGGAAACGTCTTTTCATTTTGCACTGTACAACTGTTGCTTGCAAGATGACAATAAAGGTTGATTGATTGATTGATTGATAAACTAAAAAACTAAACCAGAAATAAGCTGGAAGTGCTACAAAAGTCAAACACACTTAGAAAAGGTAAAACTCTTCAAAAACATTGAACACTTCTAACCATTTTTAATCACAATATCAATCACAATCACACAATCAATAATACTTTATTAGCCAAGTATGTTTTGCAACTTATGAGCAATTTCATTTGCCAAGTCAGTCATACAAATAAAAAGCAACAGAACACACAAAATACATTTGAACATAAACATCCACCACATTCCTCACTGTGATAGAAGGTGAATAAAAAGTTTAATCTGCTCCCTTAGCTCTCCCGCGGGGTCGGGGGCCTAGAGCCCCCCCCCCCCCCCCCTTGATGGGACGACCTTGACTCCCATAGCTGGCTGCGTTTTGGGCCCTCAGCGTTGGGGTGATCCAGCTCCTGCATTGGGGGGGGATGACAGCTCCCTCGCGTTGGCCGATCGAATCCCGTATCAGGGCTAGTTGAGCCTCTGCATTCATCCGAACTCCCTACTAACCTCTCCCGACTGCAAGCTCTTGATGGTAAGTCCACAGGCTGTGGTTGGAGCAATCCCAGGCAAGAGATCGGCTTTGATATTAAGTATGCGCCCTGCGCTTGTGTCCAAGGTCAGTCCGAGGAGGCCTACAGCTCCATCGATATTAGGCCGCAAAGCGACTGGAGACACGACCCAGAAACATGACATCTCTGGCAAGGTAAGAAACTGAAAAAAAAGTTCCCCCCTCCCCCCACATAAAACAAACCAGAGAACATTTACATAAGGTTATAAAAAATGTTTTAAAAAACGGGGGGAAAAAACAGACTGTTGCCAATCGTTCGGCACCCCTGGTTGTATTGACAATCCTTAATCACATTAGGAACCTAAGCAGAAGACATTGAAAGAACATCAAGAAATAATTACAAGAGTGCACGATAATCCGATCTAAATCTCTTTATAACATTTTTTTTTTTTAAAACACCTCTGGAGACTTTCCTTTCTTTCAAATCTGGGGGAAAAAGCTAAAAACTTAAGTGGAATGCAATCAGAACTGCTACACAGAGCTTCACCACAGTTCTGCACTTGCCCTGAATTAAACACTGGCATGACACATAAATGTAAACAGTAATGGAGAGAGTCCATTATTCAACAACCTTTGACTGACATGAAAATTTCCTGAACAAAATTTGAGCTGTTATGTCCCAGCCATGACTCATTTGTCTCTGAATCATAAGATGTGGATTCAGATCCCATCCCAAGGACCTGTGCTTTTCTTTGATCCTCAAGGTAGACATAAGGAACAGTAATGTAATTGTTAAGAAACTGGATTACCAGTCAGGGTTTGGACTACTGATCCACAGACAGGAAATCAAATTCCATCACTCCAACGACTCTAGAATTTATAGGTCATAAGGTCGTAAGGAATAGGAGTAGAATTAGGCCATTCGGCCCCTCATAGAATTAGGCCATTCGGCACTGTATCTCTAAAGTCTAAAGTAAAGGAAGGAACAATTGTGGTTTAAAATAAGGCCATTGGTGATAGGAGCAGAATTAGGCCATTCTGCCCATCAAGTCTACTCCGCAATTCAATCATGGCTGATCTATCTCTCCCTCCTAACTCCATTCTCCTGCCTTCTCCCCATAACCTCTGACACCTGTACTAATCAAGAAACAGAGTATATTAGGGTAATTAAGTACATTTGGAATATAAATAAAAATGTTAATGCCAGTAGTGGTGAACTTGAAAACTTGAAACCACCTGATTCCAATCAAAATACAAATGATTGATGAATATCCTCCAAGGAGGGGAATCTGCCATCCTTGCCCAAACTGGCCCATGTGCGACTCCAGATGCATCAACATGGTTGAATCTTAACTGCTGCCTCAGTTCAAGGACAATTAATGCTGGCAACTGCCAGTGAAGAACACATTCGATGTGTAAATAAAAATCATAGCACTTTGAAGTATGGAAGTTTTATTCAAACAATTCAATCAGACAGCACAGAGTTGCTGCTTCACAATGCCAGATAACTGGGTTTGATCCTGACCCCGGGTGGCTGTCTGTGTGGTGTTTGCACATTCTCCTTGTGACCGTGTGGGTTTTCTCTGGGTGCTTTGGTTTCTTCCAATATCCTAATGCAGGTTTGTAGGTTAATTGGCCTTTGTAAATTGCCCCGAGTCTGATGGGAGTGGATACAAAAGTGTGATAACATAGAACGAGTGTGAATGGATATTTGATAGTGGAGTGGATTCAGTGGGCCCAAGGGCCTGCTTCCACTCTGTGTCATTAAACTAAACTGAACTGAACCAATATTCATCAGACAGTAAACTTCACAAATCTGATTGTCTGGTTGTTATGACATTATTCTACATTATCATAGCAATTTATTATGCCCATTATATTGCTGCCTTGTGTACAGCAGTGATTATGTTTCTATACTTTGCATTTTGGATCATACTGAGTTGACGAACAAGGCTGTCCAATTGCAAGCCACATTTTTATGCAGAGGCCTGAGATTTCCAAGTAAGAAAGTTTGTGTCTTCTATATTTGCTTGGAAATCATTAAATGGAGCTGTTCTGCCACATGTCATTGCTGCAACTTTTTCCGCTCTCCCTGAGCGGAACAGTTTTAAGGGTAATCGGCAACCTTGTAGCAAGGTTATTGTTGAATGACCTGGCCTTTGATTCCAGGGCACTTTCCAGTTAATCAGATGCATGCAATGTGAGAGCACCGACTTGAAGCTCAAGATCAAGGTCAGCTGCTTGCAAAACAGAAATACACAGCGCCCAGGGAGTTGGAAGCTGTGCCATGACCACAGATTTGTTCCCTCTAGACTGGAAATTGCTGTAAACAAATTGGTATTCATGTAACATAAGTTTAACCCCAAATTATACAGTGGTTTTAACTCGGTTAACTTCTCCACCAAAAAAGCAAACAACATGTTATTTGTTGTTGATTTAGAAAATTCTTAGTCACATTTTGAAACGAAGAAACCTTATTTCTCCAGTTATTTGCTCGAACTAAAATGAAAATTCAATTTGATTTGACATTTTATGGCATTTATAAAATATCTATTCTTATAATTGTTTATGTCCAAAAACGTCTAATACATACCTGTTCCTCGTGCACAGAGAATAAATTGCAATGTATATCATTTTAATTAAATACTTTAGCGCACAGGCATTTTTATCAATGGTTTGGGAGGAACAAAGCCTTTCATTTTCTGAGAAAACAGTACATTTTTAACATTTCCAGAAGTGCTGTGGTGAAATCCTAGTTTGGTTGTCATGTAGTTAAATATGATTATATATGCATCAGAGAATGACATGTTCGGGTTACCAATGCATATTAACCTTGGAGAAATTGAAATTTTCACTTCTTTCACACTATTGACTGAGCTGAAATTCCACTTCAGTGCCTTTGGCATGCACGCTTCATCTCCTATTTTCTGAAATAAGTACTTCTCTGCAGATGTAATGGATGGTTTGAAACTCAGCTACGCAGGGCTAATATCAAAACATCTTAGCAGAAATCCATAAGGGTGGAACATTTGTCATTTTTAAGTATTTTCGCAATGCGATTTAACTCAGAAATATTTTAAATTACTAACATTTTCAGTAACACACCAAAATGAGAGGTTAGAGAATTTGGATTTGTATTACTTGAAATTTGGAGAATGAGGGGCGACATTATTCAAATATGCAAGATCCTGCAGGGGCTTTACAGGGTAGGTATTGAGATCCTTTCACTCGTGGGACAGTCGCGGACAAGAAGGCATAACTAAGGGTCCTGTCATTTAAAATTGTGGTGTGTAGAATCTCCTTCTATCAGAGGATAGAGAATTTCTTGAATTCTCTGCTCTGGCGATAGTGAAGGCCAGGTCATTAGATACATTTAAGGAGGAGATGGATAAATATTTGAAAGATCAAGAATTTAATCCAGAGTTTAACTCAAGCAAGTGTGAGGTGTTGCATTTTGGGAGGTTGAATGTAAGGAGAGAGTATACAGTTAATGGCAAGACCTTTAGCAGCATTGATGTGCAGAGGGATCTTGGAATCCAAATTCATAGCTTATTGAAGGTGTCAACACAAATAGAGAGGGTGGTAAAGAAGGCATAAGGTATGCTTGCTTTCATTGCTAGGGGATTTACAAGAGTCCAGAGCTCTATAGTTCTTTGGTCAGGCTGCATTTGCAATACAGAGTGCTGTTCTTGTTAGCCCATTCAGGAAAAATGTGGAAACTTTGGAAAAGATGCAGAGAAGGTTTACCAGAATGCTGCCTGGATAGAGTGTTTCAGGTAGAGGGAGAAGTTGGATAGACTTGGATTGTTTTCTCTGGAATCTCTCCAACACGAGAAGGTAATACAAGGTGAAAGTATATAATAATATCTCATCTCCTCCCCTACTAGGGTTATTTAAAATATTAGCTACCTGTAGGCTTTATTGGTGTTTCCAAGCCTGGTTAGACTTTACCAAGTCTGCAGCAGAGATGCACAGTTACCAAGATTTATTTTTCTTTATTAGGACTTAACTCAGAGATAAGTGGGTGTTCTAGTACATGTTCCTTTAAGGGTGTCCTTAATGAAATATACCATATGCTGCAGCAGTAAATACACCCATAGAGTTGGGCCAGAGCCTCGTTGTCCTTGGCTACCAAGATCACAGTGATCATCAACCTTAATGCATCTGGTTATTTCCAAGTTTTGTAGTTATCTGTAGTGCTTCCCAATTTACATCTTATTATTGCATTCACACCACTTCAAGTCAGTAGAATTATTCTCATTCTTCTTATCAAAGGAGTATTAAACAGAAAGTTCACTTAGTTTAGTTTAGATTATTATCGTCACGTATTATCGTCACGCAAAGAGTAGGAGTTAACGGGTCCTTTTCAGAATGGCAGGCAGTGACTAGTGGGGTACCGCAAGGCTCAGTGCTGGGACCCCAGCTATTTACAATATATATTAATGATTTGGACAAGGGAATTGAATGCAACATCTCCAAGTTTGCGGATGACACGAAGCTGGGGGGGGCAGTGTTAGCTGTGAGGAGGATGCTAGGAGATTGCAAGATGACTTGGATAGGCTGGGTGAGTGGGCAAATGCATGGCAGATGCAGTATAATGTGGATAAATGTGAGGTTATCCACTTTGGTGGAAAAAACAGGAAAGTAGACTGTTATCTGAATGGTGGCCGATTAGGAAAAGGGGAGATGCAACGAGACCTGGGTGTCATGGTACACCAGTCATCGAAGGTAGGCATGCAGATGCAGCAGGCAGTGAAGAAAGCGAATGGTATGTTAGCATTCATAGCAAAAGGATTTGAGTATAGGTGCAGGGAGGTTCTACTGCAGTTGTACAGGGTCTTGGTGAGACAACACCTGGAGTATTGCGTACTGTTTTGGTCTCCTAATCTATGGAAGGACATTCTTGCCATAGAGGGAGTACAGAGAAGGTTCACCAGATTGATTTCTGGGATGTCAGGACTTTCATATGAAGAAAGACTGGATAGATTTGGTTTGTACTCGCTAGAATTTAGAAGATTGAGGGGGGTTCTTATAGAAACGTACAAAATTCTTAAGGGGTTGGACAGGCTAGATGCAGGAAGAGTGTTCCCGATGTTGGGTAAGTCCAGAACAAGGGGTCACAGTTTAAGGATAAAGGGGAAATCTTTTAGGTCTGAGATGAGAAAAACGTTTTTTACACAGAGAGTGGTGAATCTCTGGAATTCTCTGCCACAGAAAGTAGTTGAGGCCAGTTCATTGGCTATATTTAAGAGGGAGTTAGATGTGGCCCTTGTGGCTAAAGGGATCAGGGGGTATGGAGAGAAAGCAGGTACAGGATACCGAGTTGGATGATCAGCCATTATCATATTGATTGGCGGTGCAGGCTCAAAGGGCCGAATGGCCTACTCCTGCACCTATGTTTCTATGTATACCAAGGTACAGTGAAAAGCAGTTTTGCTGCATGCTATCCAGTCAGCAAAAAGACTATTATTACAATCATACAGTGTACAGATACAGGATGGAAGGTATAATGTTCAATGCAAGATAAAGTCCAGTAAGATCCAATTAAAGATAGCTTGAGGGTCTCCAATGAGGTAGATGGCAGGTCAGGACTGCACTCCAGTTGGCAATAGGATTGTTCAGTTGCCTAATAACAGCTGTGAAGAAACTATTCCTGAATTTAGAGGTATGCATTTTTACATTTCTGTACTTCTTGCCTGATGGGAGAGGGGATAAGGATGAGACTCTTCATTGATTATGCAATCTTATTGAGTCACTTCCTCACTAAGCAGTCTAAGTTCAACATCAGGCTGTGCTATTGATAAGTCACATTCAACCACCTTGTATTCATAAAACTACATTTATATTTAAATTTTGCTGGCACAAAGGCAGGTCTAAAAGCAATCAAACTCCTTGGTACAATTCACAGCCTCAGAGGAACAATTCAATAACTGCCAGTGGGGAAAGCTAAATTTTACAGCAAATTCTTCCATTACTTTGTAAAGTTTACATTAGATTTTGGTGTTCCTGCCACGAATATTAAATGTTTCATCTCTGTTGTGACCATCACATCTATCATCCAAATAATTGACCTTTCTATCTTTGATGGTTAGGTTTCTTCCTGCCTAGTAGGACCGGCGGCACGGTGGTGCAGAGGTAGAGTTGTTGCCTTACAGCGCTTACAGTGCCAGAGATCAGGGTTCGACCCCGACTACGGGTGCTGTCTGTATGGTGTTTGTACATTCTCCCCGTGACTGTGTGGGCTTTCTCCGAGATCTTTGGGTTTTTTCCACGCTCCAAAGACATACAGGTTTGAAAGTTAATTGGCTTGGTATAAGTGTAAATTGTCCCTAGTGTGTGTAGGATAGTGTTAATGTGCGTGGATCGCTGATCAGTGTGAACGCAGTGGACCGAAGGGCCAGTTTCCACGTTGTATCTCTAAACTAACTAAAGTAAGAAACCCTCAGAGGTGTTTAGTGCAGGTTAAACAAAACATAATACAAAAATTCATTGAGTGAGTGAAATCATGTTTTGGCACGAAACTGCAGCATAGCAAATGTTATCCATATGAGAATACTGTTTAATACCAACTAGTTCAACAAAATGTTTTATAGATTTGATCTGTCAAACTATAGGTTAAAAAAGACGTCATTTTCTGGCAGTATAAGATTGGTGATGGCGGGACATAACCATAATCTCTTCAGGTGAATGTTCCAAGTGAGTTATCAAGTTGCTGCTGGACAGCTTTAAAATAGTAAGATTAAACGAGAACTTACCGGTTTGAAGTGTGATCTTTATTTTATGAGTTACGTCGAGGGATTACGTGAAGACCCCGCCAGCACGCATGCGCGACATTATTCAAAGCAGCGGTGTGAAATCACAGACAACAGCAAGTGAAATAAACATAGTAAGATAAGAGGAACTAGAATACCAGTTGACCTTTATGATAGAGGGTGGGCGTGGAGGCTACGTAATCCCTCGACGTAACTCCTCATAAAATAAAGATCAAACTTCAAACTGGTAAGTTCTCGTTTAATCTTACTATTTTACTTCGGAGTCACGTGAGTGACTTCGTGAAGATTTTAAAGATCTGTGATTTCATGCCTTGGAACGAGTCCATGCTTCACTCACTGCCGTAGTCGTCCAAGGGAGGAAGTATGTTATCCATCAACCACTCCATGCGGGAAATGCGGTCACCTCCACTGCTCCCTGGCAGCGAGTCCTCCTGGCCCGACTCATCCGAGTCAACCGGCCGGGCCGACTTCTGCTTCGCCTTCCCACCAGTCTGCTGCGCTGGTTCGGGCTGTGCAGCTTGCGGTACTGGTCCCGGCTGAGCAAGATTTACGTCAGTGACTATGGACCGTAGTAACTGCGGTCCAGGTGCTGCTGGTCGCCGTTGACTGCCGGAACTTTCACGGTCCCCCGCAGCCACTCAAGACGCGACCCTTTTCGACTTCTTGCCCTTGTCCATAGTTTTGCTGGAACAGAAAACACACAAGGGCAAAATACACGACCTCAGATTAGGTAACTTACCTGCAGGTCCCGTATTTAATCTTTGCCGCGGGAGAACTCTTCACCCCGCCCGTCACTGTGCGATGCGTGAGACGATATCTCGCGAATGCATGCTGGCGGGGTCTTCACGTAGTCACTCACGTGACTCCGAAGTAAAATACATGCACATTTGATTCACCTCTATTTTCAGGGCACCTGACTTTAGCTGACAGATACAATGGCAGTTGACCTTTTAGCGGCTTTTAAATAAAATTATATCCTCAAAAGATTCACTTTCCACCAATGCGTAATATGACTGAGTGAAATGGACATGATATCATCGATATGACCCATTAAAAAGAAGAATTCTACCTTCCTCTTCTGTATAAGTTTGTTCTACCTGTATGCCAATTTATATTCCTCTGCACACAGGCAACAATCAGACTGTTTAATACATTTGCATGCTGCTTGCTTTATCATACATTGCATGCTTATGCACACAATCATTGCTGCAGTTGTCATTATATTTGCCTTAAATTTATCAAAGAATCTACCTTCCTCTGCTGTATAATGGACATCTGTCTGCCTGGATGTGGATTTCTATTCCTATGCATACAAGCAGCAATCTCACCATTTAATATGTTTGCATGCTACACATTTGCTTCTGCACACAATAATTGCTGCAGTCACTCATTACATTTGCCTCAACATTATAGTTCATCCTGTATGAATAAAAAACCTCTCTGCATGTGGCACCAGTATCCAATAAGGAAACAGTTGAAATTCCCGGTGATAAAGAATTATTAGCGTGACTTCCAACTTGAATAATGAGGAAAAATCTCCACATGCAACGCCTCCAGCAGAAACAAAAATCACTTCCTTGCTACATCGTCCATTGGGAAGCAAGCCAGTTCTTAAAGAACATTGTCCATGGCAGCCACAGTTCAGCAGTAAAAGGTGAGACAAGGTGACACGGTGTTCTTGCATGTCCCTGGGCTCTTTCATATTATGATGTTGCCTGATACAGTATATATCCATGCCTTGAAAGGTCTTAAGCCACAGTGAGGCATGAACTCCACAAAAACTCAGTGATTGCAGCATCTTGTACTGAGTGGCACAATGTAGAAAAGCTGAGATCACCAACAGATGCATATGGTCATAAGTGATAGGAGCAGAATTAAGCCATTTGGCCCGTCAAGTCTGCTCCGCCATTCAATCATGGCTGATCTATCTAACCACATTCTCCTGCCTTCTCCCCATAGCCCCTAACACCCGTACTAAATGCAGTGCGATTAATTGTGATCTAATGTGCAGAAGAAGACCACACAAAATTGCAGAGAGTTGAGGACATAACCCAGGTCATCACATAAACCAACCTCCCTTCCATGGACTCCAGCTATACCTCATGCTGCCTCAGCAAGGCCACCAACATAATCAGGGACCAGTCTCAACCCAGCTACTCTCCCTTCTCCCCTCTCCCTTTAGGCAAGAGGTACAGGTTTGAAAAACAAACATCCAGATACAGGGTTTTGGCCCGAAACGTTACCCATTTCCTTCGCTCCATAGATGCTGCTGCACCCGCTGAGTTTCTCCAGCATTTTTGTGTACCTTCGATTTTCCAGCAACTGCAGTTCCTTCTTGAACATCCAGATACAGGGACAGTTTCTTCCCAGCTGTTATCAGGCAACTGAACTGGCTCTCACCGGCTAGACTGTTGTCCTGACCTTCCATCTACCTCATTGGATACCTTTGAACTATCTTTAATCAGACTTCCTGGCACTAAATGTGATGTCCTTTTCCTTGTATCGGTACATTGTGGATGGCTTGATTGTAATCATGTATTGTCTTTTCTTTGACCGGATAGAATGGGACAAAAAGCTTTTCATTGTACCTCAATAGAAGTGACAATAATAAACTAAACTAAACTACCCTGCTAATTTCCTGATGATTGTTAAACGAGCATGTAGAAATCGGCATAAAAGTGTCAAACCTCTTGGCAGTTATGTTCTAATTAGGCAGGTAACCGTGCCTCTATGCCTCATGTTCCATCAATGTGAGCAAATTATGCTTAAACCAAGAACCCAAATGCAGAGATCATACTTTCAGTTAAAAAGGAGTTTGACAGTTTTGATTTTTGCAGCGCTGCGATGTAACATAGACACATAAAAAATAGGTGCAGGAGTAGGCCATTCGGCCCTTCGAGCCTGCACCGCCATTCGATATGATCATGGCTGATCATCCAACTCAGTATCCCATCCCTGCCTTCTCTCCAGACCCCCTGATCCCTTTAGCCACAAGGGCCACATCTAATTCCCTCTTAAATATAGCCAATGAACTGGCCTCAACTACCTTCTGTGGCAGAGAATTCCACAGATTCACCACTCTGTGTAAAAAATGATTTTCTCATCTCGGTCCTAAAAGACTTCCCCCTTATCCTTAAACTGTGACCCCTAGTTCTGGACTTCCCCAACATCGGGAACAATCTTCCTGCATCTAGCCTGTCCAACCCCTTAAGAATTTTGTACGTTTCGTATAGAGCAAAACATTGATAAGACTTTGAGAAAAAGCTTGTGGTGGAGCTGCTCTAAGAATATTTCAGTTGTATTTATGTGTTGAACAAACTGTCTATTGATACTCCTTGACATTTACCGACATTTTTATTTGGTCTGGTAATGGAATTTATAAAGGCTCCTCGGTTTGCAAAGGGAAGTGCAGTGACAGAGCAACTTTTCAAACATGGTAGACACTAAAAGCTGGAGTAACTCAGTGGGACAGGCAGCATCTCTGGTGTGATTCACAGCTTTCTACATGATTGTTAAACAATTCCATAGTTGCTTGATGATTATTATGAATTTCACATTATTTAGCCTCCATAAAAGTCTCCATCAATAAATTTATATCACTGTCAACGAGAAAAATCTGGCAGAATCTTTGCTACAATATTCATGAATTCATTTTGCATCTAATATGATTTGAAGTGTAAACTTGTATAATTTATAAATTTGTATAACGGAACTCTTAATGAACTGTACCACCATTTGAATTATGTAGGTGCCACTTCCAATATTGAGGATTTGCCATTGAAGAATCTGGCAGGAAATATTGTTATATCGAAATCCCATTAACTTAGAGAACTAGCATTTTTGCCTGACTTGCAGTCTTTCATGCAACATATTGGAATCCCGGTGTAGATAGGAAATTCGTATTGTAGTCCAAGCACACTTACCACTCCCTTAAGCTGACATAATGCTTAAATATAAGTGTGTTACTGCTATCTCAGGGAGCTGTGTTTGGCCTGTGGGAACACTTTCTTATCTCATTCAGAAGATCATTATTTCAAGACTTATCCAAGAAAATGAGAAAATGGAGGTTTACAAGATTGATCCCGGGCATGATTGGGTTAATGTATGAGGAGCGTTGAAGGCTCTGGGCCTGCTCGCTGGAGTTTAGGAGATCTCATTGAAACCTACCGGATAATGAAAGGTCTAGATAGAGTGGATGTGAAAAGGATGTTTCCAGTAATGTCAGAATCTTGAACCAGAGGGCACAGCCTCAAAATAAAAGGACGTGCCTTAAGAATGGAGATGAGGAAGAATTTCTTCAGCCAAAGGATGGTGAATCCGTGGAATTCATTGCCATGGATGGCAGCGAAGCCCGAATCATTGGCTATTTTAAAAAGTGGAGATTGATAGCTTTCCGATTAGTAAGGGCATCAGCTGTTATGGGGAGAAGGTGAATGGGGTTGAGAGGGGAAAATAGATCTGCCATGATTGAATGGCAGAGTAGAACCAATGGCCTGAATGGCCTAATTCTGCTCCTATATCTTTCGTCAAAAACTATTTAATCAAATGCAAGCCAAGAAACCCTTAACATCTTGGAAACATATATAGCAATGGCATGACAGAGGGATCCTACTCCATTATTGTATGGACCCATGGGTTAACAATTTCCCAATGTTAACACAATGAAAGACCTCATGCCCTATAAGACATGAATAATGCGATTAATGAATTTTAATAAATAATGTTATAAGCTATATTTAAGAGAGAGTTAGATGTGGCCCTTGTGGCTAAAGGGATCAGGGGGTATGGAGAGAAGGCAGGTGCAGGACACTGAGTTGGATGATCAACCATGATCATATTGAATGGTGTTGCAGGCTCGAAGGGCCAAATGGCCTACTCCTGCACCTATTTTCAATGTTTCTAATGAGAATTATACACCACATTGTATCCTAACAAAATCCATTGTCCTCATTTTCAAGCTTGAGAATAGAAATTAAACTAGCACGTGACATATTTGTAGCTTCAATGAGCGATTGGACAAAGCCATAGGATAACTTTGGCCACTTACCTATTCAGATGGCCAAAATTACCATGGCTTTGACCAATTGTTAACCATGATGTTACCTCAGAAACATCATTTTAGGAATAGAAAAGAACATCCATTCATCTAGTAACTGTTCATAGGATTTTATTAACCATCCGATGGTCCAGGTGAGAAACAGCCATAACTGTAGAGTTAAATAACTATTTATTGCTGCAAAGCTGGTTGTGATGCCCCGAGTTTTTGAATAGTGCAAGTTCTTCCTTACTGCCTTCCACAGATTCTCTGTGAGGACAACCAATGGCGATTGAAACTTGACTAGACCTTTGGGCATTTAATAACATGGCATGATATTCATCAAGGATTTCATGAAATGTTTTATGTTCCATGTCTATATACAATATGAGGTAGAGTTGATATGTTGATTTTATGGGTTTATCATGCCATGCTAAATAGAGTCATACAGTCATATGGTCTTAAGTCACAGTGTCACAGAGGTAGTGTTGCTGCCTTACAGTGCTTGCAGCGCCGGAGACCCAGGTTCGATCTATGGGTGCTGTCTGTACAGAGTTTGTACGTTCTCCCCGTGACCATTTGGGGTTTCCCCGAGATCTTCAGTTTCCTCCCACACTCCAAAGTTTGTAGGTAAATTGGCTTGGTAAATGTAAAAATTGTCCCTAGTATGTGTAGGATAGTGTTAATATGCGAGGATCACTGGTTGGTGCGGACCTGGTGGGTGAAGGGCCTGGTTCCGTGCTGTAACTCTAAACTAAACTAAACTAAACTAAAGCATGGAAACAGGCCTCCTCTGGCAGCTCGTTTCATACACTCACCACCCTTTGCGTGAAAAAGTTACCCCTCAGGTTCATGTTAAATCTTTCCCCCTTCACTTTAAACCCATGTCCTCCAGTTCCTGACTCTCCTACCCTGGACAAGATACTCTGTTTATCTACCATATAAGATACAATTTTATTGCCAGATATTAGTTATTTAGCTGAAAACACCAATATTTTCATCAAATAATTTTGTAGAATTGAGGCAGAACTAATAAAGTAAGAGATGAATAAACAAAAGTATCTAAATTACATAATATATGACCGGGGCACTATATTTGAATGGGCTTTGTACATATTTTCCAGTGTATAACAGAAACATTTGTTAACCCAACACATCACTTAACTCATTTGCTAATGATTACTGTGTTTCATTAATTCTGAGCAGAGAACTGGAGGCAACGCTGAACCTTCCTTTGCTGCAAAAGGATAATTGAAGCACGAGCTAAGATTCAGATTCAGATTCAATTTTAATTGTCATTGTCAGTGTACAATACAGAGACAACGAAATGCATTTAGCATCTCCCTGGAAGAGCGACATAGCAAATGATTTGAATAAATAATAATGTGTCCGGGGGGGGGGGGAGGGGGGGTGATTGGCAGTCACCGAGGTACATTGTTGAGTAGAGTGACAGCCGCCGGGAAGAAGCTGTTCCTGGACCTGCTGGTTCGGCAACGGAGAGACCTGTAGCGCCTCCCGGATGGTAGGAGGGTAAACAGTCCCTGGTTGGGGTGAGAGCAGTCCTTGGCGATGCTGAGCGCCCTCCGCAGACAACGTACATTGAGCTCTCCATCCTGCAGACAATCGTGATAGTCTCTTCAATGCCAGCAAAGGAGAATTCCCATATTAATTCATACTTTGCTTTCCACGTCAGAGTACAAAAGGTCAGGTGCAGTGAAATTGAAGCTGGGTCTACTGATGAGTAAAAATAATTATTCCTAGCCAACCAAGCTTAGGCTGCTAGGTGGAGAACGGTACAAAAACGCTTATGTATGACAAGAGGAAGAAAAACAACCTACTAGTTAAATCCAATGGCATTACCATCGCCAAGACCACCATACCACACCCCCTCCCCAATCAACTCCCCCCCAATCAATATTCTAGGAATCGCCAGCAATTCACAATACTGTGGATGAATGAGCAAACCAGATGCTACATATCCTGCAATGAGTAACTTACCTACCAAGGACCTTTCCATCCATAAGGCACGCCAAACGCACGATTAAATATTTTTTAGTTCCTTGGATGATTGCACCTCCTATAATATACAAGATACTTGACACATCCATGACAAACAAACCACCCAAGCAGCATTTTATCCTCTCCATGAATTTAGTTTAATTTAGAGATACAATGTGGAAACAGGTCCTTTGGCCCACCGAGTCCTAGCTGACCAACGATCCCAGCACATTCACAATCATGTGACCGCATGGGTTTTCTCTGGGTGCTCCAGTTTCTTCCCACATTTCAAAGATGTGCAGATTTGTAGGTTAAATGGCTTCTGTAAATTCTTCCTAATGTGTAGGATTGAACTAGCGTACGCAGGTGATTGTTGGTCGGCGAGAACTTGGTGGGCCGAAGGACTTGTTTCCATGCTGTATCTCTAAAAGGACAGATATTTCAGAAGTCTAAGGCTTTCATTGTCATCAGGCAAAGTAGAAATGAACCACAATTTCATATGTAAGAAATCTAACCACTGGCCTTTAATTCACTCCATGTAGTGAAACTAAGGTAGAAATAATCTCAATAAACTCTACGGGCGACTCAGACTGAATGTTGGCGTTATTTTTACTAACATGGTCAAACACTTAGAAAGCATCGACAAATTTTCATTTAGTTGATTGCTCAAAGAACAACACCTAACTTTCAGAAGCATGTAGATTAGTAACAATATAAATACTGAAATACATTTAAAGAAAACAGGTTATTATTATACTTATGTTTATATATGTAATATTTTTTGTCCATATTCTATTATTCAAAGTCTAATAAAGTAGTCTCTATATATTACACATTCCTTCATGTACACCACCACTTGGACATGGCAATAGATTTATCCCAGCAAAAATCTCAGATGTGTCCTTGAGGTTCAGCAATAACAGCCATATTTTAGCGTTGACCACAAGAATCAAGAGGATAAGTTATTGAAATACCTTTATTTTGTAGAGCTTGCTTACAGAGACCAAGAAATATTGCAACATTTGCAATTCATGAATTCGTACCATTCTTGACTTTTATGCCATTACTGATATAAAGTAGGGAACTATTTCATTCTTTGACACTGTTACTATTCTGATTTGTGAGCAGAAATGCAGGCAAGAGAAGATAAGGCTTTCTTATGTAATTCATACCATTGCTGCACTGCTACTCTGACTGGAAGGCTACATGTCACATTTATATTTCTACTTGGACAAGTAAATTTATTTTTTGATATATTTGTATAATGTTTTTTTAAATTATTAAGGTAGCAGTAAAATGTAGATCCTTATAAGATATTTTAGTTAATGATTCTGAAAATAGTAAGCCTGGTTGCCTTCAGATCATATGACATGCTATTTTAATCAAATTACAGTCCCTTCAGCCTTGCTGACATGATAAACAATGCTTTACATGACTTCTGAGCTGTTCCAAACCATGTTTCGCCCAGTGCTCTGGGCTTTGTGTATTTACTCCCTTCCACCACTTCGCTCCAAACACCATGGTCTATCTTGATTGTTGCAGCAGATCCATCATTTAGAATCCTTGAAACTGCCTAGATCAGGGCCATTCATTGGCAATATCCCCATAGATGTTTCACAGTTTATGTCTCTAATCTGAGATGGCATTGATCAAGTTAGTTGGACTATTATCATTTAAATGTATTGGTTATCTCCTTCCCTTCCTTTCAAAAATATTTCATAGATACACATAGATACATAGACAATAGGTGCAGGAGTAGACCATTTGGTCCTTTGCGCCAGCACTGCCATTCAATGTGATCATGGCTGATCTCTGCAATCAGTACCCCGTTCCTGCCTTCTTCTCATGCCCCTTGATTCCGCTAGCCCTAAGAGCTCTATCTAACTCTCTTTTGAATGCAGCCAGTGATTCGGCCTCCACTGCCTTCTGAAGCAGAGAACTCCACAAATTCACAATTCTCTTTGTGAAAAAGGTTTTCCTCATCTCAGTTCTAAATGGCTTACCCCCTTATTCTTAAACTATGGCCCCTGGTTCTAGACTCCCCCAACATCGGGAACATGTTTCCTGCATCTAGCATGTCCAATCAACAATAATTTTATATGATTCCATAAGATTCTCATCCTTCTAGAGCTGCACTCCCACAATAACAAGAATGTCCTTCCTAATGGATATTTCTGAATGGCCGTGAGGGTTTAAAGCACGCCTTACTGATGAGTCATAAACCTGAAACAAGGAATTATCAAGAATATTTCCCTTGATAAATTATTTTTACAGTATTTGTCGAAATAATGTGCCCTGGGAATTTAAACAAGACTATTGTGAAAAAAGTGCTCGTAATGAGCTGTTGACTAATTACTGGGAAGTTGGTCACTTCAGTTATTTAAGGCCGTTGCTCATACCTTCAGGAGTAGGGAAGATTTCAATGACAAAATAGTTAAAGATGTTTGGAGCTAGAACAATGCTTTGATCATCTATTGGATTTATTGTTGATTGTGTCTCCAAATAGTGCAATCTTGTTCTCAAACCCCCCCCCCCCCCCCCCCCCCCCCCCCCCCCCACTCCCTATTCCCCACTGCACCTTTCTCCGCTGTTCAATTTTACTCTGGTTCTCTGATGCCAGACCCTATCAAGTCTGACCTTGATGTCAAGGTCAGGTACTATCATCTCTCCATTGAATTTCACCTTTTATTTTGCCCAGGTTTGGCCAAGGATGTAATAATTCTGGGGCAAAAGGGGCAATTTGTACTGCACAAAATGTCATTAACATTTAGGTGTGAATTGAAAGTCACGGTTGTCATTATTTAAACTTATTTTTGGCTATTATCAATCATCAATTATAATTAAAGCATGCACTCTTCACTTGCCTTTAGGCTTGCCTGTATTCTTCAAAAATACTGTAGTGTAATGAATCAAAGAGATCATGCAAATGTGATCTAGAAATAAACTTTCTCAGCAAAGGTTTAGTGAACTGGGCAACTCAGCAGCTAATCATCTAGGTTGTTATTTAATGAGGTCCTTTCATTTGAAAATCTATGTGAATACCTATAGAATCATAGTTGTCGAGCTGTGCAGTACAGAAACAGGCCCTTAGGAAAGGTATGACTCTCCTTTGATACTGGTCTTCACTGAGATTAGATCTATTAGAGAACTATTGTATAAAAACATGTCTTACATGCCATTATAGAGCAGATGGAGCCAAACTTCTGTGCTTCATTCAATCACCAGGTTTTAGCAGATCACATTGTTCACATGCCTTACATCCAAAACCAATGACAGACATTATATTCTGAGCTCTGTTGTGGGAGGAGATTCCCAGGTTGGCAAAGGCACAGATTCAAGAATAAGAATATTGTCAAATCTGACGAGAAAAGTCGGCATCTCCATTGATTCATATGGTTCCCTCGTGAATCACTGGTCAATATAGAGCAGAGTTCGAGACAGTATTGAGCCTTGAGGTCATGTATCATGAGCACACAGAAATGCTGAATGTCATACAATCCTCACACACATATCCAGTCAGGCATCTCTTCACTGTCTGTGGAAGGTCTGTTTCCGTGGACCCCATGTTGATCTTACCAGTCACCTCAGAACCCCCAGAAGTGAACTGGAAGCAAAGTACCTTCCATCCTGAATACCTGCCTAAAGTAATAAATTCCTTCTTATGAATGTCTCGGGGTACAACCATACATTTTACTGAAATTCATTACAACAACAATGTCCTTTGATCTCTGGGAAAACAAGATGCATGTGCAAAATGTCAGAAGAGACACTTCCAATTGATTTATAGTATTCAATTTCCTTTATCAGGTATTTTTGTCTCACGTCCATCAACCAGGATGCATTGCAGCAGATCTTCCACTTGCAGCTTTTATATTTGCATGGTTCAGAGATCAATGATTTTGCTGCCAACATTACCATGCAAGTCACTCTTTGCCTTGCAAACATTACAGATTCAACACCTTGAACTTTCTAAAATAATACCAATAAGGATACTTAATGGTATCTAGACATCTAATCAGGTTATCTTGAGTTTATTTAGGAACATCATTACCTTGCAATAATTTGGATTTACAGACAAGACTAACTATTTAGTTTAGTTTGTATGAAGCCATCCTTGTCTCAATAAAATTCCCTCAATTATTTTCTGTGACAATGGCCGTTGCTCCTGGTGGTAAATTTATAGCATACCTTGTTTATCAGATGTTCAACAATATATGGCAATCTTATCCTAGACTGGTTTAGATGTGCTTCACTGATTACAGTTTATCTCTGCTTACCAGTTGCAGTATATTTTGTAAGAGTATATTATTTTACTGTCACTTTACATCAGCTGACAATGATTCTCTATATTACAGAGATGTACCCATTTTCAACTGTTTAATTCACTCGCCTTTCCTTAATCCATTCTTATCTTGCTGAATAATGATGTTTTTACATATTTTTCATTGGTACAGCATAGAAAGTGGCCCATCAGCTCACTGAGCACGCCGACCATCAATCACACGTTCACACCAGTTCTATGTTATCCTAGTTTTTCATCCACTCCCTGCACACTGGGGACAATTTACAGAAGCCAATTAACCTACAAACTCGATTATCTTTCGGATGAGGGAGGGAACCTGGATGCACAGAAGAAATCCACATGGTTATAGGGAGAACATGCAAACTCCACACAGATGTACCTGAGGTCAGGATCAAACCCGGGTCTTTTGCATTGTGAGGTGGCGGCTCTGCGATTTATCATTATTTACATTGCCATCTACTATCCTTACGTTTGTTTTTAATACCACTAGAAGCCATACCGGAAGCATCACATTACAAATAATTTCTTGCATAGCCACAAAATCTGCTCCTTGCAGCTAGTTAATTACATTCATTGTCTAATAAATGGGTCCTATGTCAAAGGTGCTGTGCATGACAGCTATGGAATGTGCTAATGTAGCAATGTGCACCTAGCTGCCTATGAAATAGGTTATTCTAAAAGATGAAATTCTTTTCAATAATGAACAAAGAAGGAACAGTGCTAACCTTTGTACATCTGATCCTTTCAGAACTGCATGAAGCTGAAACTTGTGGCTGGAGGGAGTCTGCAATAACATCTATGGCAGTGTTTTAACTCATGATCGACTAAACCTATTTTTTCAAATAAACAAGGTTTCTTAGCAATTGCCTTAGGATGAATTGTAATAGATTGCTATAGCTTGCATCTGCTTTATTTAAAGGGATGACATTAGCTTGCCAAAAAAACATTTTGTTCATCTGTTATAGCCGAATATATAATTAGATTGTACAACCTCGGTCTGGCAAAATATACAAGAAATTCTACAGTGGAACTCATGAATGTTAAAAACTGATGAGGAATAAATGGCTTTGTGGTGAATAAAACATGCGCTTCACAGGGACCTATGCCCAGAGTGAATAATCCAGTTAATGAAACAATGTATTCCTGAATGATTTAGTTGCTCTCCGTAAAGTTTCCTTGAATAAGCAAAGCCTGGGCAAAGATTCCAAGAATGTCATGGAGTCTGTGGGACGTGATGATTGATCTCCAGAGCATTGTTGAGTGAAAAACTGAAGAAAGATCATGAGGAGGTTATCTAAAATAAAATTATATTTTTATTATTTTTTTCAAGATGTTTCCTTATTTGTTGTGGAGTGGAAGAGAGAGGCTGCCTGACTGAAGTAGAGAATGGTCCCATCAGGTGGTGAAGAGTCTGTTTGCCGCGGAAGGTGCTGTTTTACCACTGTGGTCAAAGGTAATGATGGGATGGGAGGAGATGGGGGGACATGCAATGAAAAGTCCAGCAATACACCCAACCCATGTTAGCAGTCTACATGGATATGCAGGAAAGGAGGGATATAGATTTTGTGCAGGCAGATAAGAGTTAATCTTGGCATTATGTTTAGCACAGACATTGTATGCTGAAAGACCTGTTTCTGTACTGTACTGTTCTATGTTAATTCAGCCCCTTTTTTAGCTCATATTTTACTTATTCTGGCTGAACATGGTAAATGTCATCATTTGGAAAGGGGAGATTTCAACATAATTGTCACAAAAACTCTACATCAACATATGCAGCCTCATGCTAACGGGTTTGAATGTTTATGAGGTCCATTTTCTGGTGGAGAGTAACTCGTTTCCTGGCAGCTTTGCTCAGAAAACAGTATGCATTTAGCTGGTGATTTTTTAATGTGCTCTTCTATACACACACTTTGAAGGGCTGTTCCTGTACATATTCATTCATGATAAAGTCCCAAAAAAATGAGCCCTGGTGATATTCCTAAACCGCTGGAGGAACTCGGGTCAGGCAGCATCCGCGGAGGGAAATGGACAGTCGACATTCTGGACTCCAAGGAGAATGTCCATTTACTTTTAATAGTGGTACAATCTGTCACAGCCTGATCCGAGGGCAGAATGGGCTTGATTTAATATTTCATCTGTAAGACATCACTTTACAGCAGTACAGAACTCCCAATAAAGAGCTAAATGTTGTCAATCTAGATTATATATTAAAATCCTGGAATATAGTAACAATCAACAAAACAAATGTCAATGGGCAGTGGAGACAAATGTCAAAAAACGTAGCATCAGATATGAGATGAAAATCAGATGTTGAAGAGTCCTAAAGTGCATAGTGGTCAGCCTTAAAATGGTTGACAGATGGATAAATCTGTCTCCAAACGTTCTTTAAGCTTACACAGTTACAAACTGACCTAAGGAACAATAATACACTTGTGGGCAGTGTGAAATTAGTGTTATACAAGACTAAGAGGGACCCATGTTCACACGGGAGGGCTGGTCCCCCAACCCAATATTCCGCCTCTCCACCAATTCCAATATTGGTGGCCATTGGGGGGCTTCTGGAGTGCTAGTATGGGTGTTGTGGGCTGAAGGGACTGGTTTCCAGAGGGCTAGTATGGACATTGTGGGCCAAATGGATTATTGGGCTGGCAGCTCAGTCACTCAAGCCTGGTGTGCTGGCAGCTCAGTCACTCAAGCCTGGTGTGCTGGCAGCTCAGTCACTCAAGCCTGGTGTGCTGACAGCTCACTCACTCATGGCTGGTGAGCTAGCAGTGACTCACGGCTATTCCTTGAAATTCCATTTCAATCAGAGTGCAGGCCACCAAACTCAAATGAAGTTTCCTACCATTTCAAGCTGGGTGCAAGGCCACCAAATTCAAATGCAGTTTCCTGCCATTTCAAGCAGGGAGCAAGGCCACCAAATTCAAATGCCCTTTCCTACCATTTCAAGCAGGATGCAAGGCAACTAAATTTGAAAGCAGTTTCATACCATTTCAAGCAGGGTGCAAGGCCACCAAATTCAAAAGCATTCTACCATTTCAAGCAGGGTGCAAGGCCACCAAATTCAAAAGCAGTTTCCTACCATTTCAAGCAGGGTGCAAGGCCACCAAGGTGACCTCTCCCTCCCCCATTTTGCAGAGACTGAGCCACGCCCACACTTCTGGGTTTTATAGTCCCTCCCCCTCCCACCAGAAGGGGCGTGGCCTTCATGGCGGTGATTGACAGGAGAGAGAATCTCAACATTTTTTAAACACGAACAACTATTTTTTTTTTCATCGATGGGAGAAATCCTCTTGTCCTGCGCAGCGGAGGGGGGACTGAGTAAGATGGCCAAAAATCACAGCCATATGATCCACACCTCCTTTCTTAATCAATTCACTTTCTTTCCAATTTACATTCTGAAAAATTCTAACAGAAATAAAAAGTTTGAGAGCAGAAACATTTTGCATCTTGCAAATCTTTCAAATCATATGGCTCAGTCAAGCAGAATAGTTTAAACTTTCTTGTATGGACTGATATTCTTAGAAATCATGTGACTTGCAGAATTCAGTCAAGTCATCAAAAGTTCCCAATGTGCACCTCGGTGTCCTAGTATCCAAGAGGTGCTCATGACCATCACAATGTCATAGACCTACACATTACACCAACAGCCTAGTTTTGTTCTTTGTTCTTTGGTTAACATGTTTGTAACCATTCAGTCCATTCAGACCTTCCAGTGCATTCATATTTAAAGAAGTTCAGGGGATATATTTTACTTTCTGCTAATTTTATGGATTCACCATTGTTAATGGGAGGTATAGATGGGGTAGATAAGGTGAGCGAGGCAAAGTCTAAAAGTGCTGTGTGGGGCATTTTGTTTTACACGGAGGGTGTTCAGTGCCTGGAATGCACTGCTGGGGTGGTGGTTGTAGCAGACATGTTAGTGGGATTTAAAGACTTGTGAATAGACATATGGATATGCAGGGAATTGAGGGATATGACTGTGTAGGAAAGAACTGCAAATGCTGGTTTAAATTGAAGGCAGACACAAAATGCTGGAGTAACTCAGTGGGACAAGCAGCATCTCTGGAGAGAAGGAATGGGTGGTGTTTCAGGTCAAAAATCTGAAGAAGGGTCTCGACCTGAAACATCACCCATTCGTTCTCTCCAGAGATGCTGCGTGGCCCGCTGAGTTACTCCAGCATTTTGTGTCTACCTGAGGGATATGACTTATGTGCAGGTAGATACGTAAGTGATGGTGTTGGCATTATGTTTGGCACAAATATTGTGGGCTGAAGGGCCTGTTTTTGTGCTGAACTGTTCTATGTCCTACCTTCTAATTTGTTATGTACTGGCCCTGTCCTCAATGGCAAGGCACTGGATGATACCAGGACCTGCCATGTGTAATAATGTCATTTGGAGAATCCAGAAAAAGACCTGCCAATGAAACAGCTAACAAAGTTCTCACAGTTGGCTGGCTGGTTGTCAATCCTGTCAAAGTCAATGAACATTTCAGATATCAATGACTCACTTTTCTGCTTTTAGGAGGTAGCAACACAAAAAAAATTGTAGTCTTAAAATATGAAATATTTATCTTCTTTTAAATGCAATGTGAATGTTTTCCCAACCCACCTTCTCATCAATGCCATGACTCACACCTCTGTATTCCGTGTCACCCCAATTAATTTATCTTATGAATTCTAATTAGTTCCATCAATTAAGGACAGAAATTCCCAGAATAACATTTGTTTTATTAGTGTTTTCTTTTTGATGCATGATTGATAATGTCAGTGCCTGCAGTGTGGACATTTCAATCATGCGATAATCAAAGTGACAGCCCATATGTCTGGAATATCATTTGACTGCAGCAAAAATTCATAGAGTTTTCTTGATTTTGATTTTAAAGTATTTGGAGAAGACCAGCCATTCACCAATGACTTCACCAATGCATTTCCAGGTCCATTATTATATGCATTAAAGGCCATGTAAACCTGCTTGGGAAGGAGGCATTAAAACTCATTTGAAAATTCAGTTTGAGACCTTTTATGTGCATGTGTATGCATGTGTGCATGTAACTAACATAGTGAGAAATGTAACTTGGAAACCTGGGACCTTCAGTAATTTATAATCTAAAATATTATGTGTGACAACCAGTTTGGGGAAGGTGAAGTTTCAGTTACAATAATATAACAGGGACATTTCATATAAAACCCAAAACAAAATTGTGAATTTTATAACATCACTTATTCAAAAATAACATTATCCTTCATTTCAGAAATGCCAACTGGGCATATTTCATAAATTAAAATTGCATCGCCTACCTTGGTTTATTGCTCTTCCTCTCAAATTTCCTCTTGATGTGGTTAATCTCTATCTGAGGCCTTCAAATAAAAAGACACCAATTATTATTTTGAAACAATTTCCTATCATTTTCAGTAAAGTACAGATAGTAATGAGGGCCTTTAGTTTAAGATTTAGTTTTTGTTTTAGAGTTACAGCATGGAAACAGACCGTTCATCCTATGGGAAGCCATGCCATCCATCCATTACCCATTCACACTAGTTCTAAGTTATCGCACTTTCGCGGCAGTGTAAACTTGCATAAATACTTGAGAAAAGTTGAAATCAAAGATGGACGGATGGAGAGAATAAAGGGAATGTGTGTGATGGGGTCGGGACTGAATAGCACAATTGGTGGTGCAAGCTGAGAGGATGGTGAAAACTGGTTTAGCCCAGCTGATTGTTGGGAGGGTATGGAAATAAAAAAATATCAGAGTCATACAGCAGGGAAACAGATCCGTGTTATATGTACTCAAACAAGTATTTGAATTCTATTCTTGTTTTCTCAGGTTTTGGGAAACCTGACAGGTGAAGCAGAGCTTCTTTCACAGATTGAAGTGTTTTTCCAGCACTAATTAGAAACATAGAAAATAGGTGCAGGAGAAGGCCATTCGGCCCTTCGAGTCATTGTGATCATGGCTGATCGTCCGCAATCAGTCCGCATGTCTGCCTTCTCCCCATATCCCTTGATACCACTAGTCCCTAGAGCTCTATCTGACTCTCTCTTAAATCCATCCAGTGATTTGGCCTCCACTGCCCTCTGTGGCAGGGAATTCCACAAATTCACAACTCTCTGGGTGAAAAAGTTTTTTCTCACCTCAGTCTTAAATGACCTCCCCTTTATTCTAAGACTGTGGCCCCTGGTTCTGGACTCGCCCAACATTGGGAACATTTTTCCTGCATCCTTTTATAATTTTATACGTTTCTATAAGATCCCGCCTCATTCTTCGTTGAAGTTGAAGTGAAGGAATACACTCCCAACCTCACCATGGCCCTTAATCACCTTCAATCCTAATGGGCCTGTTCCACTTAGGTGACTTTTTAGGCGACTGCAGGAGACTATGCAGTCGCCTCATGGTCACCACATGTTTGCAGGTGGTTGCCGGGTAGTCGCCTTCATGGTCGTGAGGTTGCCTTCATGGCCGCATTCTGGGGAACTAGTCACGACCTCATTATGGTCACCACAAATTTTTCAATGTTGAAAAATTAGCAGCAACTAGAATGAAGCTGCCATGGAGATTAACGAGAATTCTCGTGCCATAGGTGGGTCGCCAGGAGGTCCTAGTGGGGTGCCAGGAGGTCAAAGTTTCTCGTAGGTTCTTGGTTGTAGCCGGTGCTGACCGTTGAATTTCATTGACTCATTGGGGAAAAAAACGTAAGCAGTAGTTTTCAGAACTACGGATAACCGACCGGTAATGTTAAATGTCTGCCAAGCTTCACAGCCGTGTATCTCTGGCTTCTTAAAAGTTGTCTGGTTTATTAAAGGTTCACTCCACTCCTTCTCCCCCCTTCTTCCCCTTCCTCCCCCTTTCTCCCCCTTTCTCCCCCCCTCAACCCTCCTCTTTTAAAGGACTCACCGTACAACTTGGCAGTCGCCGCAGTGGCCTGAAAAATCGCGTAAGTGGGACAGGCCCATTATTCTCTCTAGATCCTGTTTTTTATTGTAGTCTTACATGCTCTTCATTCTGGCCATGTGTTGAATGGGAAGTTTAACAATTTATGATATATTTTCTATTAAATTTACAAAGACTAGCTTTTTACCAATAACTCAGGCCTCCCTGCTTGAAGGCAGGCACCTGAACCTGCATCTCAATAAACAATAGCACCAGCATGTTGTTTGCACAATGAAATTTGGTGCAGGAGCAGGAGTGTGGTGCAAATTTAAAGATATGGGGATCTTTGATATGCTTTACAGGCACAATCATCATGCAATGTGTTTGATATTCCAACGTTTTACTGTGATGGGATCTCTTTGTTTTATTAAGATGCAGCCAACGATCTAACTTTTACAAGCTATACATTTCTAATCTTGATTTTTCTTAAGTTATAAAACAAAACTATCTTCACACATTTTTCAGTGAGTAGGAGAAATAAATTAATATATGATTTTTCAACACATAGAATCAGTGTAAGGGTGATTGTTGGTCGACGCAAACTTGGTGAGCCAAAGGCCCTGTTTCCATGCTGTACCTCTAACTAAACTAAACTAACCTTGATTAGTCATGTTGTCAGGGGCTATGGGGAAAAGGCAGGAGAATGGGGTTGCGAGGAAAAGATAGATCAGCCATGAGTGAATGGTGGAGTAGACTTGATGGGCCGAATGGCCTAATTCTTAGAACTTATAAATTTATGAACCAAGCTAAACTAAAAAAAGGATAGCACATTAAATAACTTATGTGCATGAAAAGATGTGTTAAGTTGACTACAAAAAGTCATTGATATATAAATCAGTTTTTGGTTATCAGCTTATATATAACTGAAGTATCTTAGCCAATTTGTAATTACTTGCATTCTAAATTGCCATTGTGAGGCCTGAGCATTGCTTTGACAGCTTTTGTAGTGGCTTTGTTCTGAAGGCAATTTTTACAATACAGTGGCTTCTGTGAGGAATGCCAACTGCCTTCTTATCCTATAGCAAACCAGGATAATACTTTCAGATACTTTCAGATTTGACATGCCAACAGCCTGGAAGGACTTGCTAATAACACTGAATCAGTCTGAGAGAAACATCTTTTCACTCAGTGAATTACTTGAAGTGAAATATACACTGAACTTTAAAAAGGCACTTGAACATTAAATAACAACAAAATGGGACAGTGGAAGAATTTACTTGTTATTTTACACATCAATAAAAAATAAAAATGGGAATGACTGACAATTGCTCATAAAAACGTTATAATGTTGCAATGATATGGAAACTATGGGGAACATACTGATAATATATCTCAGTCAGTGCTTCAACTGCAGTTGAAATACATTATGTTATGTAAAACTGATCTGAATGATAGGGTTACATAAACTGGCAACTGAGAAACGATGTGTCTCATATATTTCTTCCTTTCTTATCGTAGGTCTGTTCGTACCTGCTACCCCCCCCCCCCCCCCCTCACCTCTATTGACCTATTATCTGCCATGCAGCTCTTGCCTCTCCCCTTTTCCAGCTTTCTTCCCTCCACCCCCCTACAATCAGTTTGAGAAGGGTCTCAACCCAAAACTTCCTCTGTCCATGTTTTCCTGCCTGATCAGCTAAAATACTCTAGCATATGTTGATAGATTGGAGCGGCTGGGGTTGTATACTCTGGAATTTAGAAGGATGAGAGGGCATCTTATTTAAACATATAAGATTATTAAAGGTTTGGACACACTAGAGGCAAGAAACATATTCCCAATGTTGGGGGAGTCCAGAACCAGGAGACATATTTTAAGAATAAGTGGTAAGCCATTTAGAACGGAGATGAGGAAAACTTTTTCACACAGAGAGTTGTGAGTGTGTGGAATTCTCTGCCTCAGAGGATGGTGGAGGCTGGTTCACTGGATGCTTTCAAGAGAGAGTTAGATAGAGCTCTGAGGGATAGCAGAGTTAAGGGATATGGAGAGAAGGCAGGAATGTGGTACTGATTGTAGATGATCAGCCATGATCACATGAATGGCGGTGCTGGCTCGAAAGGCCGAATGGCCTACTCCTGCACCTATTGTCTTTTGTCTATTGTCTATTGTCTATTGTCTATTGTCTATAAAGGATGTGTGACTATTTCCTCGAATAATTTAGACTGTAACTCATGCATTCTACACCATCAAATGCTTTGTGTCTTCAAATACTGGGGCAGAAAAAGCATAAAATTCAGAGAGGAAACAGCACAGTGACAAAATGGTCAAAGAAAAGCAGACAGAGATACTGAAGGAGACTGGAAAAAGATGGTGAAAAAGACAAAGCATATTATGAGGAAATACTGGGGATAGAATATAGAACCATCACACAAAAGCCTGCAGTATCTCAAAGGATCAGGCAGCATTAGTAGATGGAATGGATAGCAATGTTTTGGGAACAATTTGGGAAACAATGTCAAGACCCTTCTTCACAAACATTATAGCAGGTGGGAGAAATCTGAAAAAGATAGGGGTGGAGCAAAGCCTGGCAAGTGATAGGTGGATAAAGGTGACAGGGGGGTTATTTGGTAGATGGATGGAGTAAGTAACAAAGGCTAGAGATGAAAAAGAAACAAAAGGTTATCGGATAAGGAGAGAAGAGGAGTGAAATCTAAAACCAGTGGGAGGGTATAGGTGGAAGGGGACATCGTGGAAAGGGGCAATGTAATGGGAGAAATGGGTGTGCACCAGGCTGCACAGATGAGGAATATTACTGGACAATTCAATCTTCATACTGTTGGGGTGTGAGCTACCCAAGTGTTTACGTGTTAGGGGTTATGGGTAGAATGCAGAAGAATGGGGTTAGGAGGGATAGATAGATCAGACATGATTGAATTGAGGAGTAGACTTGATGGGCCAAATGGCCTAATTCTACTCCTATTCCTTATGACCTTATGGTATGGAAATGAGATTCCCAATGGGCGGAAATCAACTCACTTGAGGTACTTTAAGAAAGACCATCATTCGTCTTCACCGTGAATTTAAAGTTTCACCATAGGAAATATTTTAACAGCAATACTGGCTGTAATTCAAACATTGGCCTGGTGGGATAAACTGGATTTGCGGCATGTTTTATTTGGGAATCTAGGAGGTAATTTGTTTTTTTAAATTGGGGAAGAGGATAAATTCAGCATGATCTGAAACTCCGGATCTACCATTTCACAGATGGAGATTTGGAAGGAGAATTTATGTGGTCATTTTGCATCATTCCCCGTCCCCCTCATGCTGACTCAATGTAGATATGAGATGCAATAATAATAATAGAGTATAGAAAATTTAAAAAAGCACAGCACAGGAACAGTCCTTTCAGCCCACAATGTCTGTGCCGAACATGATGCCAATTTAAACTAATCACACTGCCTGCCCATGATCCATGTCCTTTCATTCCATACATATCCCTCTAAAAATCTCAAACGGCACGAGTTTATCTGCCTCCACCGCCACTACTGGCAATGCATTCCAATCAACCATAATTCTCAGTGTAAAAGACTTCCCCCTCACATCCCTTTTAAACTTTGCCCCTCTCACCTTAAACCTATGCCCTCTAGTCTTTGACATCTCCACCCTCGGAAAACGGTTTGTACTGTGTACCCTAAATATGCCTCATAATTTTACATATTTACTAGACGAAGTAGGACCTGAAACAAGTTTATTCATGGATAACCCCTTGAGATGGACAGTCATCTCGTTTTCGAGGGGGTCCAACATAGAACATACAGCCCAAGACATAACATACATAGAGGCTCTCATTGACCCACCTACCCACACACCAATCCCAAAACCCCTCCATCCCCACTTGTTATAGTTTATAACAATTGTTAATTGGCTTTACATATCCAATAATAATAATAGTTATGTGTTACAGCATAATGTTGATGCATAATACCATATACCACCTATCATACATCATACGTTAATACATACTATCAACATTATTACATGATATATTATTTCATGATATTGTGACATAATACAATATAAGACCTTGTTACACTATGCAATACAATAATACATAAGTGTAATGGCCATGCATATACAATAGTTATGCCAAATGATCACACGCAGAGCAAGCTAGATAAAGGAGCTCGAAGACTAGAAACAGGTACATGGTTTTATAAGGAAGGGTAAAAGTGTATTTTTAAATAGACGAAATGAGCTAATAGTTCTTATGGTACTAGGCAGAGTGTTCCAGTCAGAAGGAGCTTTGAATTTAAATGCACGTCTCCCAATTTCTTTGTTAGTTCTTGGAATGAAAAAGAAGGGTTGCTGAATATGTCTTAGTGAATATGAGGGTGTGTATGGTAATAGGTCTTGTTTTAAATAAGAATGGTAATTGAGTTGGGTCCCAACTTCACACGGGAGGGCTGGTCCCCCAATGCAATATTCCACCTCTTCACCAATTCCAATATACACACACACACTCACACACACAGACTCACACGCACATACACACACACACTCACTCAAACACACACATACACTCACTCAAACACACACATCTTATACTGTATATTGTACTTCCGGTGGCGCTGGTGCCAGCAGCCTCCACCTTCTTTTTGTTTTTTTGTTTTTTTAGTTATGTTAAAGTGTGTTTTTTATGTTTTTTTAAATGTCTTTATGTGGGGGAAGAGGGCACGGTAAGGGGGATACCGTCCTTCGGTCGCTTCCTGGAGAGGACGCGACTATTATTCGAGTCGCGTCCTCACTCCCCCAGCGGCCTACCTACTGGATTGGCGCGGCCTTTCCTGCCGGGATCGACCAGAGCTCCAGCAGCGGCGGGACAGCGCTGTAACATCGCGGGGCTGGCGATGCCTTACCGGGGATCGCCGTCTGGAGCCCGGAGTGCTGGACCTGCTGCACCGACATCATGGAGCTGCGGTTTGCGGAGCTCCCAACGCGGGCGGCGCTGATCAACAATGCGGGATCCTGCGACTCCGCCCGACTCGGCCTGCGGACTCGAGAACTGCGGACTCCGGCTGCGTGAGGCGGCTGATCAGGAGGTCCGGGCCGCTGAGGAGGAGGATGTTCACCGTCGGGGATCGGCGTCGGCGTTCCACCAGCCCGGCGTGAGGGCCTGAACATCGGGCCGCCCGGTGCGGCGACTGTGGGTGCTCGGAAGGCCCAGACCAAGGATGAACAACTGGGAAGATCGGAGGGGAGGCTGGCTGGACTATGGTGCCTTCCTCACCTTGGTGCCACTGTGTTATGTTGTGTCGTGGACTTTCTGTGTTTGTGCTTTTCTTTTTTTAATTCAATTTTATTTTTAATATGTTTTATTATTTATTATTTATTTATTTTTATGATACTGCCTGTAAGGAAAATTCATTTTGTTGTCTCTAATTGAAACAATGACAATAAATTTGAATACAATACAATACAATACATACACTCAAACACACACACATACACTTACACTCACATATACACACACTCACTCACTCATACAGTCACTCACTCACTCACACACACACAAACTCACACATGCACTCACACATACACTCCACACACACACTCACACATGCACACTCACACCCACACACACAGAGACTCACACACACATACACTCACACACACACACACATACACTCACACACACTCACACACGCACACACTCAAACACACATCCTCCACCACACACACATACACTCACTCAAACACACACATACACACTCACACACACACATATACACTCACACTCACTCACAAACACTCACCCACTCATACACTCACTCACTCACACATGCACTCACACATACACATACTCACACACATACTCACACAGACACATACACACATACATACAATCACACACACACATACACTCACACATACACACACACTCTCACACACACATACATTCGCACACACACATACACTAACACACACACACACTCACACACACACATACACACACATACACTCTCTCACACACACACACACACTCACATATACACATACTCACTCACTCACACATATACACACACTCATTCACTCATACACTCACTCACACACACACACTCACACATGCACACTCACACTCACACTCACACATGCATACTCACACACACACACTCACTCACATACACCCACACTCACACAAACATACATACACACACCCTCCACCTCACACTCACTCACACACATACTCACTCACACACATACACTCACACACACTCACTCACACTCACACATGCACTCACACACACTCACACATGCACTCACACATACACTAACACACTTGCACTCACACTTGCACTCACACACTTGCACTCACACACTTGCACTCATACACTCACACACACACACATACTCTCACACACACAGACTCACACTTACACAGACTCAAACTTACACAGACTCACACACACACATATACTCACACACACACTCTCTCTCACACATACACTCACACACACACTCACACACACACACACTCATGCACACAGCCTCACACTCACACGCACACACACACATATACTCACACACACACATGCACTCACACACTCACACACATACACTCACACACAGATACACTCACACACATACACTCACACACACACACATACACTCTCTCACACACACACACAATCAGACACTCACACACACACACACTCAGACTCACACACATACACACATACACTCACACAGATACATACATACACACACACATACATACACTCACATGCACACACACTCTCACACACACATGCACACACACACACTCTCATACACACTCACACTCACACACTCACTCACACCCCATATATTTGACATTAAACTTTCTTGAATCTACTCACAAGGCTGAGCACGGCCTCTCCACTGTGGGGCTTCCACAGTCTGCACTTACCGGAAAATACGCAATCAGCACGACCTGTCCACTAAGTGGAAGTCACAAAATGAGAGGAACTTTTGGACTAAACACAGTCGGACTTAATAAAGCATTTATTCCTTCCAAACACAGTCGGATCTAACAATGCATTTATTCCTTCCAAACACAGTCGAACCTAATAAAGCATTTATTCCTTCCAAACACAGTCAGACGTAATAAAGCATTTATTCCTTCCAAACACAGTCGGACCTAATAAAGCATTGCAGTTTCAAGTACAGGCAGGGCAGCAGGCAAAACAACTCATGGCATCGTCATTTCATTTCATTTCAATTCCAATTAAGCATTGCACTTTCAAGCACAGGCAGGGTAGCAGGCCAAACAACTCATGGCATTGTCATTAAGGGCTAATAATAATTTATTGCAAGTACATTGCAGATTCACAGTTCAGTTGATTCACTGCTTAGAATGACAGTCGTGGCCTCTCCCTCATGATCTTGCAGAGTGACTGACTCGCGTCCAGGCATCCGGGGTTTTATAGTCCTGCCCCACACCCCGGAAGGGGCGTTACCTTCATTGCGGTGATTGACAAGTGAGAGGACCAATCAGCTGATCTCAAGGTTTTTTTAAACACTAATAACTTTGTTATTTTTCATAGATGGGAAATATCCTCAGGGCTGGCTCAGCGGAGGAGGACTGAGTAAGATGGCCAAAAATCACAGCGATATGGGGTAGCGTTTTTCTAAAATCAATATACAGCGCAGACAGGAAGTGGTCAAGACGAGACTTTTAATTATATAGATGTACCAGAGCATTTTGCACAAGCATGAAAAACCTGTTTCAGTGGAACCGCAACACATGACATATCAATCGTTGGTCGCAAAACTGTTTGTCTCTTTTTTTTTTCTCGCAACAAATCAAAATGGGCACAAGCAGCATCAGCATCCAGTCTTGGTTTAAAAACAGCATGCAACATGGTCCCATTGAGTTCAGCAACCTAGAACCAGTCATTTTTCATAACCAAGACAATGCACAACAAGCAGCCACTGAGTGAGCACAGAGAAACTGCCACAACTTTGCTGCAAAAAAGTTTTGGAAATGTCCTTTCCTAGCAGCATAACAAATGGATGCTGATCTCGTAGGTCCTGCATTTTGCATGTAAACCTGGGGGAACCCTGCAGCCTTCTAAGGCTCATTCCTGCATAGCTCAAGATGAATTCCCTTTCACACAGTTTGCCTGGAGAAATTGACATCCTTAGGAATGTTTTCACACATGATATTAAAGTCAATGCATCAAGTGCAAATTGTTGGTCCTCAGACACTTGATTCAAACAATGAAAAATTTTGTGATGCATACCAGCAATTTAGAGGACAATTTTAAAGGATTCTAAAAGTGCTGGAAATACTCAGCCAACATCTGTAGACCATTGTATAACACCTAGAGCGATCTGAGTGCAGCCGACTACAACAATGACCCTACAACTTCTAGTTATCCGTGGAGCGCCACAAGGCTCGGTGTTGGCTCCATTGCCGTTGGTTATCTACATTCATGATTTGGATCACAATGTTGCTAACATTGTTAATAAATTTGCAGATGACACCAAAATTGATGGATATAGTGGATAATGCAGAAGGATATCTAATTTTACAACAGGATTTACATCAGTTGGGAAGACGGGCCGAGGAATGGAAAATAGAAGTTAACACTGAAAAGTGTGAGGTTTGCACTTTGATGTGACAAACCAAAGTAGTAAATGGTAGAATTCTGGAGAGTGTTGCAGAACCGAGTAATTTGGGAGTACAGGAACACAGTTCCCAAAAAAGTGGCGAGTCAGATGGGCAGTGTGGACAAGAAGGCCTATGGCTTGCTTGCCTTCAATGGGAAGGGATGAAGAGCATAAAAGTTGAGACATCGTGATGCAGTTCTACAAGCCATTGGCAAGGCTACACGGAGCAATGTGTGTAATTCTGCACAAATGTAGGGAGGATGACGTTAAATTGAAAAGGGTACAGAAAAGATTCATCAAGATGTTTCCTGGGGTTGTAGACGAGTTGTAGGGAAAGGTTGGAGACTTTTTTCTTTGGAGTTTAGGAGGCTGAAGGGTGACCTTACTGAGGAGTAGAAGATCATGAAGGGCATGGGTAAAACAAATGGTTACAGCCTTTTCCCCAAGGCAGAGGATTCTAAGGCTAGAAGGCAAGAGGGGAGAATTTTAAGAAGAACCTCAGGAACAATCTTTTCACATAGAGAGTAGACCATATCTCGAATGAGTTGCCAGAGGAAGCATTGGTGGTGGATACAATTACACCTTTTAAAATACATTTTGGCAGATATATGGATAAGAAGCATTTAGAGTGCTATGGGCCAAATGCAGGCAAATGGAACTAGTCCAGTATGCCTACTTGGTTAGCATGGACAAGGTGGGCTGAAGGGCTTATTTCCATGCTGTATAGATCCTGATGATTTCGTAACAAGTGAAGGTGCCTGTGATTTTCAAAAGAGTATAATTGGATAGTAAGCTTATTGTTACCTGTGTGCTGACAGCAGGAGTATGTGTTTTCTTTTCATTCCATAAGACGAATGTGGACTAATGCTATCCATGTCTATGCTATCACCTTCATTAAGCTTAGATTGGCCTTCACATTGACTGGGTAGACTTCCGAGCCACCATATATTGTTTAAATCCAGAGCCTGCCATCTATTTGGGGCCCAGATAACTTACAACCCTAAAATTCATGGGGTAAATATCAAATAAACAGTCCATGAAAACAAACTGAGGGCAATGTAGATGTTGACAAGAGGTAATGTTCGCAGCAAAGCCTAATTCGTATTTAACATGACTGATTTGACAGCTTAATAATTTTGTTTTTGAGTATTATATTTGTATTTTAGATGATTAAGGTACCTGATACAGAAAGCAAAGCCACCTAAATCTGGTGAGTTCCAGCAGAATGGATTCAATTTCAGACCTCAATCACTATTTTAAGATTTCTTTGTTTTTCAGACAACCACACATCTAAGAAATGGTTTGGATCTCAGCCAATTTTTCATTTGTTTGACTGATACTTGGATAGCAAGCTCTGTTTTGGATCCGCCAGCTAGTTCATTTGACCAGGGTCGCCAGACCAAATGTAAGCAAGAGAATGAAAAAAGCCCTATTCACCCCTGATTGATTTTAACCATGGCAATATTTTGCAAAGTGTTTCAAATATCGGGAAATTATCACAAAGCGCAGATAAATTTGGCTGATTTTCAGAATGTCGATATATCTATAAACTTCATAGTGCAGATAGGTTCCATTATTAATTTCATTATTAAATCTTAAACAAGCTCAATATAGAAAAGGCTGAAACATCATTATGCACATCACATTAGAGCTACGGTTTCCTGGAAGGGATAATACATTTCCAGAAATGTTTTTGTGCTCGCTACAGTATATTGATTATTTTACTCATGTTACCTCAATGCATATGTCAAATGTGTCTGCAGTGTATCAATAAAAACTCAGTTCCTGTGAGCAACCAATATAATAATGTATCGATCAAACCAATGCAAAAGGCAGGCAGGGCAGTGATTCAAGAACCTGTGAGGGTGACACAGAGCCACAGACCTCAGTATCATCGCATTGCAGCTCCAGAGAGCTAGGAGAAAAAATCTGCTGTTGCAGTGAATGTGAAAGATGTGCTGGAAATACTCAGCAGGACAAAAAGAGAATATGGAGAGTGAAATATTTTAGGTTTGTGGACTTATGACAGAAGTGAACCATTTTGGATACTGTTGGGGGAGATGGCGCATCTGGGGAAGGTGGCAGCAGCCAAGTTCATGGCACCGTGGGTGGCTCTGCGGCACAGGAGGAGAGGAAAAAGAGTGGAAGGGCTAAAGTAATAGGGGATTCAATTGTAAGGGGAATAGATAGGCGTTTCTGCGGCCTCAAACGAGACTCCAGGATGGTATGTTGCCTCCCCTATGCAAGGGTCAGGGATGTCACTGTGCGGCTGCAGAACATTCTGGAGGGGGAGGGTGAACTGCCAGTTGTCGTGGTGCACATTGGCACCAACGATATAGGTAAAAAACAGGATGAGGTCCTACAAGATGAATTTAGGGAGCTAGGAGATAAACTTAAAAGTAGGACCTCAAAGGTAATAATCTCTGGATTACTACCAGTGCCACGTGCTAGTCAGGGTAGAAATAGGAGGATATTGCAGATGCATACGTGGCTTGAAAAATGGTGCAAGGGGGAGGGATTCAAATTTCTAGGGCATTGGAACCAGTTCTGGGGGAGGTGGGACCAGTACAAACAGGACGGTCTGCACCTGGGCTGGAATGGAACCAATGTCCTTGGGGGAGTGTTTGCTAGTGCTGTTGGGGAGGATATAAACTGATGTTGCAGGGGGATGGGAGCATGAGCAGAGAGACAGAGGGGTGTAAAATGAGTGTAGAAGCAATAGGTAGCAAGGTGAAAAGTAAAAGTGACAGGCAGACAAATCCAGGGCAAAAATCAAAAAGGGCCACTTTTCAACATAATTGTATAAGGGGTAAGGGTGTTGTAAAAACAAGCCTGAGGGCTTTGCATCTCAATGCAAGGAGCATTTGTAATAAGGTGGATGAGTTGAATGTGCAGATGGTTGTTAATGAAAATGATATAGTTGGGATCACGGAGACATGGCTCCAGGGTGACCAAGGCTGGGAGCTGAACATCCAGGGATATTCAATATTCAGGAGGGATAGACAGAAATGAAAAGGAGGTGGGGTAGCGTTGCTGGTTAAAGAGGAGATTAACGCAATAGAAAGGAAATACATTAGCTTGGAAGATGTGGAATCGATATGGGTAGAGCTGCGAAACACTAAAGGGCAGAAAACGCTAGTGGGAGTTGTGTACAGGCCACCTAACAGTAGTAGTGGAGTTGGGGATGGCATCAAACAGGGAATTCGAAATGCGTGCAACAAAGGTAAAACAGTTATAATGGGTGACTTCAATCTACATATAGATTGGGTGAATCAAATTGGCAGGGGTGCTGAGAAAGAGGATTTCTTGGAATGTATGCGGGATGAACCAACATGTAGAGGAACCAGCGAGAGAGCAGGCTATTCTAGACTGGGTATTGAGTAATGAGGAAGGGTTAGTTAGCAGGCTTGTTGCACGTGGCCCCTTGGGCAAGAGTGACTATAATATGGTTGAGTTCCTCATTAGGATGGAGAGTGACATAGTTAATTCAGAAACAAGGGTTCTGAACTTAAAGAAAGGTAACTTTGAGGGTATGAGACGTGAATTGGCCAAGATAGACTGGCAATTGATTCTTAAAAGGTTGACGGTGGATATACAATGGAAGGCATTTAAAGACTGCATGGATGAACTACAACAATTGTTCATCGCAGTTTGGCAAAATAATAAATCAGGGAAGGTAGTGCATCCATGGACAACAAGTGAAATCAGGGATGGTATCAAAACAAAAGATGAAGCATACAAATTAGCCAGAAAAAGCAGCCTACCAGAGGACTAGGAGAAATTCAGAGTCCAGCAGAGGACAAATGGCTTAATTAGAAAAAGTAAAATAGATTATGAAAGAAAACTGGCAGGGAATATAAAAACTGACTGCAAAAGGTTTTATAGATATGTGACGAGAAAAAGATTAGTTAAAACAAATGTAGGTCTCTTGCAGTCAGAAACAGGTGAATTGATCATGGGTAACAAGGACATGGCAGACCAATTGAATAACTACTTTGGTTCTGTCTTCACTAAGGAAGACATAAATAATCTGCCGGAAATAGCAGGGGACCGGGGGTCAAATGAAATGGAGGAACTGAGTGAAATCCAGGTTAGCCGGGAAGTGGTGTTAGGTAAATTGAATGGATTAAAGGCCGATAAATCCCCAGGGCCAGATAGGCTGCATCCCAGATTGCTTAAGGAAGTAGCCCCAGAAATAGTGGATGCATTAGTGATAATTTTTTCAAAACTCTTTAGATTCTGGAGTAGTTCATGGAATTGGAGGGTTGCTAATGTAACCACACTTTTTTAAAAATGGAGGGAATGTGAAAACGGGGAATTACAGACCAGTTAGTCTAACATTGGTAGAGGGGAAAATGCTAGAGTCAATTATTAAAGATGGGATAGCAGCACATTTGGAAAGTGGTGAAATCAGTGGATGTGGTATTTTTGGAAATTCAGAAGGCTTTCGACAAAGTTCCACATAAGAGATTAGTATGCAAACTTAAAG